>NC_089714.1:634000-951000 GCF_031753505.1 Anomalospiza imberbis | reverse complement strand
GAAGCTCCAGCAGCCCAGGTCCCTCAGCTTCTCCTCACAGCCCCAAAGCCCATCCCTGTCAGTCCTGCAGAGCCTCTGCAGCCCCTCCTCACTGCCCAGAACAGGCAGCCCCACAGCCAGACACAGCAGCCCAGATGTGACCCCCTGGCCTGGGCTGCCTCTGGCAAGGGAGCAGCACGAGGCACTGGAGGAGCCTGCAGACAATTCCTGCAGCACTTTTGGGATGATCCCGCTCCCCAAGGGACGATCCCATGGTGCCAAGTCAGGAACTGGAATGGGGAGTGGGGCCAGAGAGTAAAGGGCAAACAGGGATGGGCTGTGTGCAGGGGAGGAAGAGTGGTGAGGAAGAGAAATAAATTTGTAGGAGGAAGAGTAAAGAAAGCAAAGGTGAAGCCAAGGAAATGCTCCGGGCAGTTTGGGGGTGGCTGCCAGGCAGCCCTGGCTCTGAGCAACAGCGTCTGCAGTGGGACAGGAACCTCCCAGCTGATGGGAACAAACTTTCTGCCTGACTGCAGAGGCCAGGACAAAGCTGAGTGGTTTCCCTGGCGTGCCCCAGCCCTTCCTGGCCCCAGGGGCTGATGGCATTTGTGCTCGCTCAGGTTCATGTCCCCACAGCAGCAGCATGGGGGTGCTCCTGCCTGCTGTGTGCAATGCTAACAGGGGCTCTTGACGTTTCTTTGGGGACAACATTAATATGTAAAACAAAGAAAAAGAACCTCCAAAAGGAATACAACAAGAAGTATCAAAGACGACATTTATTAGAAGTGTTTTGCAGAAATTGGCCAGTTGTTTAATGTTCCTGAAAAACGTCCAGTCATCAGTGTCCACACTGCAGCCTTGAGCTCCTGGTTCCTCAGGCTGTAGATGAGGGGGTTCAGGGCTGGAGGCACCATCGAGTACAGAACTGACACTGACAGATCCAGGGATGGGGAGGACATGGAGGGGGGCTCACGGTAGGCAAGAGTGCCAGTGCTGAGGAACAGGGAGAGCAAGGCCACGTGAGGGACGCAGGTGGAAAAGGCTTTGTGCCGTCCCTGCTCAGAGGGGATCCTCAGCACGGCCCTGGAGATCTGCACATAGGAGAAAACAATGAACACAAAACAGCCTAAATATAGAAGAGCACTTAGTACAATAAGCCCAGCTTCCCTGAGTTTGCAGTGTGATCTTGAGGATCTGGGGGATTTCACAGAAGAACTGGCCCAGGGCATTGCCATGGCACAGGGGCAGGGAAAATGTATTGGCCGTGTGCAGCAGTGAATAGAGAAAGGCACTGGCCCAGGCAGCTGCTGCCATGTGGGCACAAGCTCTGCTGCCCAGGAGGGTCCCGTAGTGCAGGGGTTTGCAGATGGACACGTAGCGGTCGTAGCACATGATGGTCAGGAGGAAAAGCTCTGCTGACATGAAAAAGACAAAAAAAATACCTGTGCAGCACATACTGTGTAGGAGATGGTGCTGGTGTTCCAGAGGGAATTGTGCATGGCTTTGGGGACAGTGGTGCAGATGGAGCCCAGGTCGCTGAGGGCCAGGTTGAGCAGGAAGAAGAACATGGGCGTGTGCAGGTGGTGGCCGCAGGCTACGGCGCTGATGATGAGGCCGTTGCCCAGGAGGGCAGCCAGGGAGATGCCCAGGAAGAGGCAGAAGTGCAGGAGCTGCAGCTGCCGCGTGTCTGCCAGTGCCAGCAGGAGGAAGTGGCTGATGGAGCTGCTGTTGGACGTTTCTTCACTCTGGGAATCATGGACTATTGAAAGAAGATATTGACAAGACGGGAAAGATTTCAGTGTGTCATTCCTATGTTTTTTTATTAGGAATCCCCCCCAAAATACTTCTCCTTGTTGGCTGAACTTTGCTCAGCCTTTTTTCGCTGAGGTCCGGTTTGTGCTGCTGCCTCATCTTCGACACTGCTCTCAGCCTGAACACTGGGGAGCCCATAGGGAAAACAGGGCTCTCTGTGTCCCAATGCAGTCAGACCTGTGGGTCCCACACAGGAGCCCTTTGCTCATTTCAGCTTCCTCTGTTTCAGGGTGATCCCACATCCAACATGCTTGAACAATACAGTGGCCTTTTTGAAGACTTCAGTTTCATTGTCAGCATCTCTAAATTCTTCTACCTTTCCCTGTGCAGCTGGAAATGGAGGGATACTAAGCGTTGGTCTGGCTCTCTGCTTTTTTTGTCAGTGCTACCCTGAGTGCTTTTGTCACAGGAAACTCAGACTTTTTGTCACAGGCATCATGATTAGCAGATCTTGAAATGCTCTCAAGTCCCTGAGCACTAAGTCACGGAGAATTAAAGCCACACAGGCCACATTTTCAGTGCTCAAACACAGCCCTGTTGCTGCTGCTGCTGCTGCTGCTGCTGAAATAGAATCAACTGACAGAGGCCATCACAGAAATTGCCTCTGGAGTGTCAAATCAAATGAAAAAATCCACCAGGAGAAAGAGAAGCCAGAACTTCTCGACACACTTCATTGTTTCTTCTGAGCAGCAGCAGAAAATGGAGATGCCCAGAGATATTTCCAGCTGCTGCTGATCCCAGTGGAGCCCAGCCTGCTGCCCAGTCCCAGCTTTCCCACCCTCCAGCAGACACCCTGGTTCCCTGCAGGTGCCGTGGGATGGCACTCAGGAGGATCTGCTCCAAGGCCTTCCCCTGGAGCACGCTCAGGCTGCCAAGCCTATGGATCCTGGATCATCCTTCCCACCGAGCCTTCCTGTGCACGGCTGTTCCATTTGCACCTTTGCGCTCAGCTCGGACTTCTCCACTTCACCAGGAGTGCTGGGAAAGGATGGAGAGCAGCCTGGCAAGCTCTTTCTGCAGCTCCCTCTTTACCCTCGGGGAGGGAGAACATTCCACAGGAAATCAACTGGTGCCACAAGGAGCGGGTGGCCTCAGGCACCTTTGGGGATGGAACAAGGCCTTGGTTTGACATAAGTAAGCACAAGCAATTCACATGAGTAAACAAGTAATTAGCACAGACATGCCTAAGTACTTAGCACCAGTTAGCATAACAAAAACCTGGCGGGCCTAACTTGACATGAGAGTGACCTGACAAAAAGCTTTAGACACAGTCTACCAGAAGAACTAAGGGCAAGTGTGGAATCAGCCCTGTGCAGGGAAGCCCTGAGGAAGACTTTGTGCTGCTTTGGGGCATCGAGACCGCTCCTGGCCAGGGCCTGGACATCAGCTTCAAGTATGGGAATCTGACACAATGCATTTCCAACCGCCTGCCTATGGAATCACCTCAGCAGTGTAAAGATGGATGGTGATTTTGATACAACTCTTACATCAACCCACTGAAATTTATATGTGGCAGAGGAACACTTTAGTGGGGTGCAGACCCCTGCCCTCCTGCCAGGTCAATAAAAGGGCTTTTGGCTGACAATGCATTTGTCTGCCGATTTCTTTGAATGAGGGAGACCCCTCAGGACTGCTGTATCCTGAGGGAACACCGTTGGCCTTGGCCTGTAGGCACCTGCAAAAGCTTAAAATCAGCTGCCTCAGCTTCCAGGACCTCTCTTTGCCCAGCATCCTGACGTGGATGCAGGACTGCTGTGAGGCACTGCTGGGACCCAGTGGGACAGGACCGGCTGTCTCGTGTCCACGTAGCACCCCTCACACAGCCAGGGCCATCCCAAAACCAGACAAACACTCACGTGTCAGCACAGGGGAGCAAGGAGCACGGGGCTCCTCTCAGGGTATCTCAAAGTTCGAGAATCCACCACAGCACTGGTAAATTTCTGGGGGGACCAAGGACTTTGAGTATCAAAAGGGAAACTCCAATTTGTAGGGAGGGAAGTAAAATGCCTAGGACATGTGATTTGTCAAGGGAGCCAGCGGATGAACCCTGAGAGAATTGCAGGGATAGCCTCACTCCCATGACCAAAAACTAAGAGAGAAGTCAGAAGGTTTTTAGGCCTGTTGGGATATCATAGGCTATGGATTGAAGGATACACACAGGCAATCAGGTTCTTGTTTGAAAAGTTAGCAGAAGAAGAGATTAGGTGGGAAGAAGACGACAAGGAAATTTTGAAGCTTTAAAGCAAAAATTAGTCAGTGCAGCAGCACTGAGTCTTCCTGCCTTAGACAAACCCTTCTATCTGTTTGTGGATATAGAAAAAGGGGCAGCACATGGAGGGTTAGCCCAGGACTGGGGAGGATCCAGGAAACCAGTGGCCTATTTCTCAAAACCGCAAGACCCTGTCAGCTGGGGGTGGCCAACCTGCATTCAGGCGGTGGCAGCGAGCGCCCTACTCGTAGAAGAAAGCAAAAAATTAACCTTTGGGGGAAAACTGAAAATATATACCCCACACTCAGTAAGGAGTATCCTCAGCTAAAAGGCTGAGAAATGGCTCACTGATTCCCAAGTACTAAAATAAGAAGCCATCTTAATAGATAATGGTTTAGAGCTAGTCGTGAGTAGCCAACTCAACCCTGCCCAGTTTTAGATGAAAACCAGGTGAGGAATTAATACATAATTGCCTAGAGGTTATAAACTATCCAACTAAAGTAAGAGAGGACCTAACAGATCAACCACTCCAAGGTGGAAAACGATTGTACATTGATGAATTTTCACGTGTAATCCAGGGCACAGGGTATTGGGGTGGGCTATAGCAGATGAAGAGTTAGTGGCCCTAGAAAAAGGAAAGTTACCTTCCAACTGGTCAGCCCAAGCATGTGCGTTGTATGCCCTAAAGTGAGCACTGGAAATATTCACACAGAAAAGAGAAACAATATATACAGACTCAAAATATGCTTTTGGAGTAGTGCATACCTTTGGAAAAATTTGGGAAAAGAGTGAGCTATTAAATTCAAGGGGAAAGGAACTAAAAACTTCTTTTAGAAGTGTTAGAACCTTTACAATTACCAGAAGAAGTGGCAGCAGTATATGTTAAAGGACATAAAAAAGGAGTGACTCAAGAAGCACCAGGGAACCATTTAGCAGATTTAGATGCTAAGAATTCAGCCGAATCAGGGACAGAAAAACTAATGACAGCATTAACCCCCATGAGAGAAATGGAAGAAGTCCCTGTATTCAGTGAGACAGAAGAGAAAGAATTCTTCAAAACAGGAGCCAAGAAAGATAACAAAGGGAAGTGGAGAGCCAATGTTGTGAGTAAAACACTTCCAGAATCAATCATTCCCCAATATGGGATGGTGAACAGGATTGATTCAGACCAAGTGTAAGAGGCCGTCTGAAGCCCCCACTTTTGCCCACCAATTGCCACGAGGAGAAACCCCTTCCCCCAATACAGTAACGGCTTGGAGAGAGCAGCAGTGCAGGTGCGGTTGCTGCACCGTTACGTTAGCTGTTCCGAACAAGGCCTGGCAAGGACTTGGCAAGGAATCGGCAAGGACCCGGCATGAACACAGCAAGTAACGGCCTGGTGTATCTTTGCCCACTCTCCTCCTGAAGCCGAATGAACTTTTGGGGTGACCCTAGTGGTCTCTCACTGAAGACCTCTCATCTGCCCCATTACCACTGTGACAGACGGACAGAGATGGAAAACCCTCCTCCCAAGGACTGAGACTGAGACCCCTACCACAGGGAGTGGGGAAACCACTAATGACATGACCTGTTCTTCTTCAGTAATTCCAATGGACTTATTCTTCATTGTGTTTGTCCTGCTTCGGTGGTTTCAGTGGACTCACCTGTTCCCCCGCAGCAATCACAATAGACTCTCATTGTCCTGCATGTTCCCCCCTTTTTTCCTCCGTGGAGTATAACTGGACCCCTGAGTTGACCAGAACCTTGAAGACTTCCCCGACACAACCAGATGGATCCCCATCGTCCGGACCAGTGAGGATCTCGCCTGTGTTGGTAGCTATTCCCATCCCCCTCTTTTCTCTCTCTCTCTCTATCCTTTTATCTCCTTTTTGATCCCCACTATCGCATTTACTGTTTTGGCCCCTAATAAAGGTGCATTTGTTGGGATTACCTAATAGTCCCTTGTTGTTTGCCTTTTTGCACGTTTGGGATTGGTGAAAAGAACCATCATGACACCCCGCACAAGCGGATCGTGACACCAAGGAGCTCATTTCACCTCTAAAATATTGCAAAATGTTGTTCAAACCCTGGGAGTAAATGGGAATTACACACTCCATGGCATCCAGAGTTCTGGTCACACTGAGAGGATGAATCAAACTCTTGAAAGAGCTCTAGATAAGCTAATGATTGAAACCCAAATGTCATGGATGAAATGTCTCCCTTTGTCCTTATTAAGACTTAGAACTCAACCCCAGTCAGATCTGGGGGTCTCACCCTATGAAATGATATTTGGGTTACCCTTTTTGACCTCACCCCAGAGGGTTGCCACCTATGAGGAAGGGGAAGCCAATGCCAAGAAATATGTTATGTCTGTAGCAGAAACCTTAGAAGGGCTAAGACATAAAGGGGCTATTCCTCAAACTACCACCCTGGATTTCAGAATCCATAATATTAATTCTGAGGATTTGATCAAGTAATGATCAAGTCATGGAGAGATCAGCATTTAACTCCTCAGTGGAAAGGTCCCTTTCAGGTACTGCTCACCACCGAATCAGCCGTGTGAACTGCAGAGTCGGGATGGACTCATGCCAACAGAATTAAAGGCCCAGCAGGAAAAACCCAATGAGTGGACTGTAACATCCAGGCCAGGGGAAACGAGATTGACTCTCAGGCAGAGACTGAAAGACAACCAGAAAAACACCAAGACACCCAAAGTCAAGCTTCCACCAGCCAGCTTGAGAACTGTCTTCCTGTTTTGATGGGTGAGAATTACCAGCACCTGTTGAGGGGAAGTACACAAGGGACTGTAAAAGGTAATGGGACAGCTTCTTTAAGAAAATAAGACAAAGGAAGGAGGGCAAGGCCCCTTTTTTCACTTCCAAGAAGATGGCATAGCCCTGCTGTGGGGAGCAACCCCGTAGGCATGGTAAGGTAGGGACAAAAGGCCATATCGGACCACTGTCATTCCCCAACCTTCTTTGAATACAACAGGGACCGGAGGGCGAGACCGAGCTGGCCTCTGGACCCCTAAGGTACAATGACTCTGGGTAGCAACCACAGAGGCATGATAGACAGGAGTCAAAGGCACACTGGACCTCTGTTAGGCCCTTTTGTCCATTCCAAATAAGTGTGTCTAAGGAAAACCTCAGATTTTTCTCCTGTTCCCACTGTCCTTGCCCACATCAACAGATGCTAGTATGACTCCTTCAAGAGAAAGAGAAAAATTTTTATTAAATATTCAAGCAAAATAACACATAGAAAAAGAAAATGGGGGTTTGTTATAGATGAGTAATCCTATGGTTGACTCTCACAATTAAGGGGTGAATATTAAGTATATGTTAAGAGAAGTTGTGTAGGTGTATAGTTATCTTTCCCTTCCCCTTTGCATTGTTATCGTGGGATGCCCTCAGTAGTCAGGGCATTTGGGATGGTCGGCTTGTTGCTATGGCAGCGCCTGAGCTCCAATCAAGCTGTAAGAAAGTGATCTCCACCACTGGACAGAGAAGGAGGAGTGGATTGACAAGACTTTGGGAGGGGCTGGAGGTATAAAAGACAGAACATCCATTTTATAGATGACCACATGGTGACTGAATCCTTTACTCCGGAAACTGTATTAATTCTTTATTCACTCTTCTGTTGTATATTGACAAGGTCTTAATAAACCATTTAAATTTTTGAAAGTGAAAATTGTTTCTCACATGAGGTTGGGGATTGTGGGGCAAGGTTGTCCACACTGGGTCAGACCTCAAGGTAAAACTTCTCTGACCTGGCCAGACCTCCTTAGGAGCGGCCCTACATCTATATCAATCACAGAATCCTGCAATCAGCTCTTCTTGAAAGAGAACAGTTATAAAAGACACTCTTTAAAATAGGAATACATATTTCTTAGAAGCTCTTTGAAATATTTCTCCATAACTGTAAAAGGAAACCTTCTTAATGAACTGCATTAGAGCAGAGGGAAATCAAGGCAGAGCCATGGCTTCTCAGGAATTGCTTGATCCTAATGAGCCACGTGGTGCATCTGGAGCTGAGCCCTTGAACTTCTGGGCTTGAGAGGAGATTGCACAAACCTGTCCAGGAGTCAAAGTCAGAGAAAAAAACCCAAGTGTCTCAAAGCATAAATGGGACCCACTGAGGCCCATCCCCAACACAGGCTCCTCATGGACTCCTTGGAGGAGAGAACTAGAGACCAGGAGGGCACAAAAAACTCTCAGGCACTCAGTGTGGAAAGGAAAATCCAAAGCACCTTAAACTCCTAGAGTATCTCAAAGGATTAATAAGCCCCACTGAGTGTCAGTACAAAGCTCTCAAGGGACTCGTTAAAGCAGATAATTGGGGCCATGATTGCACAAACCTCTCACAGAGCCTGGATCAAAAGGGAAACACCAAGTACCTGAAAAGAACTGAAGTACTTTGAAGCATTAATGAGCCCCACTGAGTCTTGTTCCTGACAAAGCCTCTCCAGGGACTAATTACAGCAGATAATTGGAGGCCATGACTGCACAAAGCTCTCAGAGACTCCAAGGCAAAAGCCAAAGCCAAAGTGCTTTGAAAAACCTGCAGTCCCTGGGAGCATGAAGGAGCCCCCAGGGCCATTCCTGAGCAAGGCTCCCCAGGGACTCCTTCCAGCAGATCCTTGAGGCCACTGGGATGTGGGCTAGGGGGGGATGCTGAGGGCAGGACAAGGGGCTGACAGTGCCCAGCCTGGCTGGGGCTGTGCCAGGAGGCCCCAGTGCCTCAGGACAAGGTGTCTCCTGACAGCCCTTGGTGGCACAGACCCTGCTGTGCCCCAGGGCACCAAGACTTGGCTTCTCTTTGTCCCCACCTGTCATCAGTGCCTCCAGTTCTCTGCTCTGCCTGGGGCCTGGGGACACTTTCTCAGTCGTGTCCCTCAGTGGGACCCATTAAAAGTCAAAGAAACTTTGGAGTTGGATTCTGACTTGGAGTTCTGGAGAGGTTTCTGCAGCTCCCTCTCAGGGCCTGATGTTCAGGGCCTGAGCACAAAGCCCCAGAGGGTCATTAAAGTCCTTGTGCTGTGTCTGTGCTGCTGAGCTGGGCCGGGCTCCTGGCCCAGAGGGTGATCCTGGTAACCAAGGAGAGCTTCAAAAGCACATTTCTCTGGATGAGCAGCTCTTCTCCCAGCCCAGCAGGGCTGGGGCACTGCCTGCAGCCAGCCCGGGCACAGCACAGAGGCACAGAGAGCTTCCATCAGTCAGGGCTGGGAAGGTGCTGAGAAGTGCCTGGGGCAGAATCACTGGCAGCCCTTGGCACAGGAACCTCTGGCTGCAGGACAATGCAGCTGCAGCTCCTGGAGTGATCTCCTACAGCTGGAACATCCCAATGCCCACAGACCCTGTGAGTACATTCTCTGATCATCTTTTGTGCAGAGCAGCCAGGGGTGCCCAGGGCTGTCCTGCAGAGCAGGGTCCTGCAGCCCAGGGCGCTGTGCTGGGCCAGGGACTCTGCTGCCTGCCAGGGACAGCTCTGAGCCGGCCCGGGGAGCTGCTCCCAGCGCTGGGGGACAAGATGTGGGTGGGAGGAGACAGCTGGTAAGGATTGGAATTGTTCTCCTTCTGTGGTGAGGATGCTGCATTGTTCAGGCCTGCTCCCAACATAGGATTGAACTCCAGAACATTTCCAAGCAGATGATACAGGGAGCACAGAAAGTCATGGGCTGCAAAAAAGGGAAAATCCTTCAGTTTTAGTCTACTGATCTGTGTTGCTGGGAAGGGAAATTGCACATAGATATTCATCTCTCAGTTCACGTTGAGAAAAGTTAAAAAAAAATTGTGTCATATCTGAATAAAGCAGGCAGTGACAGAAATCTGCACAGGATCTCTTAGAGGCAGCATCAGTGTCACTTCTCCAGCCTCCTCAGGGTTGCTCTGGTGTGGCCATCAGAGCCTGCAGAGCCAGAGCTGCCCCTGGGCAGTGCCTGTGCTAGGAGGGGTCTGCAGGGCAGAGCTGAGCCCCCAGGGCTGGGCTGGGCTCTGGTAGCACTGGCAGGGCCCAGCCCTGGGCACAGGGAAGCAGCTGCTGGCAGGGACAGCTCCAGGCAGCAGAGCCCTTGGCAGGCAGAGGGTGGAAAGTGTCCCCAAGCTGTGCTGGGATATTTAAAGTCCTTTCCAAACCCAACTATTCCATGATTACTTTTCTTACAGATCCCCATGTGCAGCCAAAGCAAATGTCCAACAGCAGCTCCATCAGCCACTTCCTCCTGCTGGCACTGGCAGACACGCGGCAGCTGCAGCTCCTGCACTTCTGCCTCTTCCTGGGCATCTCCCTGGCTGCCCTCCTGGGCAACGGCCTCATCATCAGCGCCGTAGCCTGCGGCCACCACCTGCACACGCCCATGTTCTTCTTCCTGCTCAACCTGGCCCTCAGCGACCTGGGCTCCATCTGCACCACTGTCCCCAAAGCCATGCAGAATTCCCTCTGGGGCACCAGCACCATCTCCTCTAAGGGATGTGCTGCTCAGCTCTTTTTCTTTATGTTCTTCATCTCATCAGACCTTGCCCTCCTGACCATCATGTGCTACGACCGCTACGTGTCCATCTGCAAACCCCTGCACTACGGGACCCTCCTGGGCAGCAGAGCTTGTGCCCACATGGCAGCAGCTGCCTGGGCCAGTGCCTTTCTCAATGCTCTGCTGCACACGGCCAATACATTTTCCCTGCCCCTGTGCCATGGCAATGCCCTGGGCCAGTTCTTCTGTGAAATCCCACACATCCTCAAGCTCTCCTGCTCCAAATCCTACCTCAGTGAACTTGGACTCATTGCTTTGAGTGTGTGTTTAGGACTTGGCTGTTTTGTGTTCATTGTTTTCTCCTATGTGCAGATCTCCAGGGCCGTGCTGAGGATCCCCTCTGAGCAGGGACGGCACAAAGCCTTTTCCACCTGCCTCCCTCACCTGGCCGTGGTCTCTCTGTTTGTCAGCACTGCAGCATTTGCTCACCTGAAGCCCCCCTCCATCTCCTCCCCATCCCTGGATCTGTCAGTGTCAGTTCTGTGCTCAGTGGTGCCTCCAGCCCTGAACCCCCTCATCTACAGCCTGAGGAACCAGGAGCTCAAGGCTGCAGTGTGGACACTGATGACTGGATGGTTTCAGGGACATTAAACTGCTGGCCAGTTTCTGCAAATCACTTGTAATTAAAGTAATCTTTGATACTTCTTGTTGGTTTTATTTTGGAGGTTCATATTTTGTTTTACTTTTTTCATACTGTCCATAGAAAAAAATACACTCTGTGCCATTTCTCATTTTGTTTCTCTCCACCTTCCTTGTGGCCATAGACTGTATCAGTGAGGGGCTGCGCTCTCGGTGGCTTTAAAGGAACTCAAGGATGTCCCAGCAAAGTTTTCTGCAGAGATGCCCTTTTGTTGCCTTCTCTGGAGCTGCAGCAGCAATGTCTGTGTGCAGAGCTGGGGCAGATCAGTGCTGGCACAGCAGCTGTGCCCAGCAGCAGCAGCACTTGGTGTTGCCAGTGCTGCTCCCGTGGCCCTGCCCCGCTGCCCTGGTGGCCCTGGTGTTGCTGCAGGGCCTCAGTGCTCTCGGGGCCGGGCACAGTCCTGGGGGTGGCAGTGCCGGGGCTGCAGCAGGGACAGCCCATGGGCACTGCTGGGGCAGCGCTGACGCCTCAGGCCAGGGCCTGGGGGCTCCAGGCTCCTTGCCCAGGCTCTCTCAAGGACACGGCCAGGCCAGTGCTCAGCACAGAAAACCCCCGTGAGCAGCCCCAGGCTGGCCGTGGGCAGGCTGGGGGCAAACAGCATGGCTGGTGCTCTGCAAGGGCCCTGGGGGAGACGGGAAGGAGCAGCAGAGCAGGGGCTGATCCATCCCCAGTGCGCTGGACAGCCCAGGGCAGCGTCCCAGAGCGTCCTCATGGAGCTGCCAACAACATCCCCCCTCTGCAGCCCTGGCCTCTCCCCCAGCTCACACAGGTGCCGCATCCTTGCAGGCACAGCCACGGCAGCGCTGGCTCAGGAGCCCCTGTTTGCATTGCACACAGCAGGCGGGAGCACCCCCATGCTGCTGCTGTGGGGACATGAACCTGAGGGAGCACAAATGCCATCAGCCCCTGGGGCCAGGAAGGGCTGGGGGACGCCAGGGAAACCACTCAGCTTTGTCCTGGCCTCTGATGCCAGCCAGAAAGTTTGTTCCCATCAGCTGGGAGTTTCCTGTCCCACTGCAGACGCTGCTGCTCACAGCCAGGGCTGGCTGGCAGCCACCCCCAAACTGCCCTGAGCATTTCCTTGGCTTCACCTTTGCTTTCTTTACTCTTCCTGCTACAAATTTCTTCCCACTGCCCAGCCCTGTTCCCTCCCCTGCAAACAGCCCATCCCTGTTTGCCCTTTCCTCTCTGGCCCCACTCCCCATTCCAGTTCATGACTTGGCACCATGGGAACAGCCCTTGGGGAGCAGGATCATCCCACAAGTGCTGCAGGAATTGTCTGCAGGTTCCTGCAGTGCCTCGTGCTGCTCCCTTGCCAGAGGCACCCCAGGCCAGGGGGGCACATCTGGGCTGCTGTGTCTGGCTGTGGGGCTGCCTGTTCTGGGCAGTGAGGAGGGGCTGGAGAGGATCTGCAGGACTGACAGGATGGGCTTTGGGGCTGTGAGGAGAAGCTGAGGAACCTGGGCTGCTGGAGCTTCTGAAGAGGAGGCCCAGGGCTCCTCCTGCAACTGCTCCAAGGGTGGTTTCACCGAACCACAGAATCAGAAAGTCTGGAAAAGACCTTGGAGATCATCAAGTCCAACCTGTGCCCTGACACCGCCTTGTCTCCCCTGAGCCTCCTCTTCTCCAGGATAAACAACCCCAGCTCCCTCAGCCGCTCCTCACAGGACTTGTGCTCCAGACCCCTCACCTGCCTTGTTGCCCTTCTCTGGACATGCTCCAGCCGCACAATGTCCTTCAATGCCCTGCTCCTGCTGGCCACACCATTCCGGATCCAGGCCAGGAGCCATTGGCCTTCTTGGCCACCTGGGCACACTGCTGGCTCATGTCCAACCTGCTGTCCATCAGTCCCTGCAGGTCCCTTTCTGCCTGGCTGCTGTCCAGCCACTCTGTCTCCAGCCTGTAGTGCTGCAGGGGTTGTTGTGGCCAAAGTGCAGGACCTGGCACATGGACTTGTTAAACCTCACCTTGTTGGATTTGGGCCCTGGATCCAGCCTGTCCAGATCCCTCTGTAGAGCCCTCCTGCCCTCCAGCAGATCCAGACTCACACCCAGCTTGGTGTCATCTGCAAATTTGCTGATGCTGGAATCAATCCCCTCATGCAGATCATCCATGCAGACATTGAAATCCATGCTGGCTGGCTCTGACCCCTCGGCCATCCTGTGGGTGCCCTGTGATGGCACTCAGGGTGATCTGTTCCAGAACCTTGCCGGGCACCGAGGTCAGGCTGACAGGCCTGGAGTTCCCCAGATCCTCCTTCCAGCCCTTCTAGTGAATGGGCTCACACTGGCACCTCCAGGGCTCTGGGACCTCCCTGGTGAGCCAGGACTGATGGTAAATGATGGAGAGCAGCCTGGGGAGCTCATCCATCAGCTCCCTCATCCCCTTAGGATGGATCCCTGTGCCCATCTACCAGCTCAGGAGAGCTCTTGTCCTGAGGACAACATGTCCATATATTAAAAATTGAGACACAGTGTTAAGAAGCTTAGACTTTTCCTTATCTTTAGTTACTGCATTCTCCACTGCATCCTAGAAAGGAATTCTCCTTATCCCACCTTTTGCTATTAATTTTTTAAAGAAACATTTTATATTATTTTTCACAGAAGTAGCCAGGTTAAGCTCTAATTGAGATTTCACCTCTCAGCTTTTTTTTCTGCATGACATAACAACATCCTTAAACACTTGCTAAGTTGCCTGACCTTCTGTACAAAGTTAATACACCCTCTTTTTTCCCTTAAGTTCCCACAAAAGCTCCATGGGCAGCCAGGGCAGTCATTTTCCTCACCAGCTCATCTTTGGCCACACTGGGACAGATTCCCCCTTTAGATTACTTTCTGGAAATGTGTCCATCCTTCCTGGACCTCTTTGTTTTTAGGGGCTGTTTCCCATTAAAAAATCAGTACCTGATTCAGTACTGCCCAAATCAGCATCCTAAATAGGCCAAAGTCTGCCCTCCCTAATTCCAGTGTGGAAGTTTTGTTGCTGCCCCTCCTTCTTTCACAGAACATTGAAAACTTGATTATTTCATGGTCACTGTGCCCCAGGCAGCCAACGACCCCCACATCTGCCACCAGCCCTTCTCTGTTTGTGAGCAGCAGGAGACAGAGCTTTCCTTGGGAGTGGAGTGTTACCAAAAATTCGGTAAAACAGAAAACTCCTTCACACCAATGCAGCATTAAGAAGCAGCATTCTTTATTCAGCCGGATGAACGGGGATAGCTCCTCCCAAAGCCGAGCATGCTGAGTGCAGGAAAGTTTCTGTTCATATTCTGTATTTTGCACACATATTCACTGATTGGCCTGGACTAAACACACATCTGATAATCATTTCCCCAAAATCATTAACATATTTACCCTCCCCTTTACCCATGTGTTCTTCTGTCCTGGGGGTCTCTTTCGTGGTCCCTGGTGGTCGTGGACCCCAATGTTCCAGGGGGCCTGGCTGAGCTGGCAGGACACTGAGGCTGGTGAACTTCCAGTTCCCCTTCCGACACAATGGGCATTGTGTGGTTTCCATAGGCCTGGGGTTTTGGAGAACAAGCTCCAGGTGTCAGCTCACCTGGTGGAGACAATTTATCATCTGGTAACATGAGGTCACAGAGTGGGTTATGACATCACAGAGTGGGTTATGTGAAATCATCAAGCAGCTTTGACATAAACTGCCTCTGTGACATCTGAGATCCTGCTGTGACGTCACAGGGCAGAGGTCTGACATTACAGAGCAGGCTATAACATCACAGAGGGACTGTGTGACATCCCAGGAGGGCTGTGTGAGGTCACTGGGTTGGTCACTCTGCCCCAGCTCCCCCTCACAGTTTCTCCCAACAAGTCCAATGCTGTTCATGCCCAGCAGGGTCCCTGTCCCCCGGTATCCCCCCGGTCCACCTGGAGCCACAGCCTCCACCAAAGGATGTTCCACAGGATCCACCCCTGAGCCTGACATGGGGAAAAGGGGCCAGGGCTGTGTGACCAGGACATCAAAGATGTGGATTATCCAGGTCCCTGTGGCCTGGGTTGGGTTCCCCAGGGCAGGAAAGATGTCTGGCAGCTGGAGCAGGGTTAGGGAAGGGCCTCCAAGGTGGGGCTGGAGCCCTTGGGCTGTGAGCAGAGGCTGAGGGAGCTGGGCTTGTCCAGCCCAGAGCAGGGAAGGCTGAGGGGCTCCTCATCCCAGCCTGGCAGTGCCAGCGAGGAGGGGAAGGAGAACACAGAGCCAGGCTCTTCACCGGGGGCCTGGTGGGAGACAGAAGCCAATGGGTGGAAGGGGCAAGAGGGGAGATCAGCCAGGCCAGGAGGAGATGAAATGAGTCAGGCTGGTTTCAGCATTTCCTCAACACCAAAAGCACCCTGACCTCCCTTCTCCATCCACCACTGACAGCTTTGCAAATCAGGAATTGTTGGAGATGTTTTGCCCTCACACCAGGACAAGCATTACTGATACAAGAACTTAATTGTGTTTATTTCTACCACAGAACCACGGCTGTCTACAACCAATTCTAGTATGGAAATCACTTGTGGATGGTGGACTCATCAGACACTGCTGGGACGTTGCACATAGCTCAAGGAAGAGTGTGATTGTTATTAAATTGTGTCCTGTTCAACCATGGTCTGTTGGCCATGAAGAGAAACTTTCTGTGCCTCTGACTCTCACCAGGTCCTGACCCCCAAAGGACACAAACCTGATGAGTTGTGGTTCCCACTCCAGTGGTGGCACTTGGACCTCCCTCCATCCCCAGAGCAGAGCTCCCTTGTCCCAGAAAGTCCCTGGCAATGCAGGGATGAAGGAAACAGAACAGGCTGTGGGGATCAGGGGCAGGGCACAGCCAGGGATTTGGGGTGGTTGTGAGCCCAGGGCAGGACCCGGCCCTTGGCCTTGGTGAACCTCATCCAATTGTCCTGGGCCCATGGCTCCAGCCTGTCCAGATCCCTCTGCAGAGCTTCCTGCCCTCCAGCACAGCCACACTCCCACCCAGCTTGGGCTCACCTGGGAACTGCCTGAGGGTGCCCTCGATGGCCTCGTCCAGATCAGCAATCAAGAGATTTCACTGACCTGGCCCCAGTCCTGAGCCCTGGGGACACCCCTGGCTGTGACTCCATTCCTCAGCTGCTCTGAGTGCCAGGGGTTGGATGAGGGAAATGATGGGGAGGGGTTGGGGACAAAGTGTTATTGATTGTCAGCCATGAAGGGTCTTGATTTTCACATCTATTCAGACTGCATTAGGAGGTGCTGGGGATCAATATCAATTGGACATTGCTGATATCAAACTACAAACAGGAAAAACAGGAAAACAAAACAGGACAAAACAGTTCTCTCTGCATAGTTTTCAAAACAGTATATTCACTTTAAATACACTTCTGCAATCTATCTAATTAACCTCAGAAGGATTGAAAACTTCAATTATTCCCAGCGGCATTTCTTGTTTGGGAATTTAAAAAAAATAGTTATGAGCCTTTTTCACTGAGTTCCTGAACTGAAGAGCTCAACAAAGAAGAGGCCTGTGGAGTAGTAAAATTCATCAGCAGCCTCCAAGTGGCTGAGGATCCATCCCCATCAGAGCAGCAGTGACCAGCAATGGGCACAGCTTTGTGGCTGCCCCAGCTCTGGGATGGGCCCTGGGCCTGGAGCAGGAGCAGCTCTGGAGGGCCCCAAGGCCGGGCTCTTGTGCTGGCCTGGGCAGATGGGATGGCAGCAGGGGCTGCAGAGCTCTCAGCACCTCAGCCCCAGGGGAGCAGGGCACCCAGGGAGCCTCCTTTGGCCTTGGCCAAGCCCCTTCCCCCATGGCTGGGGCTGAGTCCTGGCTGAGCTGCAGCTGCTGCTGTGCCCTGGCCAGGGGCTGAGGCCGTGGGGCCAGTGGCCAGAGCAGCCTGGGCTGAGCAGAGCTGTGGGGCCAGAGCCGGCTGGGCTGTGCTGGGGGGAGGCCCTTGGTGCTGCACAGAGCTCAGGGCAGCTGGCAGAGCTTGCAGGGAGCTGGGCTGGGCTCAGAGAGCCTGGCACAGAAACCATCAGTGTCCATCCCAGCCTGGCTGAGCGTGCAGGGGCCAAGGAGAACAGCCCAGGGTCTGCAAGTTCTCAGTGTGGGAGCTGAGCTGGTGAGCCCCTGAGCCCTCCCGAGTGCTGGGGCTGCACCTCCAGCTCCAGAGGAGATGTGACAGATGGGAGCAGAGACAAATCATTCCTGCTGGATTCTTTATTGTGTTTGCTTACACAGGTGACCTGGATCCATATGTAGACGAGCTGTTTTGTGCCAGCAAACACTGGTAGAGTGAGAAGAACAATATTTTTTAGCTGAAAAAAGTATTTCATGCATAACACACAATGAGAAAGAAAAGACACATGTGATCAGACGAGCATCTGAGTTTTTTAGAGGATGAGAGACTCATTGATGTTCCAGCAGTCAAACCTGCTCAAATACTTTCCTCAGGACTTCCTTGAGATGAGAGGTGACCACCAGAGGACCAGGCCAACCAGAGGTGTCTGCCCTGCCAGCTTTTGTCTGGGAGAACCCTTGCACATAGGGAATTTTTCAGGAGAAGTATGAGTTTTGGCTGTGGGCACCTGGAAAGACGGATGGTTCTTTTCCATAGGAAAGAAAGCACAGAGCTCCAGTTCTCCAGGGACTGATGAGAGGCAGCCCTCAACATTCCAAGATCAGCTGGACCTGTCAGGTAGCCCCTGGGTGTCGCCCTGATTTCTTAGGATTTTCTAAAGCTTTCTGAATTTACATTCTTGTACAGAGCTTTCTCACGCAACTTTCTGTAAACAACCTATTGTTTTGCATTCTTTCATAGAGGCGGAGAAATTTGATAGACTGGTAGTTTGTCCAGTGTCGTTGGAGAGGTGGCACGTTCACCTTCCAATCCACTTGCACCTTTTGAGAACTATAAATGATTGGAGTCAGAAAAAATAAATTGGTCTCTTCATGGTGACCAAAGCTGTGGTGCGTCGTTTTTCTTTGTGTCCTCTGGTGACATCTGGTGGCCGCCGGCGTGTACTACAGCTTAGGTCGGGTGAGAGTGAGCTCACCCCCCCTCCTCTTTGGCGTTTTGCCTGCTGTGTTAGTGATGGAAGCCTCTATCGGTTTCGGGATGGAATCTCTGATGTTGGATCTCTGGAGGAATGTCCTGGAGAGGAATCGTGTTTCCGTCTCCTGGAGTGATTTTGAAAGGCTGTTTTTGTGGGCAAGGCAGCAGGGGTTCTTTTCTGACTTTAGGGAGGTGATGTCCCGGGAAGTGTGGTCTCAGTTGGGGGTCAGTCTCATGGACGCCCTGTTTGATGACTGTTCTGTGGACGTTGGACCACTGCTGGTGCAATGGAAAATATTAGACGCGGCTTGGCCGGGATCTGAATTTGGTAGCTCTCGGAGCTCTTTGGGGGAACCGTCTGTCTCGGACGTGGACGACGGGGACTTTGAGTTTATGCAGGATGCGGGTGCTTCCCCTTCTCCCCGAGACGATGATCTGGCAGGTGGTTCCTCCTCTGAGGTGGATCGGGCTCCCAGCCCGCTGGCCTTAAGCGAGCGGTCCGTGCTCCGCGCCGCAGATGTAGTGAGTCGGGGCAGAAATCGCCCTCTCTTTGTGCCTTCCCGGCGCTCGGGGGCGGAGAGGGGCCTGTGGATCAGTCCTCGCCTCTGATTGCGTCTGATTCGGTGACAACACTTTGTCCAAATTGCGGTGTTTCTACGACCTATCCCTGGGGGCAGCGAGAGCGGGTTCGCCCGTTTCGATCTCGGGCTCGTCTTCTGGGGGAAGGTCGTCTCCCGTTCCCGAGCCCGCGCAGCCTGCTGGGCGTGCGGCGGCAGTGGGAGCCGCCGGAGCCGGGGCGCTGGTCGCTGTTCCTTCGGGCCCCGGCCCAGCGGGCGGGCAGCCCGCCCCGCTCCGCCCGGCGGGGGCGGTGCCCGCGGCGCGGCTCCGCGGCACGGCTCCGCCGCTCCTTGGGCCGTGCCGGACTGCCTTGTGTCAGCCCGCGATAACGTGGCTCCGCACACCGCGTCTCTCTCTGCGCCCCATCCCTCCCCCGCGCCAGGGGCGGGGGGGCGCCGCGCCGGGTCTGCGTTCCGCGCCGCAGCCTGTGTCCGCCGCGGTGCCCTCTGCCAGCGCTGCGGCGGGCGGCACTGCCGAGCTGTCGGCTGCTTCGGCTCCGCCTTCCCCGCCTGCCGCGGGGGCTGAGGCTGCGGTACAGCGGGGCGCTGAGGTGTTTACCTTTAGCGCGGCTGCTGACGCGGCTGGCGGAAGACCGGTGGGTTCCCATGGCCGCGGATCCTCTCCATCAGCCCTGTGGACCCTTCCCCCCTGCCAGGTGACCGTGCGTCCGAGGGACCACGGGCGGTTTTGGCAGGAGGTCCTGGGTAAGGCTGAGGAGATGTGCGACTCTTGTCTCCTCGCAGCGCCTGCAGGATCGCGGGGGAGGCTCCTCTGGCTCTGCTGATGCTGCGGGGAGCGTGGTGTCAAGTGATGTTGCACTGCCTCACAGTCAGGCGGCTGCTGCTGTCCCTGTGGAGCCCACGGGACGGGACACGGCGGGTGATGCGACCTTGACAAGGGGTCCCCAGGCTTTCCCTGTGCTTAGGGGTGTTACAACACACATCAACCTTTACCGTTTAAGACACTGAAGGAAGTCCGTGATACCGTTGCCCAGCATGGTGTCGGGTCTGCTGAAGTTATGCAGACGCTTCGCATGCTTGTTGCTGAGATGCTGACACCTTCCGACATCCGTTCTGTGGCACATGCTCTTTTTGACCCTGTGCAGTTTGACGTTTTTGAGGACAAGTGGGCTCGTTTGGTAGCCAGCGCAGTGCAAAAGAATGCTACGCGGGGGCCACAGGATCCCAGGAGTGCGGTTGGCACTGATATGTTGCTGGGCACAGGCAATTATGTTGATCCTCAGGGGCAAGCTGGATATGATCCCCTTGTGCTTGACCAGTGCCAGACGCTAGGCTTGGCAGCAGTGGTTCAGACCCTGGAAATGGCTGCTCCTCTGCAGCCGTTTGCAACCATTGTCCAAGGGGTAGATGAGCCTTTCATGAAATTTGCAGGGAGACTGACTGCCTCTGTGGAGAGGCAGTTAGCAGATCCTGAGGCGAGGAGAATTGTGCTTGCGAACCTGGCCAGGAGCAACTGTAACGCAGACTGTAGGAGAGTCATAGGGGCTCTTCCTGGTACGGCTACTGTCTCGCAGATGGTAGAGGCCTGTGCAGACCTCAGCCCCTCGGTTCAAAAGACGGCTGCCTGGACTACCGTTCCGCAGCCGGTCTGGGCGGTGCCGCAGGGCTGGCAACAACAGCGGGGGACTGCTCGGGCCAGCACCAAACAGGGAAAGAAAGTGCAGAAGGGAAAATTTCCCATGTTTTTGTGTGGCCGGTGTGGAAGGCCCAACCATATGTCATACGCCTGTAAGGCAACTGTTCATGTTAATGGCCAGGCGCTGCCGGGCCCGGGAAACGGGAAGCGGAGCGCGAAGGGGAAGCAAGAGGACACAAGTTCCTCTCCAGACCCCAGAGCCCATGGAGGTTTGCTCAGCCAGCTTGCAGCCAGCACCCGTGGATCAGCAGATGTGGATGTCTGCACAGCAGCAACAGTTGTGTTAGAATCTAGTCAAATACACAAGGTTCCTCTGGATGCTTTTGGTCCTTTGGGTGAAGGCATGAGTGCTTTCCTTATGGGAAGGTCTAGTGCCACCCTTCAGGGCATCATTGTGCACCTGGGTCTCATTGATGCAGACTTCACGGGGCAGATTTGTGCAATGGTTTCCACACCCACCCCCCCAGTCACGATCCCGAAAGGGACACGGCTTGTTCAACTTGTACCTTTTAAGTCTTCTGTTCGCAGGACAGCTGGCCGGTCGTGTGGAGTCGGCAGTTTTGGGTCTACTGGGCCGCCTCAAATTCACTGGACCGCTGTCCTGACCAAAGACCATCCCGAGATGTCATGTACTCTGTCCATCCCCGGTGCGACACCATCGGAGATTCACCTCCGCGGGCTTCTCGATAGCGGCGCTAACGTCACAGTTCTCTCCCTTACCACCTGGCCTCCGGACTGGCCTCTGAGTCCCGTGGAGACATCCGTCGCAGGACTGGGGGGGACGGCACGATGTTACGTGAGCCAGCGGTCTGTGCTGATCACAAACCCAGAGGGACAGACGGCCTGGGTTAGGCCACATGTTACTTCTACTCCTGCTAACCTCTGGGGAAGGGATGTTCTGTCTGCATGGGGGGTGCGCATCGGGACCGGTTTTTGATGGGGGCCACTGCGACGAAGGGCGCAGAGTGTCCCACGCCTCCTATACGGTGGCTGGTGGACACACCTGTTTGGGAGAACCAGTGGCCCCTCCCTCATGATAAATTGAGCGCCCTTCGGGATTTGGTGCAGGAGCAGTTGGACCAGGGTCCACCAGGAGTGTGGAAAACACTCCTGTTTTCTGCATCAAGAAGAAATCTGGGAAATGGAGGTTGTTACAAGACCTCCGAAAGGTCAATGCCGTGATGGAAAGTATGGGAACCTTGCAGGCAAGCATGCCATCGCCTACCATGCTTCCTGCAGATTGGCCAATCTTCATCGTGGATTTGAAGGATTGTTTCTTTACAATTCCTTTGCATCCCGATGACAGACCAAAATTTGCCTTTTCGGTGCCAGCAATCGACAATGCTGAGCCCGCACAGCGATATCAATGGAGAGTGTTGCCCCAGGGGATGCGTAATTCCCCTGCCATATGTCAATGGTATGTGGCTCGTGCCTTGTCTGGAGTTCGCAAGCAGTTTCCTGGTGCACGTCTGTATCATTATATGGATGACATTTTGGTGGCTGCTTCCACCCAGGATGAGCTGGTGAGGATTCAGCCTCGGTTGCTCGATGCTTTGCATGAGCATGGACTGCAGGTGGCTCCAGAAAAGGTTCAGCGACAACCTCCTTGGAAGTATTTGGGGGTCAAAATTCTGGAACGGACAATCCAACACCAGGAGGTGCAATTTGTGCATTCGGTGAAGACACTGAATGATGCCCAGAAGTTGATGGGTGTCATCACTTGGTTACGTCCGTACCTGGGACTAACCGACGCACAGCTGTCTCCTCTGTATGATTTGTTGAAAGGAGACTCTGATCTAAAGTCGCCTCGCACGTTGACCCCTGAGGCACATCAGGTGCTGGAGGAGGTTCAGCAGGCTGTTTCTGCCCGCCAAGTTTATCGCATTGATTTCTCCGTTGATGACACTGTATTCGTTACCATTCCAGATTCGCATCCCACAGGTATCATTGGCCAGTGGAGTGACAAATGGTCTGATCCTTTGCACATCTTGGAATGGGTTTTCCTGCCCCATCGGCCGCAGAAGACGGCAACTGAATTGGCTGAGTTGCTTGCTCGCTTAATAATCAAATGCTGGCAACGGTGTTTGCAATTGATGGGCACGGATTCCGCAAAGATCATACTCTCGGTATCCCGGGAGGATTTTGACTGGAGCCTTGCACATAGCGTATCCCTGCAATGTGCTCTGGAAAACTTTTCAGGGCAGATCAATTATCATCTGCCCAGCCACAACCTACTGCAGGTGGCGAAATCCACCCAAATTTCTTTGCGGCCCAAAAATAGTCAGGACCCCGTGCAAGGGCCCACCGTCTTTACTGATGGCTCGGGGAAGACTGGAAAGGCCATTGCTACCTGACAGGATGGATCTGAATGGCAGGTTCTGGAAGGTCATCAGGATGGATCAGCCCAATTGGTTGAATTAAGGGCTGCTGTTATGGCATTTGAGAGATTTTCCCAGGAACCTTTCAATTTGGTCACGGATTCCGCCTATGTGGCTGACATTGCACAGCGATTGGGTCATTCAGTGTTGAAGGAGGTCAGTAATCCTGCCTTGTTTCATTTACTGAAGACATTGTGGTGTGCCATTCAGGCCCGGGTTCATCCATTTTATGTTTTGCATGTGAGGAGTCACACCAACTTGCCAGGATTTGTGGAAGAAGGTAACGCGAGGGCTGATAGGTTGGCTAACCCGGCGTGGGTAGCACCTCAGCCTGATACATTCGCGCAGGCCAAGGCATCGCATGGGTTTTCCCATCAGAACGCACATACCTTGCAGAAGCAGTTTCAGCTGACGCCAACGGAGGCTCGGGACATTGTCGAGTCCTGTGACGACTGCCATGCGCTTGCTTCGCCTTTACCAGCAGGGGTAAACCCCAGAGGCCTTAGGGCTTTGGAGCTTTGGCAGACTGATGTCACCCAGATTGCCGAGTTTGGCCGGCTTAAGTATGTGCATGTCACGGTGGACATGTTCTCTTCTGCAATGTGGGCTTCTGCTCACACTGGAGAGAAGGCCCGCGATGTCATTGCCCACTGGCGGCAGGCTTTTGCCGTTCTGGGGGTACCTTCTGCTGTGAAAACCAACAATGGTCCTGCTTACACATCGCAAAAGGTGCGGCAGTTCCTGCAGTTGTGGGGTGTGTCACACAAGTTTGGTATCCCTCATTCTCCAACTGGTCAAGCTATTGTAGAACGCGCTCATGGTACCCTGAAGCGGGTTCTTCAAAAACAGAAAAGGGGAATGCAGGGTGAAACCCCGCACAGTCGGTTGGAAAAAGCATTGTACACCATCAATCATCTTACGGTGCAACAGAACTCAAATAACCCTGTCATTTTGAACCATCATTTCTCGTTGCAGGCTGCGGACGAGGCACATCAGCCTCGAGCAAAGGTTTGAGTGCGGAATTTAGTCACCAAACAGTGGGAAGGTCCTTATGACCTTATCGCTTTGGGGCGCGGGTATGCTTGTGTGTCCACAGATACTGGGGCACGCTGGGTACCTTCGAAGTGTGTTCGCCCTGACCTGCGACCGCAGAGACAGAATCCGGCCGACGGGCAACATGGAAACCGTGACCAACCTGAAAAGCATCAAGTGGGTGAATCGCTGAGTGATGACTCGGATGCAGACAATGCGAGTGATCACTCTGATGATTCCTCCATGAATGGACACTGAACACTGTTCATTTTTCTTTTTCCTTTTTCTTTTTTTTAAACTGAGAAGGGTGAGATGTCGCCCTGATTTCTTAGGATTTTCTAAAGCCTTCTGAATTTGCATTCTTGTAGAGAACTTTCTCACGCAACTTTTTGTAAACAACCTATTGTTTTGCATTCTTTCATAGAGGCGGAGAAATTTGATAGACTGGTAGTTTGTCCAGTGTCGTTGGAGAGGTGGCACGTTCACCTTCCAATCCACTGGCACTTTTGAGAACTATAAATGATTGGAGTCAGAAAAAAATAAATTCGTCTCTTCATGGTGACCAAAGCTGTGGTGCGTCATTTTTCCTTGTGTCCTGTGGTGACAGTAATTTGTATTAAATGTAGCCACAGGGTAAAGGGACTCAGAGCTGGGCACAGGATATGAGGTGTGGCCTCCCCAGTGCCCAGCAGAGAGGGACAATCAGAGCCCGGTCCTGCTGCCCACACTATGGCTGGCACAGACAACCAGGATGCCCCTGGCATATTTCTGACCAGAATCCCTCCCTCCCCACCCCGCCCCCAATCCCTGCAAAAAAGAATGGACATTTTCCTTGGCCCTACTTTGTTATTAATCTTTTTAAAAAACACACTTTTTATAGTCTTCCACAGTAGCAATCAGATTAAGTCCAAATGGAGCTTTTGCATTCCTGATGATCTTTCTCCAGGAAATTGAGGCCGAGTGCTGGGACCCAAGGTGGGCTGGGTGGGAAAAGCACTTTGGCACTTTTGCACAGGGCTTCCTTGGGGATGTTTAGGGGAGGAACAAAGGTGGGACAAGAGAGAGCTGCAGATCATTGAGAGAGGAACAAGGGTAGGCAAAGTCAAGGGGCAAAGGCATTAAGAAGGCCTTTGTGTCCAGGGGCATCTGCATGGAAACCACCAGGCCTCTGGCAGAAAGGCGGCCATTCCCACCAGGCCTTTGTGACCCACGGTGACATCGTGCCCCGAGGCCATTGTGACGCATATGCATGTCATGACCCTGCTGCCCCACCACCCATGCCAACAGCAAAGCAGCCTGGTCAGGGAGAGTGGGCTGAGGAAGGATGACAGTGTTGCCTTTTGGTCTGCACAGATGTTGACTTCAGGTGTGGGCTGCTTTCACAGCATCACAGAATGACTGGGTTGGAAGAGACCTGCAAGATCATCAAGTCTAACCCATGCCCTAAACACCTTAACTGATCCATGGCACCAAGTGCCATATCCAGTCTTTTTGTGAACATTTCCAGGTATGATGACTCCACCACCTCCCCAGGCAGGCCATCCCAATATTTTATCACTCTTTCTGTGAAAACGTCTTCCTAGTCTCCAACCTATATTTCCCCTGACACAGCTTGAGACTGTGTCCTCACGTTCTGACATTTGTTGCCTGGAGAAAGAGATCAACCCCCACCTGACTACAACCACCTTTCAAGAAGTTGTAGAAAGCGATAAGGTCACCTCTGAGTCTCCTTGTCTCCAGGCTAAGAAACCCCAGATCCCTTAGTTGTTCCTCACAGGATTTGTGTTCCAAGCCCCTTACCAGCCTTGTCACTCTTCTCAAGCATCTCAATGTCCTTCCCAAACAGAGGGGCCAGAACTGGAAAGAGCACTCGAGGAATGGTGCCACAACAGGGGAAGAATGCCAAGTACACCAGTGCCTAGTAGAGGGGAAGAATCACTGCCCTGCTCCTGCTGGTTGCACCATTCCTCATCCAAGCCAGGAGCCATTGGACTTATTGGCCACCTGGGCACACTGCTGGCTCATGTTCAGCCGACTGTAGACCAGTACCCCAGGTCCCTTTCTGCCTGGGCACTGTCCAGCCACGCCATCCCCAGCCTAGAGCAGTGCAGGGGGTTATTGTGGCCAAAATGCAGGACTGGGCACTTGGATTTATTAAATTTAAACTTACTGAACTCTGCCATCTATCCAGCTGTTCCAGGTGTCCCTGCAGAGCCCTCCTACCTTCCAACAGATGGACACACGCTCCCAGCTTAGTGTCATCTGCAGATTTACTAATGAAAGCCTCAATCCTCTCATCCATGTGGTCAATAAAAATATTGAACAGAGCTGGCCCAGCACAGAGCCCTGAGGGACAGCACTGGTGACTGTCCCCAGCTGGATGCAGCACCGCTCACCACCACTCTCTGGCCGGCCATCCAGCCAGTTCTGAACCCAGCACAGAGTGCTCCTGTCCCAGCCGTGGGCTGCAGCTTTTCCAGGAGTGTGCTGTGGGAGACAGTGTCAAAGGCCTTGCTGGAGTCCAAATAGACACATCCACAGCCTGTCCTGCATCCACCAGGAGGGTCACCTGGTCATAGAAGGAGACCAGGTTGGTCAAACACGACCTAGCCCTCCTAAACCCCTGCTGGCTAGGTCTGACACCCTGGCCATCCTGGAAGTGCTGTGTGATGGCACTCAGTGTGAACTGTTCCATGACTTTACCGGGTACTGAGGTCAGGCTGACTGGCCTGTAGTTACCAGGATCCTCCTTGCCACCCTTGCTGTGAATGGGTGTCACATTGGGCAGCTTCCAGTCATCTGGAACCTCACCAGTGAGTCAGGGCTGCTGGTAAATGGTGGAGAGCGGCTTCACAAGCTCATCTGCCAGCTCCCTCATCACCCTGGGGTGGATCCCATCTGGTCCCATGGATTTATGAACATCCAAGCAGCTCAGCAGTCCTCTGACTGCCTCCTCTTGGATAATGGGTACACCATTGTTCTCTCTGGCACCATCAACCAGCCCAGGAGGACCGTTGTCCTGGGGGCAAATTGTCTTCTCACTAAAAACTGAGACAAAAAAAGGCGTGAAGCACCTCTGCCTTCTCCTCATCTGCAGTTATTAAATTCCCTTCCACATCTAATAAAGAACAAAGGTTGGTCTTACCCTTCCTTTTACCATTGATGTATTTGTGAAAACATTTTTTATTATCCTTTAAAAAAGCTGCAATTTTAAGTTCAATCTGAGGTTTGGCTTCCCTAATTTCTTTCCTACCTGCCCTAGCAAGCCCCTTAAATACTTCCTGAGAGACCTGACCCTCTTTCCAAAGACGATACATCCTCTTTTTATTCCTAGGTTCCTTCAAAACCTCCTTGCCCATCCAGGCTGGGCATTTTCCTCGTCGACTCGTCCTTAGGCACACAGGGACAGTTTGATCCTGTGCCCTCGAGATCTCTGAAGCACATCCCTTTTCCTGAACTCCTTTGTTTTTAAGGGCTGCTTCCCAAGGAACTCTCTGAATAAGTCTCCTAAGTAGGCCAAAGTCTGCCCTCCAAAGTCCAATGTAAAAGTCTTTTTAGTGTTCCCCCTGACTTCACCAAATATTGAGAATTCTATAATTTCATGATCACTGTGCCCCAAGTGACCTCCAACCACCACATCTCCCACCAGCCCATCTCTATTTACAAACAACAGATCTAACATAGTCCCTCTCCTGGTGGGCTCACTCACCAGCTGCGACAAAAAATTGTCCTCCGTGCACTCTCAAAATTTCCTGGACTGCCTCTTTTCAGCTGTATTGAGTTCCCAGCAGATGTCCAGCAGATTGAAATCACCTACAAGAACAAGGGCTGATGATCCTGAAACATTCTGTAGCTGCTTATAGAGTGAGTTTTCCACCTCTTCTTCCTGGTTGGGTAGCTGATAACAGACTCCCAGTAGGATGTCAGCCTTGTTGGCCTTCCCCCTAAGTCTCACCCATAGACATTGTCGTGGTTTGATATGGAAGTGATTTTTTTTTTTTTCTTCAGGAAGTTGGGTCAAACCAATCAGTGGTCAAGTTTGGATATTGGCACCTGAAGTGACCACTGAAGATAGGGATACGCCTCTGAGAATACAGGGGGTTAAAAGCAAGAACTCCCAAGAGCTCGCTCTCTTTGGTTCCGGTCAAGGTGCTTTGCAGACCTCCCCTGCCCAGCCATGGGGCTGGGTGGGGGAGGGGAAGCCATGCGGCCTGGTCGAGGTGAGCTGAGGGGTAGAAGGACTGGAACTGAGCCAGCTCCTGTGGACGGAAGGGTGGAGAGAAGTGGAGATGTCTTTGTCATTCCCCCCCCCCCCCCAGAGAGAAGAGATAGAGAGTCCAGACGGCACCTGTAACTTTGCCGGCGCGGAGGAGAAGGGGGGGGGGAAGGCGCCCAGCCTTGGCCTTGGGAATCGGCTGCTGGGCAGAGATATCAGCCGTCCAGGGAGTCTGAACTTTTAACCCTTTCCTGAGAAATGAAGGCTTTGTAAAATATTACTCCTCCTTGATTTGAAGTAGAAGAGAGACAGTCTGGGATCCGAGATGATGGAAAAAGAAATTCTCGAGTTGGAAGGAGATGATGGAGTGGCTTGTGGCTGGACTTCTCTTGTTAGCCATAGACTGAACCAAATTCTCCTGACAGAAGCTGCACTTAGGGTGGTGCGTTGGTGTGCCAGGAGACCTGTTTCAGTGATCACCAGCAGAGGAGTAAAGAGAAGGTGTGGAGAAGCCCTCTATCTTCAGGGAAGAAGAAGAGGAGAAGAGGACCTCTGTTCTTGGACCCTCAGCCCCAGGGGAAAATGGGGGGGACTGTAGTCCCAAAATGAGAAACTGAACTGTTGTCTCTTTTGGTTCATGGCAAAGCATCCTTAAAGGAGCCCTATGAGCAGTCTGTCCATGCCCGGTGGTGAGAGCACTGTGACATGGAAAGGAGAGTGTCACCATGGCAGATTTTCTCCGGGCAGTCGCCATGTGTGACATGGAAACACAAGGGTGGCAATTGTGTTTCCTGGGGGGGGTTTGTGGCACAGGAGAGACTCCTGTCTCCCTTGAAAGATTGAGTGTTTGAATATCTGAAGGGTGGCAACTTGATTAAGATCCTGGGTGGTGTCTCACTGTTAAGTTTGTTTAGAAATTAAGTGGGAGGAGGAGGGGTGTGTTGGGAAGTCTTCATCCAGGATTTAGTGTTTGTAGTTTTCCTAGTAGAAGTAGTTTAATAAAGTTCTTTCCTTAGTTACTAAGTTTGGGCCTGCTCTGCTCTGTTCCTGATCACATCTCACAGCAATTATTTTAAAAAGTATATTTTCATGGGGGCGCTGGCATCGCGCCAGTGTCAAACCATGACAGACATTCAATTCCATCTTCCTAAGTTTCAATACTTATGGTGTCAAAAGCCTCCCTAATGTAAAGGGCCACCCCTCCACCTCTTCTCCCTTTCCTGTCTCTCCTGAAGAGCTTGCAGCCATCCAGTGCAGCGCTCCAGCCATGTGAGTCGTCCCACCCTGTTTCTGTGATGGCAATGACATCATAGCTCTGCTGCTGCACCTTGGCCTCCAGCTCTTCTTGTTTGTCACCCATGCTGTGTGCATTGGTGTACATGCACCTCAGCTGGGCTGCTGATTTCACCCCTAACTCAGGCTTACCACCCACGAGCCTGCTTCCAGACAAACCAGCTGCATCTCCCTTCCCCTTCAGACCTAGTTTAAAGCCCTCTCAACAAGTTCTGCCAGTTCATGAGCTAAAATTCTTCTGCCCTTCACAGAAAGATGGAGCCCGTCTGGTCCAAGCAGGCCAGGTGCTGTAAAAGTTGCCCCATGATTAAAGAATCCAAAATTTTGTCAATGACACCAACCCTTGAGCCACTCGTTGATAATGTGAGCTCTCCTATTGCTTTCAGCATTTTTCTCAGACTCCAAAGGGACTGAGGAAAAGACTGTCTGTGCCCCTGTCCTATTAACCACCTGACCCAATGCCCTAAAGTCCCATTTAATTGCCCTGACACTCCTCTTTTCAATCTCATCACTGCCAGCCTGGGGTATCAGTAGTGGGCAATAATCAGAGGGCTGAATCAGCCCAGGCAGTGTGTCAGTGATATCCCGTACCCGGGCCCCAGGGAGGCAGCAGACCTCTCTGTGGGGTGGGTCTGGTCGACATATGGGGCCCTCTGTTCCCCTCAGGAGGGAGTCACCCACCACGATTACCCTTCTTTCCTTTTTGATGTTAGAGGTGGGGATGTGTCTCACAGATGAATCATAATTGGGAGGTTCACTGGGCAGATAATTTTCTTCTAAACCATCTGGCTGACTCTCCAGATCCAGGGGATCATACCGAATCTGAAGTGACACCTGGCTTGGGAGAGGGGGTTGGGAGGGATTTTTATTATTACCTCCTCGAGTAGGTACCCACTCCCACTCCCCTTCATCAGCCAGGTGTCCTTCTATAGCCTGACAGTGGGAGGTGTGGGAGACAGCGGGAACCAAGGAGAGCATTGCTGCCCTGCCAGACCTCATGGAACCAAGGATCCATTGTGACACTGCAGGGCCCTGGGGCACCACGGTGCCATTGTGACACTGCAGGGCCCAAGGATCCAAGGGACTTGTGACACCAAGGGGTCCCATGGAACCAAAGAGACAATGAGACACTGGGAGCCCTCATGGAATCATGGAGACCATTGGGACACTCTGGGGCCTCATGGAACCGTGGTGACACCAAGTTGTCTGGGGGTGTTGATCTGCTGGAGGGCAAGAGGGCTCTGCAGAGGGACCTGGACAGGCTGGATCCAGGAACCAAATCCAACAAGGAGAGGTTTAACAAGTCCAAGTGCTGGGTCCTGTACCTTGGCCACAACAACCCCTGCAGCACTACAGGCTGGAGACAGAGTGGCTGGACAGCAGCCAGGCAGAAAGAGACCTGCAGGGACTGATGGACAGTAGGCTGGACATGAGCCAGCAGTGTGCCCAGGTGGCCAAGAAGGCCAATGGCTCCTGGCCTGGATCAGGAATGGTGTGGCCAGCAGGAGCAGGGCAGGGATTCTTCCCCTGTGCTGGGCACTGCTTGGGCAGCATCTCGAGTGCTGTGTCCAGTTCTGGGCCCCCCAATTTAGGAAGGACATGGAGGGGCTGGAGTGTGTCCAGAGAAGGGCAACAGGGCTGGTGAGGGGTCTGGAGCACAAGTCCTGTGAGGAGCGGCAGAGGGAGCTGGGGTTGCTTATCCTGGAGAAGTGGAGGCTCAGGGGAGACAAGGTGGTGTCAGGGCACAGGTTGGACTTGATGATCTCCAAGGTCTTTTCCAACCTTGCTGCCCAGCAAGGTATCCCCTCCTCACTGCCCAGAACAGGCAGCCCCACAGCCAGACACAGCAGCCCAGTTGTGCCCCCCTGGCCTGGGCTGCATCTGGCAAAGGCACTGCAGGAGCCTGCAGACAATTCCTGCAGCACCTGTGGGATGATCCTGCTCCCCAAGGGCCATTCCCATGGTGCCAAGTCAGGAACTGGAATGGGGAGTGGGGCCAGAGAGCAAAGGGAAAACAGGGATGGGCGGTTTGCAGGGGAAGGAACAGGGGTGGGCAATGGGAATAAATTTCAACTAGGAAAGAGAAAACAAAGCAAAGGTGAAGCCAAGGAAATGCTCAGGGCAGTTTGGGGGTGGCTGCCAGGCAGCCCTGGCTCTGAGCAGCAGTGTCTGCAGTGGGACAGGAAACTCCCAGCTGATGGGAACAAACTTTTTGGCTGGCTGCAGAGGCCAGGACAAAGCTGAGTGGTTTCCCTGGCGTCCCCCAGCCCTTCCTGGCCCCAGGGGCTGATGGCATTTGTGCTCCCTCAGGTTCATGTCCCCACAGCAGCAGCATGGAGGTGCTCCCGCCTGCTGTGTGCAATGCAAACAGGGGCTCCTGAGCCAGCGCTGCCGTGGCTGTGCCTGCAAGGATGCGGCACCTGTGTGAGCTGGGGGAGAGGCCAGGGCTGCAGAGGGGGGATGTTGTTGGCAGCTCCATGAGGACGCTCTGGGACGCTGCCCTGGGCTGTCCAGCGCACTGGGGATGGATCAGCCCCTGCTCTGCTGCTCCTTCCCATCTGCCCCAGGGCCCTTGCAGAGCACCAGCCATGCTGTTTGCCCCCAGCCTGCCCACGGCCAGCCTGGGGCTGCGCACGGGGGTTTTCTGTGCTGAGCATTGGCCTGGCCGTGTTCTTGAGAGAGCCTGGGCAAGGAGCCTGGAGCCCCCAGGCCCTGGCCTGAGGCGTCAGCGCTGCCCCAGCAGTGCCCATGGGCTGTCCCTGCTGCAGCCCCGGCACTGCCACCCCCAGGACTGTGCCCGGCCCCGAGAGCACTCAGGCCCTGCAGCAACACCAGGGCCACCAGGGCAGCGGGGCAGGGCCACGGGAGCAGCACTGGCAACACCAAGTGCTGCTGCTGATGGGCACAGCTGCTGTGCCAGCACTGATCTGCCCCAGCTCTGCACACAGACATTGCTGCTGCAGCTCCAGAGAAGGCAACAAAAGGGCATCTCTGCAGAAAACTCTGCAGGGAGATCCTTTAGTTCCTTTAAAGCCACCAAGAGGGCAGACCCTCATTGACACAGTCTGTAGCCACAGGGAAGGTGGAGAGAAACATAGTGAGAAATGGCACAGAGTGTATTTTTATTTGTGGACAATATCAAAAAAGTAAAAATATGAACCTCCAAAATAAAACCAACAAGAAGTTTCAGAGATGACTTTTATTAAAAGTGATTTGCAGAAATTGGCCAGCAGTTTAATGTTTCTGAAACCATCCAGTCATCAGTGTCCACACTGCAGCCTTGAGCTCCTGGTTCCTCAGGCTGTAGATGAGGGGGTTCAGGGCTGGAGGCACCACCGAGTACAGAACTGACAGGGCCAGATCCAGGGATGGGGAGGACATGGAGGGGGGCTTGAGATTGGCAAATGCTGCAGTGCTGAGGAACAGAGAGACCACGGCAAGGTGAGGGAGGCAGGTGGAAAAGGCTTTGTGCCGTCCCTGCTCAGAGGGGATCCTCAGCACGGCCCTGAAGATCTGCACATAGGAGAAAACAATGAACACAAAACAACCAAATACCAAACAGGCACTAACAGCAAGGACCCCAAGTTCCCTGAGGTAGGATTTGGAGCAGGATAATTTGAGGATCTGTGGGATTTCACAGAAGAACTGGCCCAGGGCATTGCCATGGCAAAGGGGCAGGGAAAATGTATTGGCCGTGTGCAGCTGTGAATAGAGAAAGGCACTGACCCAGGCAGCTGCTGCCATGTGGGCACAAGCTCTGCTGCCCAGGAGGGTCCCGTAGTGCAGGGGTTTGCAGATGGACACGTAGCGGTCGTAGCACATGGTGGTCAGGAGGGAAAGCTCTGCTGAGATGAAGAACAGAAAGAAAAAGAGCTGTGCAGCACATCCTGTGTAGGAGATGGTGCTGGTGTCCCAGAGGGAATTGTGCATGGCTTTGGGGACAGTGGTGCAGATGGAGCCCAGGTCACTGAGGGCCAGGTTGAGCAGGAAGAAGAACATGGGCGTGTGCAGGTGGTGGCCGCAGGCTACGGCACTGATGATGAGGCCGTTGCCCAGGAGGGCAGCCAGGGAGATGCCCAGGAAGAGGCAGAAGTGCAGGAGCTGCAGCTGCCGCGTGTCTGCCAGTGCCAGCAGGAGGAAGTGGCTGATGGAGCTGCTGTTGGACATTGGCTGTGGCTGCACATGGGGACCTGCTCAGGCAGAAAGAACAGTGACAAGTCAGGAGAGGCAGTATTTCAGGAATGTATTTAGACCGTCAGCTTATTGTTCTAAAACCTAGGAGAAAGGTTAGGAAATGTACTGGAGTTAATTAAGGATTATAGTAATATAAGTATATAATAGTAGGTTAATAGAGTTAATTAACTGTTTAATAGAGTTAAGTAAGGGTTATAGTTTTATAACTATACAATAGCAATTTCCAGAACTGCTAATATATGGACAATGAATAAAAGGCAAAAATTATTTTGTCTCAACCTTCTCCAAGCAGGAAATTGAAAACACTCTCAGGAAAGCTCCTGAGCTTTACAGCAATCCCAGGTTTACCTTCTTTGGGAAGTGTCCTCCGGAGCTGTGCTCAGGCTGGTCTGGAGCTGGGAGCAGCCCTGCCCCACCCAGCAGCTCTCAGCAGCAGCACCTGCCCTGCTCAGGGTGGCTCCTTCCTCCCACAGCTTCTCTCCAGCGCTGGGAGCAGCTCCCCGGGCCGGCTGAGAGCTGTCCCTGGCAGGCAGCAGAGTCCCTGGCCCAGCACAGTGCCCTGGGCTGCAGGACCCTACTCTGCAGGACAGCCCTGGGCACCCCTGGCTGCTCTGCACAAGAGATGATCAGAGAATGTACTCACAGGGTCTGTGGGCATTGGGATGATCCAGCTGTAGGAGATCACTCCAGGAGCTGCAGCTGCATTGTCCTGCAGCCAGAGGTTCCTGTGCCAAGGGCTGCCAGTGATTCTGCCCCAGGCACTTCTCAGCACCTTCCCAGCCCTGACTGATGGAAGCTCTCTGTGCCTCTGTGCTGTGCCCGGGCTGGCTGCAGGCAGTGCCCCAGCCCTGCTGGGCTGGGAGAAGAGCTGGTCATCCAGAGAAATGTGCTTTTGAAGCTCTCCTTGGTTACCAGGATCACCCTCTGGGCCAGGAGCCCGGCCCAGCTCAGCAGCACAGACACAGCACAAGGACTTTAATGACCCTCTGGGGCTTTGTGCTCAGGCCCTGAACATCAGGCCCTGAGAGGGAGCTGCAGAAACCTCTCCAGAACTCCAAGTCAGAATCACACTCCAAAGTTTCTTTGACTTTTAATGGGTCCCACTGAGGGACACGACTGAGAAAGTGTCCCCAGGCCCCAGGCAGAGCAGAGAACTGGAGGCACTGATGACAGGTGGGGACAAAGAGAAGCCAAGTCCTGGTGCCCTGGGGCACAGCAGGGTCTGTGCCACCAAGGGCTGTCAGGAGACACCTTGTCCTGAGGCACTGGGGCCTCCTGGCACAGCCCCAGCCAGGCTGGGCACTGTCAGCCCCTTGTCCTGCCCTCAGCATCCCCCCTAGCCCACATCCCAGTGGCCTCAAGGATCTGCTGGAAGGAGTCCCTGGGGAGCCTTGCTCAGGAATGGCCCTGGGGGCTCCTTCATGCTCCCAGGGACTGCAGGTTTTTCAAAGCACTTTGGCTTTGGCATTTGCCTTGGAGTCTCTGAGAGCTTTGTGCAATCATGGCCTCCAATTATCTGCTGTAATTAGTCCCTGGAGAGGCTTTGTCAGGAACAGCACCCAGTGGGGCTCATGAATGCTTCAAGGTGCTTCAGTTCTTTTAAGGTACTTGGTGTTTCCCTTTTGATCCAGACTCTGTGAGAGGTTTGTGCAATCATGGCCCCAATTATCAGCTTTAACGAGTCCCTTGAGAGCTTTGCACTGACACTCAGTGGGGCTCATTATTGCTTTGAGATACTCAACTTTTGTAAGGTACTTTGGGTTTTCCTTTCCACAGTGAGAGGTTTTTGTGCCATTTTGAGTCTCTGAGAGGTTTTTGTGCCATCCTGGCCTCCAGTTCTCTCCTCCAAGGAGTCCATGAGGAGCCTGTTTCGGGGATGGACCTCAGTGGGACCCATTAATTCTTTGAGACACTTTGGGGTTTTCTTCTGACTTTGACTCCTGGAAAAGTTTGTGCAATCTCCTCTCAGGCCCTGAGGTTCCAGGGCTCAGCTCCAAATGCACCACGGGGCTCATGAGAATCAAACAAATCTTGAGAAACCATGGCTGTGCCTTGATTTCCCTCTTGTCTGAGGCAGTTCATCAGGAAGATTTTGTATTGGCTTTGCTTCGCCAATTTGAGATTTCTCGGCCAATGCGTTAATTACTGTGGTGGGTTCAGTGTTGGCTAATTACCAGGGCACTCACTAGAACATAGTTACTAATTTCTTGCTCTGAGATACGATTAGGGGAAAGGCAAAGTGGGCTCAAAAGTCTAAAAGGGTATAAAGAAAAGTTTATTAATAGTAAATGAAATAAAGAGTCAAAAGAATCAGAACGAAACTTTCAGGACACTTCCTCTCTCCATACAACCTGACAATGTAAAGAGACAAAACCTAAAATTTTCAGTCAGTTTGCCACCTCTAGAATAGTCTTTCTTTAGTTCACTTAGGGAGAGAAGTTCTTCTTGTAAATGTTATGGAGACTTCTCCACAAGAAAACAGTTGTCTCATGGCTTTTCATTTCCATGAATAGCACCTGCCTTCAATCGTGAAGTCCCTCCCATTTTTTCACAGCTTTTCCCACAGCTGTGTTTATGGGCCATGTCAACTTATGAGGTATTAGTTTCAAGATGAAGTGTTTAAGAGCAAAGGTTCTCTTCATTTATTGCTGAAATCATCTTCATCTCTGCAAACAGAGGTCTTCTTCTCTCCCTGGGGGCATAGGTTCTCATCACTCTGCTGTCTTTCATTGTTCAAACTTCTCATGGGATCACAGCTACTGCAACATTTGCTTACATTAACATGGAGGCCTTTGCTGAACAAGTAATTTCCCAGTTATTTTCAATGTGTTATAGGGAAAAAGAGAGTCTGATGTATCAATTACATCCTTCTCCATAGCTTTACCAGAGGATTTGAGCCCCAAGATCAAGGCATCTCCTCATCCCTCCCATCTGGGACTCAACTTCCTCTTCACTGATCTCGGTGTCTTCATGTTGCTCCTGTGTGTGCCTGCACTTTGTCCTTTTCTCTCATGCAAGGGAGGATGGAAGCACTGGAAGAGTCAATATCTCAGCCGGGGCCTGCAGATGGTTCCGTGACCCCGGCCGGGCTCGGTACTTGCGGCCGGAGCTGTTTTACCATGGAGGTTTCTGCAGCGGCTGCGCTGGGGCTGTGTCAGGCTGGGCCACGCTGGGGCAGGGCCAGGATCTCAGCAGCCAGGCCAGAGCACAGCAGCAGCACGGCCGGGGCCCATGGCTTCTCCTCCCCTGCCCGCTGGTTGTGGGCGAACCCCAAGGGCGGCAGAACCTTGGCCGAGCTGGCCCGGCCCGGGGCTGCTCCTGGGGCCCGGCGGATCCTGGCTGGGCCCGGGCTGGCGGCGGGGCAGGGCTCGGTAGCGGCCAGATGTCAGCAACCGCAGCCACGGCCCGGCCCGGCCTCGGCCCCGCGGCCTCCCCTGCCCTGCCCGGCAGCCGATGGGGCCTGGCGGCTCCCTGGGAAGGGGCCCGGCCCCACGGCAGGAGCCGCCCGGCCTGGCCTGGCTGAGACGGGGGCTGGGCCGGCCTGGTCACCTCTTTGCTGGCCAGAAGGGAAAGAGACCCAGCCAGGCTTCTCCATCTTTAACTTGTGTCTTCACAGAGGCGTGTGCAGTTTCCTTAGTGGTTTAACAGATTGTCAGCTCTCAAAGCTAATTACTGATTGTTTTTTTGTCAGACACAGAGGAAACTGCTAGCAGCTTCTCTTAGATCATCACTTCTGTGATGCAAAACCACCACAACAGCACAGAGCACAGAGCTCCTTTGCCCATATGTAGTGGTCATGTGCCCGAGGCCTCAAAACCCCACCTTGGGAGATCTCTGGGCCCTCTCCAAGGTGTTTTCAAATGAAAACATTCAGCTCATAGCCTAAGAAAATCACCAGAGCATAGGGCCAGCCCAACCTGTCTTTCCTGGCTACTTTTGTCTTGGCGCAATCCTTGGATATATGGAATTTGGGAGGCCAAAGTCTAATTTTTGCCATGGTCTTTGGCAAGAAGGCTGTTTTTTATCCATAGGAAGGAAGGAACAGAGCCCTCTGTTTCAGGGGCAGATGAGAGGTGACCACTTCAAGGCCAGCCAGAGCTGGCAGTTTTTTTTCTGAGAGATACCTTTGCATGGAGGAAATTTTTTAGGGAGCTTACCAATTTGGGCAATGGGCAACTGAAAAGAGGGATAGTTCTTTCCCTTAGCAAGGAAAGCATGGAGCCCCAGTACTCCAGGAGCTGATGAGAGGCAGCCCTTGGCATTCCAACATCAGCCAGACCTGTCAGGTGGCCCCTGGGAGGCCAAGCCAGCCAGACCTGTTCCATGTTCCCTCGGTTCCATGGGGCTCCACAGTGTCCCAATGGTCCCTTGCTTCCATGAGACCCTGAGGTGTCACAATGCCCCCTTGGTGACACGAGTCCCTGAAGGGTCAGAATGGCCTCCATGGTTCCATCAGGCCCCACAGAGTCATAATGGTCTCTGGGTCCATGAAGCCCCGCTGTGTCACCATGGCCCCTTGGTTCCATGGGCTCCAGTGGTGCCACAATGATCCCCTTGCTTCCATGAGGTCCCCACCATGTCACAGTGATCTCCATGGGAAGGAAAGAACCGAACCCCAGTGTGGCAGGGGCAGCCACCAGAGGCCAAGGCCAGCCAGACTTGATGGTACTGGCAGATTTTGCCTGGGAGCAACCCGTGGATATAGGGAATTTGGGAGGTGGAGCCCCAATTTTGGCCATTTCTGCATAGATAAGAAGGACAGTTCTTTTCCACGGGAAGAAAAGCACAGAGCCCAAGTGTTTCAAAGGCAGAAGAGGAGAGAGGTGGCTCCTGGGAGGCCAAGCCAGCCAGACCTGTTTGTCCTGGCAGCTTTTGTCATGAAAGGATCCTTGGATATATGGAATTTGGGAGGAGGAATCTCAATTTTGACCTTGGACACCTTGAGAAGAAGGACGGCTCTTTTCCATAGGAAGGAAAGCATCGAGCCCCAGTGTTTTGTGGCAGGTGAGAGGCAGCTCCCAAGAGGCCAAGGGCAGCCAAACCTTTAAGTCCTGGCTGCTTTCACTGGGGAGCAATCCTTGGATGTACGGAGTTTTGGAGGTGGAATCCCAGTTTTGGCCATGGGTGCCTGGTCAGGATGGATGGTTTTTTCCTATAGGAAAGAAAAGCACAAAATCCAAGTGTTCTGGAAGAAGATGAAAGGTGGCCACCCTTAGGCCAAGCCAGCCAGACCTGTCTGTCCTGGCACCTTTCCTCTAGGGGCTATCCTTGGACACAGGGCATTTTGGAGGTCAAATCTCAGTTTTGGCCATGGGTGCCTGGACAAGAAGATGAGTTCTTTTCATTAGGAAGGAAAGCCCAGAGCCCCAGTGTTTCAGAGGCACATGAGTGCCAGCCCTCAGGAAGCCAAGGCCAGCCAGACTTGTCTCCCCTGGCAGCTGTTGTCTGGGAGCTATCCTTGGATATAGGGAATTCTGGAGGCAGATGCCCAATTTTGGCCATGGGTGCCTAGTTGAGATGGATGTTTTTTTCCCATAAGAAAGAAAAGTACATGGTCCCAGTGTCTCAAAGGCAGATGAGAGGTGGCCCCTGGGTGGCCAAGGCAGCGAGACCTGTCTCTCCTGGCAGATTTCATCTGGGAACAATCTTTGCATATAAAGAAATTTGGAGAAGGAATCCTGGTTTTGGCCCTAGGTCACTGGAGGAGAAGGACAGTTCTCTCCCATAGGAAGGAAAGCCACGAGCCCCAGTGCTTCAGGGCAGGTGAGAAGCAGCCCTTGACATGCCAAGGTGTCCTAGTTTAGGGCAAATTTGGGAGAAATCTTCCAGGAGGAGCCCCCAGAAAGCAAACCCCCCCACGGCCCCTCCCCTACCTGGTTCGGAAAGAATTTCCTTGGAGAGAAGTGGAAAAAAAACCCTGTTATTCAACAAGCAAAACTCCCCAATACAAAAAACCAACTAACTAATAAGCAAAAGCAAAAGCAAGGGCAAAGCGAAAGCAAGCAAGCAAGCCAGCAAGCAAGCAAGGAAACCTAGCCTCTCCTAGACACAGACCATGGGGGAGGTGAGCTGGCTGATAACAAGACAAAACAAACCTTCACTTTCAGAGTCAGTCCTGAAGACACAGAACATAATATCAAGCATAAACAGAACACACGATTGGGGATGCAAGCACCATAATGTCATGCTAGGACATTCCACCCCATATCTCCAAATCGTCAACCTAACTACCAAACATCATGTAAAAACTTCATGAAGTTAAAACTTCCATCTTTCACTTACTCATCCTTCCATCTCACTTGCTCAAACCTTCGACACTTAGACATTTCCTTCTATCTCTCTTGCTCAAACCTTTGACACTTATACATTTCCTTCTGTCTCATGTCGGTGTGGTTTAATGTACAGACAGTGGCAGTAACATCCAACAAACAGTGATATTTGCATATGAGGCTCATCCCACAATCAGGTCTCCCTGAGGTACACATCGTGTTCTTCCATATTTCTGCATTATTCACCATGTACAACCTGGTCCCTGAGCAAAGACAATCCCACCAATGGGTTTGTCGGTACTGGAGGCAGAGTTGATCCACACTGTCTTCCCTAACAAACCTCTGATATGTGCCACTGGGACTTTATCTCCGTCTGCTATATTCAGGGACTCAGACTGGGCAGGACCTGCTCCACTGGTGGAACCTCGGGTGGTAACTAACCAGGTGGCCTTTGCTAAATGCTGCTCCCAGTTTTTGAAAGATCCCCCACCCAATGCTTTCAAGGTGGTTTTTAACAGTCCATTGTACCTCTCCACTTTGCCTGCAGCTGGTGCATGATAGGGGATATGGTGCACCCACTCAATGCCATGTTCCCTAGCCCAGGTGTTGATAAGGCTGTTGTTGAAATGAGTCCCATTGTCAGACTCAATCCTATCAGGGGTACCATGCCTGCTCAGGATTTACTTTTCAAGGCCCAGGATGGTGCTCCAGGCAGTGGCGTGAGACACAGGGGAGGTCTCCAACCATCCCGTGGTGGCTTCTACCATTGTGAGCACGTAGCGCTTGCCTTGGCGTGTCTGGGGCAGTGTGATGTAGTCAATCTGCCAGGCCCCCCCATACCTATACTTGGACCACTGCCCACCATACCACAGGGGCTTCACTCACTTGGCCTGCTTGATCTCAGCACATGTCTCACAGTCATGGATAACCTGAGAAATACTGTCCATGGTTAAATCCACCCCTCGGTCTCATGCCCACTTAGAGGTGGCATCTCTGCCCTGATGACCTGAGGCATCATGGGCCCATCGAGCTAGGAACAACTCCCCCTTATGTTCCCAATCCCAGTCTATCTTTGACACCTCTATCACTGCAGCCTGATCTACCTGCTCGTTGTTTCGGTGTTCCTCATTAGCCCGACTCTTGGGGACATGGGCATCTACATGACAGACTTTCACAGACACATTTTCTACCCAAGAGGCAATGTCTTTCCACACATCAGTAGCCCAGATTGGTTTTCCTCTATGCTGCCAGTTGGCCTTTTTCCACCTTTCCAGCCAGCCCCACAGAGCATTGGCTACCATCCAAGAATCCATATAAAGGTCGAGCTTTGGTCACTTCTCTCCCTCTCAGCAATGTCCAGGGCCAGCTGAACGGCCTTGACTTCAGCAAGTTGACTTGATCCACATTCTCCTTCGGTAGCTTGTGCTATGTGTTGTGTGGGGCTCCATACGGCTGCTTTCCACTTCCAGTTCATCCCTACGATGCCACAGGAACCGTCAGTGAAAACAGCGTATCGAGTTTCCTCTGCTGGTAGTTGGTTGCATGGTGCACCTTCTTTAGCACTTGTCACTTGTTCCTGCTGCTCTCCGTCAGTGAGACCAAAGTTCTCACCAGCAGCCAGTTTGTAATTATCTCCAAAATCCCAGGGCGATTCAGGTTTCCAATCCGGGTGTGCTGAATGATGAGAGTAATCCATCTGCTCCATGTTGCAGCAGTGTCATGGAGGGCAGTGGGAACCTTCCCTTTAAACATCCACCCCAGTGCCATCAGTCAGGGTGCCAGGAGGAGTTGTGTTTCTGTGGCAATCACCTCAGAGGCAGCTTGAACTCCTTCATAGGCAGCCAAGATTTCCTTCTCAGTGGGAGTGCAGTTGGCTTCAGACCCTCTGTAATTTCAGCTGCAGAATCCCAGTGGTCGGCCTCAAGTCTCCCCAGGCACCTTCTGCCAAAGGCTCCAGGACAAGCCATTGTTCCCAGCTGCAGAGTAGAGCACATTCTTCACCTCTGGTCCCGTCCTGACTGGGCCAAGGGCAACTGCCTGTTGCAAGGGCAACAGGTGACCGGGTAGGGAGGGCTCACAATCTGGCTGTACTCAGGAATGTGCATCTCCAAAAACCTATGGTACCTAGGAAAGCTCGTGTTTCCTTCTTGCTGGTTGGTAGAGACATCGCAGTGATCCTTTTGGTGACCTCAGTGGGAATCTGACACAATCCGTCTTGCAACTTTACCCCCAGGAACTGGATCTCTCAGGCAAGTCCCTTGACTTTGCTCTTCTTGATGGCAAAGCCAGCTTCCAGCAGAATCTGGATGATCCTTTCTCCTTTCTCAAATACTTCCATTGCCGTGTTCCCCCACACAATGATGCCATTGAGGTATTGCAGGTGTTCTGGAGCTTCACCCTTTTCCAGTGCAGCCTGGATCAGTCCATGGCAGATGGTGGGGCTGTGCTTCCACCCTTGGGGCAGTCGGTTCCAGGTGTACTGCACGCCCCTCTAGGTGAAAGCAAACTGAGACCTGCATTCTGCTGCCAGAGGAATGGAGAAAAATGTGTTAGCAACGTCAATAGTGGTGTACCACTTTGCTGCCTTGGACTCCAGCTCGTACTGGAGTTCCAGCATGTCCGGCACAGCAGCGTTCAGCGGTGGAGTCACTTCATTCAAGGCACGATAGTCCACAGTCAATCTCCATTGAGACTTGTGTACAGGCCAGATGGGACTGTTGAAGGGTGAGTGGGTTTTGCTGACCGCCCCTTGGCTCTCCAGCTCACGGATCATTCTGTGGATGGGGATCACAGCACCTCGATTCATCCGATACTGCCGGCGATGCACTGTCGAGGTGGCAATTGGTACTTGTTGCTCTTCCACCCTCAGGAGTCCTACTGCAGATGGGTGCTCTGATAGTCCAGTTAAGGTGTTCAATTGCCTAATGTCCTCTGCCTCTACAGCAGCTATCCCAAAAGCCCACCTGAGTCTCTTTGGGACTTTGTAATAGCCACTCTGGAGGAAGTCTATGCCCAGAAGAAAAGGGGCCTCTGGGCCGGTCACAATAGGATGTTTCTGCCACTCCTTCCCAGTCAGGCTCACCTTGGCTCCCAACAGGGCCAATTGCTGTGATCCCCCCGTCACCCCAGCAATGGAAACAGGTTCTGCCCCCACATGTCCCGATGGTATCAGGGTACACTGCGCACCAGTGTCAACTAAGGCGTCGCATTTTTGTGGCTCTGATATGCCAGGCCATTGGATCCACACCATCCAGGAGATCCAGTTTTCCTGTGCCTCTTTCTGGCTAGAGGCTCTAACCCTGGTTATTATTTCTTTCCTGGACATACATGTTAGAGGTACCTTCAATGGGATCTGACAGATCATACCCAGCTGCTTGGTCATGGGAGGTTGAGACTATCTTCACTTTAGTGGAACTCCCTCGGTTAGTGTCCTAGGGTGACATTATGGTGCTTGTATCCCCAGTCATGTGTTCTGTTTATGTTTGATATTATGTTCTGTGCCTTCAGGACTGACTCTGAAAGTGAAGGTTTGTTTTGTCTTGTTATCAGCCGGCTCAACTCCCTCCCATGGTCTGTGTCTAGGCGAGGCTGGCTTGCTTGCTTGCTTGCTTGCTTGATGGCTTGCTTCCTTTGCTTTGCTCTCGCTCCTGCTTTTTGCTTTTGCTTATTAGTTTAGCTAGGCAATCCAATTTTTACCCTGGACTGTTTTTCTTTCCTTTCCCTTTCCTGAATACCATCCCAACCTGCTCCGGACTGGAACCTGGGAAACACCAAGAAACAGCAAGAGCCTGCATTTTGTGACCTGCAGCAGCCAACCCCAGCACTGGAGACTGAGAACTGGGCGACCACTCCCAGAGAGACTTTCTGAATTTGTCATCTCTTCAGAACGGTGAAAGAGTTTTGTCATCTGGTGTTGTTTTTTGTATTGGGGAGTGTTTTGCTTGTTAAATAAACAGGTTTTTTTTCCACTTCTCTCCCAGGAAATTCTTCCTGAACCAGGTGGGGGAGGGGCTGTGGGGGGATTTGCTTTCTGGGGGCTCCTTGTGGAGGTCTTCTCCCAGATTTGCTCTAAACTAGGACAAATATTTTGGCGCCCAACTCGTGGCTCGAGAGAGTGGAAAAAACCCTGTTCTAATCATATTTTGGTTGCAATTAATCTGGGCTGGTATAGAGAGTTACTGGCTATGCTTTTTGAATTCACAATGTCTCTTGGGGTGCAGGCTTGCATGTGTTTCTGGTCCCTAGGGTTTTTTGAGGTCTTAATACCTCTATGGTCCTTAGGTTTATTTTCTTATCCCGAAATAGCTCTGGTATTGTCCCTAATATGTAGTTTTTGCAGTAGAGGGGCACTGAGCAGGATATCCATTGGGCTGGGCTTGGTTGTAATGGCTTGCAGGAGGTTTATAAAGGTGCTGGAGTCTGTTCCAGGAATGTTTGGTTCATGGTTATGGTTGTGCACCCAGTTTGTCAGAGGAGAAGCAGGAGATGAGGCTTTTCAGCCTTTGCTTTCCTTCTTCTCCTCTGAATCTGTTACATCCCTATTGGAGAATGTTCAGTTTCCCCTGAATGTTAAAGAGACCATCTTTCTGGCATTTAATTTGGTAAGCTTTCTCTATACAGTCTGCAGCTTCTCTAGAATGAAGGCTGAGATTTCTAGAAGGGCTGATGAGACCCCTGACCCAGGAGTAGACCCAGGCGTGAGAAATCCTGAGTGGTGTTGGAAATGGACCAAATCTTAAAGGAGTTTTCTGACCCTATAGTCTGGGACTTTCCATGTGAAGAAATTCAGAACCTAGCTGAGGTGGCAAAGTACCTCAAAGAGAAGTGCCATGATACCCCTAAGGAGAAAAAGATCATTGCAGTGAGCTGGGCCCTGGCATATGCTTATCGCACTCTGCTAGGTCCTGTAGGGCAGCAGAGGAAGGGGTCAGGGAGATAAATCAGCCGCGATCCCAGTCACTCCAGCTGCAGCCAACAGCCCAGGCTCGAGGCCAGCAGCTAAACCAGACTGTAAGCCTCAATCAGTGGCTGTTGCTACCAGCACGAGAAGTGGAAAGTGCACAGACAAGACCGATCGACCAGTGGATGACGATGATGATTATGATGCAGGAGAAGGACCCTCAACGCCACCTGACACAAAATCAGGAGTCAAAGAAACTGGTACAAGATCAGAAGCCAATATTGAGTCCTTTTCCCTAAAGGACCTCCGTGGCCTAAGAAAGGATTACACTCGACAACCTGATGAGTCTATAATTAGCTGGTTGGTCCATCTTTGGGATGCTGCAGGTGAAGCTACAATTCTGGACGGCACTGAAGCGAGGCATTTGGGATCCCTGTCACATGATCCTGTCATCGACCAAGGAATGATGAAGGGGGGCTAAACCTCACAGCCTCTGGGCACGGCTCCTGGAAAGTGTAGCACAAAGATACCTGTGTGCAGATGATCTTCATATGCAGCAGACCCAGTGGAAGACTATAGAACAAGGGATCCAACGCCTGAGATAAATGGCAGTGGCAGAGATTATCTTCTCAGATGACATAACAACTAGGAATCCAGACATGGTACCATGTACATCTGTGATGTGGCGAAAACTTGTACGGCTGGGGCCACATGAATCCGCTTCTGCTTTAGCAATAATGAAGCAGGATGAGAAGGATGAGACCGTGCTCAATATGGCAAAGAAGCTCTGGGCGTATGCAGATGCTGTGCATGGCCCGACAGACGCCAGAATCACAGCAGTGGAAACACGTCTGCAGAAATTAGAAGACAAGATAGAGGAGAATAACAAGAAACTCAGGGAGGAGATTAAAGAGGACCTTCTCCAAATCTCGGCAGTACAAATTAGAGGCCCTGGTATCCAACGCAGACGTTCCCCAGATGGGGAGAGAAGGTATACCCCACGAGCTGAGCTGTGGTTCTTCCTGAGTGATTGCGGAGAAAATATGAGGAGATGGGACGGAAAATCTACTGCTGCTCTGGCACAACGGGTGCATGAATTGAAGGAAGGCAAGACTCAGAGAGGAAGTTCCACCAAAAGGAAAGCAGCTCCAGTTGCCCATAGCCAAGCTGCCAGGTATGACGATGATGATGATGATGATGACATGTCCGATCCCCTTGAAGGAAGCTCTAAGACATATGCTCAATGAAAGAAGGATAAACAGGCTTAGAGGGGCCCTGCCTCTAGCCAGGTAGAGGTGAGGGAAAACTGTGTTTTCTGGACTGTGTGGATTCATTGGCCTGGCACATCAGAACCACAAAAATAGAAGGCTTTGGTCAACACTGGTGCACAATGCACATTAGTCCCATCGAGACATGTTGGGGCAGAACCTGTCTCCATCGCTGGCGTGACAGGGGGATCACAGGACTTTACCTTGGTGGAAGCTGAGGTGAGCCTGACTGGAAATGAGTGGAAAAAACACCCTATTGTGACTGGCCCAGAGGCCCCATGCATTTTGGGCATAGATTACCTCCAAAGGGGGTATTTTAAAGACCCAAAAGGACTCAGGTGGGCATTTGGAATAACAGCTGCAGTGACAGAGGGCATCCAGCAATTGAACACCTTGCCTGGACTGTCCAAGAATCCAACTGCAGTAGGACTTCTGAAGGGAGAAGAGCAAAGGTACCAATTGCCACTTCAACAGTGCATCGCCGACAGTACAGAACAACTCGAGATGCTGTGGTTCCCATCCATAAGATGATTCGAGAGCTGGAAAGCCAAGGGGTGGTCAGCAAAACCCACTCACCTTTCAACAGCCCCATTTGGCCTGTATGCACGTCTGAAGGAGAATGGAGATTGACAGTGGACTACTGTGCATTGAATGAAGTGACTCCACCACTGAGCGCTGCTGTGCCAGACATGCTGGAACTCCAGTACGAGCTGGAGTCCAAGGCAGCAAAGTGGTACGCCACTGTTGACATTGCTAACACGTTTTTCTCCATTCCTCTAGCAGCAGAATGCAGGTCTCAGTTTGCCTTTATGTGGAGGGGAGTGCAGTACACCTGGAACCGACTGCCCCAGGGGTGGAAGCACAGTCCTGCCATCTGCCATGGACTGACCCAGACTGCACTAGAAAAGGGTGAGGCTCCAGAACACCTGCAGTACATCAATGGCATCACTGTGTGGGGGAACACAGCAGCAGAAGTGTTTGAGAAAGGGGAGAAAATCATCCGAATCCTCCTGGAAGCTGGTTTCACCATCAAGAAGAGTAAAGTTAAGGGACCTGCTTGAGAGATCCAGTTCTTGGGAGTGAAGTGGCAAGATGGACAGTGTCAGATTCCTACGGATGTCATCAACAAGATCACAGCTATGTCCCCACCAACCAATAAGAAGGAAACACAAGTTTTCTTAGGCACCATAGGCTTTTGGAGAATGCACATTCCTGAGTACAGTCAGATCGTGAGCCCTCTTTACATGGTCACCCACAAGAAGAACGAGTTCCATTGGGGCCCTGAGCAGCAACAAGCTTTCACCCAGATTAAGCAGGAAATTGCTCATGCAGTAGCCCTTGGACCAGATGTGAAGAACGTGCTCTACTCTGCAGCCAGGAACCATGGTCTGTCCTGGAGTCTTTGGCAGAAGGTGCCTGATGAGACTCGAGGTCGACCATTAGGATTCTGGAGTCAAAGTTACAGAGGGTCTGAAGCCAACTACACCCCAACAGAGAATGAAATCTTGGCTGCCTATGAAGGACTCCAAGCCACCTCGGAGGTGATTGGTAAGGAAGCACAACTCCTCCTGGCACCCCGACTACTGGTGCTGGGGTGGATGTTCAGAGGAAAGGTTCCCTCCACCCACCATGCCACCAGTGCTACATGGAGCAAGTGGATTGCTCTCATCACGCAGCACGCCCATATTGGTAAACTGAATCGCCCGGGGATTTTGGAAGCAATTACAAATTGGCCCCAAGGTGAAAGTTTTGGTGTCACAGATGAAAAACAAGAACCAGTGACACAGGCTGAAGAAGCTCCACCATGCAACCAACTGCCAGCAGACGGTTTCACTGATGGTTCCTGTCACATTGTAGGGATGAATTGGAAGTGGAAAGCAGCCGTATGGAGCCCCACATGATGGGTCGCAGAGGCCACTGAAGGAGAAGGTGGATCAAGTCAACTTGCTGAACTCAAAGCCGTTCAACTGGCCCTAGACATTGCAGAAAGGGAGAAGTGGCCAAAGCTCTACCTCTACACTGATTCATGGATGGTAGCCAATGCTCTGTGGGGATGGCTGCAGAGATGGAAAGCGGCTAACTGGCAGCGTAGAGGAAAACCAATTTGGGCTGCTGAAGAATGGAAAGACATTGCTACCCGGGTAGAGAAACTACCTGTGAAGGTTCGCCACATAGATGCCCATGTCCCCAAAAGTAGAGCTAATGAAGAGCAGCAAAACAATCAGCAGGTAGATCAGGCTGCAAAGATAGAGGTGTCAAAGATAGACCTGGATTGGGAACACAAGGGAGAGTTGCTCCTAGCACAATGGGCCCATGATGCCTCAGGCCATCAGGGTAGAGATACCACCTCTAAGTGGGCACGAGACCGAGGGGTGGATTTAACCATGGACAGTATTTCTCAGGTTATCCATGACTGTGAGACGTGTGCTGAGATCAAGCAGGCCAAGTGGGTGAAGCCCCTGTGGTATGGTGGGCAGTGGTCCAAGTATGAGGAGGCCTGGCAGATTGACTACATCACACTGCCCCAGACACTCCAAGGCAAGCGCTAAGTGCTCACAGTGGTAGAAGCCACCACGGGATGGTTGGAGACCTCCCCTGTGCCTCACACCACTGCCCAGAACACCATCCTGGGCCTAGAAAAGCAGGTCCTTTGGAGGCATGGTACCCCTAAGAGGATTGAGTCTGACAACGGGACTCATTTCAAGAACAGCCTTATCAACACCTGGGCTAGGGAACATGGCATTGAGTGGGTGCACCATATCCCCTACCATGCACCAGCTGCAGGCAAAGTGGAGAGGTACAATGGACTGTTAAAAACCACCTTGAAAGCATTGGGTGGGGGATCTTTCAAGAACTGGGAGCAGCATTTAGCAAAGGCCACCTGGTTAGTTACCACCCGAGGTTCCACCAGTGGAGCAGGTCCTGCCCAGTCTGAATCCTTGAATATTGTAGATGAAGATAAAGTCCCAGTGGCACATATCAGAGGTTTGGTAGGGAAGACAGTGTGGATCAATTCTGCCGTGAGTACAGACAAACCATTTGTGGGATTGTCTTTGCTCAGGAACCAGGTTGCACACGGTGAATAATGCAGAAATATGGAACCACACGATGTGTACCTCAGGGAGATCTGATTGTGGGGTGAGACTCATATGCAAATATCACTGTTTGTTGGATGTTACTGCCACTGTCTGTACATTAAACCACACCGACATGAGACAGAAGGAAATGTGTAAGTGTCGAAGGTCTGAGCAAGTGATATAGAAGGAAATGTGTGTCAAAGGTTTGAGCAAGAGAGATGGAAAGAAATGTGTCTGAGTAAGTGAAAGATGGAAGTTTTTACTTGATGAAGTTTTTACATGATGTTTGGTAGTTATGTTGACGATTCGGAGACAAGGGGAGGAATGTCCTAGGGTGACATTATGGTGCTTGCATCCCCAATCGTGTGTTCTGTTTATGCTTGATGTTATGTTTTGTACCTTCGGGACTGGCTCCGAAAAGTGAAGGTTTGTTTTGTCTTGTTATCAGCCGGCTCACCTCTCCCCATGGTCTGTGTCTAGGAGAGGCTAGGGCTTGCTGGCTTTCTTGCTTGCTTGCTGGCTTGCTTTCTTTCACTTTGCTCTTTCTTTTGCTTTTTGCTTTTGCCCTTGCTTTTGCTTATTAGTTAGTTTAGCTAGGCAATCCAATTTTTTCCCTGGACTGTTTTTTTTTCTTTCCCTTTCCTGAATACCATTTGAACCTGCTCAGGATTGGGACCTGGGAAACACCAAGAAACACCGAGAGCCAGCATTTTGTGACCTGCAGCAGCCATCCCCAGCGCCGGAGACCGAGAACTGGGCAACCACTCCCAGGAGAGACTTTCTGAATTTGTCACCTCTTCAGTGTGGTGAAAGAGTTTTTGTCATCTGGTGTTGTTCATTTTTTTTGCTGGGGGGGGCTTTGCCTGCTCAATAAAAAGGTTGTTTCCCCTATTCTCTGAGGAAATTCTTCCCAAACCAGGTGGGGGAGGGCCCGTGGGGGTTTGCTTTCTGGGGGCTCCTTCTGAAGGTTTTCTCCCAAATTTGCCCCAAACCAGGACACATTACTACATAGGCAGGCTGTTCGTTGGTGAGATCCAGCAGGGCCCTGTTCAGCCTGTGCTCAGCAAACTGACTGGCCATGAGCCACTGGTGGATGTACCTCACCATGGCAGGCACCTGGAGAAGGCACAGGGAGACTTGGAAAGCTGCCAGAGGGAGGAATGTCCCCAGCTTCCCCAGAGAAGTGCTTCCCTTCCCACCACATTGCCATGATCTCAAAGGCTTCCAGTGAGCAGCAGGCATGGCTTGGGAGGCCAAGCAATTCCTGGGAGGATCAAACCCTGGCCACAGGCTGCTTACTTGCTTTGGATTGGAAAACCCCTCCTCTACGAGCATATCCAGCAGGGCAGCACAGGTCTTGGTTTTGAAGATGTGCGAATATGCTCTGAGCCCTGTGCCCATGGTGCTGGTCTCTTCCTCTGGAAACCTCTTGATGAATTTGCAAACCAGCTGTAGGAGAAGGGCAGGAAGCCAGGGATGTTCCACAGAATGCTCCAAGCGCGGTGCTCGGCTGAGCGGTGACAGCAGGCCCAGCCCAGCTGGGGATGGCTGCAGGTACCTGCGCTGTTCTGCGGAAGAGGCCACGGGTGCGTTCCTGCTCTCGTGTGCGCTGCACGGCTGCACCTGGCAAAGAGCGAGCACAGCCTGAGCTGAGGGGCTGTGGGAGAGGCCGGAGAACACAGCCCAGCCCTGCGCTCCCCACGCAGGGACAGCCCTGGGATGCCCCAGTGGATGTAGCACGGCTGTGGGGTGTCTGCCTGGCCCCTCTTCCATCCTGTCCATGGGCAAGTGCCCAGGGGATGGGATGGGATGGGATGGGATGGGATGGGATGGGATGGGATGGGATGGGATGGGATGGGATGCCATGGGATGGGATGCCATGGGATGGGATGTGGCCAAGCTGGCTGCAGCCACCAGCCCAGCAGCCCAGCTCTGCCACTCACCCTCCTGCTGAGGCTTGAACTGCACCACCTCTTCAGTCTCCTGTGCAGGGCCAGTCCAGGGCCTTCTTCCTCTCCTCCACCCAGGCCAGCTTGGGCACTCTCGTGGGTCTCTGCTCCATTTCAGTGATCGGATTTGTGGCTACTTGCAGGAGAGATGCCTCGGAAAAGCTCCGAGTCAGCAAGGCCTGCAGTCGTGCCTGGAAGGCACCTTCAAGAGAGAAGCCTCAGGAAGGCTACAGGACAGCAAGTCCTGCACTCTGGTCTCGAGGGCTCCTGCCACAAGGACAGGAGACTCCTATCGACGATTGTGGTCTGGCCTTGAGGGCACCGGTGGCAGGGATGGGAGATGCCTCCAGGGCACCAAGTCCCACGGTCTACCCTTGAGGACACCTGCAGAAGAGAAGCCTCGGGAAGGCCACGGGTCACCAAGTCCTGTGGTCTGGCCTCGAGGTCAGCTGCAGGAATAACGCCTCGGAAAAGCTCCGGGTCAGACACGAACGAGTGCGCTGTGCGGGGGCTCCTCACGGCACCGCTCTGTCCCATCCTGTCCCGTCGCGTGCTCCGAGCACTGTGGCGTGGTCTTGTCACCGCCAGCTCCTATGTCACCCCGTGTCACAAAGGGCCCTTGGACACGCTGTCCCGTTCCATGCCACGGTGACTGTGCTGCACCGTGTCACAAAGGGCCCCTGCACACACTGCCCCCTGCCCTGGGGCCGCCCCCAGCCCACCCAAAGTGGCTCGGGTTGGAAGGAATCCCTCACCCCAAGTGTCTAAGACAGCCCAACAGGATCTTTAGGAACGGCTCAAACCATCAGCAAACGCTGCCCTGCTCTGCAGGCTCAGGGCAGCAGAAGGAGCCCTCAGGGCTGCGGATGCAGCCGTGCTGGGAAGGGCACGGGGCCTTCACAGAAGCTGGCACGGCCTCCTCGGGACACGTCCCGGCTGGTGGCCATCCTAAACCCGCGGGTGTGACACAGACAAGGAACGTGTGGGCCAGGGCAGGAATGCTGCTCTGAGCCCTGGGGCCCGGGGAGCGCTGACATCAGCAGGTGTGGCAGGGTCCCTGCCCAAGCAGACCGGCCACCGCCCGAGCCCTGGCAGCACCGGTGCCCGTCTCCTGCCCCAGAGACCTGTGCCCGTGGGGGGCTTCTCTGCCAGAGGGAGCCAAAGCCCACGTGCACTGGGGGCTGCGCTCCTGCCTGCAGGGGCTGTTGGCAGGAGCACCTGGAGCAACGCTGGCAACACTTGGTCTCTGTCAGAAGCTCTTACTCCATGCTGAAATTATTTTCTCATTGCAGTTATTGCCTTTAGCACAAAAACACCTTAGCGGCGAAGACACAGAAGAGTCTCGCAAGTAAGAATCCTCAATTCAGGAAAGCTTTACTTCCCATTGCTCGACTCAAGTAGTTCCAAGAAGTTGCAAACTTCCCAAATGAATTGGGATGGCCTGAGGGGGTGAAGATTTGGAATTTTGCTTCCCATCTCAAAGCAGCAACTCATTTGCCTTAACCTCGTCCACTGAGGGTCACTTTACAGAACATAACACTACACAAAAAAAGGGAAAAAACAAGGGCCATTCTTTGGTTTTCTATGAACGGATGATAATATCCTAATTCTCTAAAGAAATAAAAGCTCCCAAGAAATCAAAGTCCACTCAGTGGTACAAAAGTGGCCAAAAGAAATGTGTAGATGGCAAAAGGGCTAATCCTCCCCCTGGTACAGAGATCTGAGTGGCCAGTAAAGTACAGCTCTCCCCTCTTGTTCCCTGCAGGAGAATCAGGACCATGAAGAGGAAAAGTCACAGATATTCCTTCTGCCCTCCCTAACCAAAGCTGTGCCAAAGCACAGATGCTGCCTTCAAACTGACTCAAATTCCAGCCTAGACCTCTCACCTTCCAGACAACTCCTTCTCCAACACCCCACCAGCACCAAGCCCCCCAAACTCCCGCACAGAAGCCCTCAACACCCCGCCAGGAGCCCCAGCTGTCCCCGTCCCTCCGCAGAGCTTTCCCACCCTCCAGCAGATGCCCTGGTTCCCTGCAGGTGCCGTGGGATGGCACTCAGGAGGATCTGCTCCAAGGCCTTCCCCTGGAGCACTGCCAGGCCTATGAATCCTGGATCATCCTTCCCACCGAGCCTTCCTGTGCACGGCTGCTCCATGTGCACCTTTGCGCTCAGCTCGGACTTCTCCACTTCACCAGGAGTGCTGGGAAAGGATGGAGAGCAGCCTGGCAAGCTCTTTCTGCAGCTCCCTCTTTACCCTGGGTGGGTAGAACATTCCACAGGAAAGCAACTGGTGCCACAAGGAGCGGGTGGCCTCAGGCACCTTTGGGGATGGAACAAGGCCTTGGTTTGACATGAGTAAGCACAAGCAATTCACATGAGTAAACAAGTAATTAGCACAGACATACCTAAGTACTTAGCACCAGTTAGCATAAGAAAAACCTGGCAGGCCTAACTTGACATGAGAGTGACCTGACAAAAAGCTTTAGACACAGTCTACCAGAAGAACTAAGGGCAAGTGTGGAATCAGCCCTGTGCAGGGAAGCCCTGAGGAAGACTTTGTGCTGCTCTGGGGCATCGAGACCGCTCCTGGCCAGGGCCTGGACATCAGCTTCAAGTATGGGAATCTGACACAATGTATTTCCAACCGCCTGCCTATGGAATCACCTCAGCAGTGTAAAGATGGATGGTGATTTTGATACAACGCCTACATCAACCCACTGAAATTTATATGTGGCAGAGAAACACTTTAGTGGGGTGCAGACCCCTGCCCTCCTGCCAGGTCAATAAAAGGGCTTTTGGCTGACAATGCATTTGTCTGCCGATTTGTTTGAATGAGGGAGACCCCTCAGGACTGCTATATCCTGAGGGAACACCGTTGGCCTTGGCCTGTAGGCACCTGCACAAGCTTAAAATCAGCTGCCTCAGCTTCCAGGACCTCTCTTGGCCAGCATCCTGACGTGGATGCAGGACTGCTGCTGGGACCCAGCGGGACAGGACCGGCTGTCTCGTGTCCACGTAGCACCCCTCACACAGCCAGGGCCATCCCAAAACCAGACAAACACTCACGTGTCAGCACAGGGGAGCAAGGAGCACTGGGCTCCTCTCAAGGTATGTCAAAGTTCGAGAATCCACCACAGCACTGGTAAATTTTTGGGTGGACCAAGGACTTTGAGTATCAAAAGGGAAACTCAAATCTGTAGGGAGGGAAATAAAATGCCTAGGACGTGAGATTTGTCAAGGGAGCCAGCAGCTGAACCCTGAGAGAATTGCAGGGATAGCCTCACTCCCATGACCAAAAACTAAGAGAGAAGTCAGAAGGTTTTTAGGCCTGTTGGGATATTGTAGGCTATGGATTGAAGGATACACGCAGGCCATCAGGTTCTTGTTTGAAAAGTTAGTAGAGGAAGAGATTAGGTGGGAAGAAGATGACAAGCAAATTTTGAAGCTTTAAAGCAAATATTAGTCAGTGCAGCAGCACTGAGTCTTCCTGCCTTAGACAAACCCTTCTATCTGTTTGTGGATATAGAAAAAGAGGCAGCACATGGAGGGTTAGCCCAGGACCGGGGAGGATCCAGGAAACCAGTGGCCTGTTTATCAAAACCGCAAGACCCTGTCAGCTGGGGGTGGCCAACCTGCATTCAGGCAGTGGCAGCGAGTGCCCCACTCATAGAAGAAAGCAAAAAATTAACCTTTAGGGGACAATTGAAAATATATACCCCGCACTCAGTAAGGAGTATCCTCAGCTAAAAGGCTGAGAAATGGCTCACTGATTCCCAAGTACTAAAATATGAAGCCATCTTAATAGATAATGGTTTAGAGCTAGATGTGAGTAACCAACGCAACCCTGCCCAGTTTTAGATGGAAAACCAGGTGAGGAATTAATATATAATTGCCTAGAAGTTATAAACTATCCAACTAAAGTAAGAGAGGACCTAACGGATCAACCACTCCAAGGTGGAAAACGATTGTACATCGATGGATTTTCACGGGTAATCCAGGGCACAGGGTATTGGGGTAGGCTATGGCAGATGAAGAGTTAGTGGCCCTAGAAAAAGGAAAGTTACCTTCCAACTGGTCAGCCCAAGCATGTGAGTCGTATGCCCTAAAGTGAGCTCTGGAAATATTCACACAGAAAAGAGAAACAATATATACAGACTCAAAATATGCTTTTGGAGTAGTGCATACCTTTGGAAAAATTTGGGAAGAGAGTGGGCTATTAAATTCAAGGGGAAAGGAACTAAAAACTTATTTTAGAAATGTTAGAAACCTTACAATTACCAGAAGAAGTGGCAGCAGTATATGTTAAAGGACATAAAAAAGGAGTGACTCAAGAAGCACGAGGGAACCATTTAGCAGATTTAGATGCTAAGAATTCAGCCGAATCAGGGACAGAAAAAGTAATGATAGCATTAACCCCCATGAGAGAAATGGAAGAAGTCCCCATATTCAGTGAGACAGAAGAGAAAGAATTTCTCAAAACAGGAGCCAAGAAAGATAACAAAGGGAAGCGGGGATTAGCAGATGGGAGGCAAATGTTGAATAAACCCCTTGCCAGGAAAATGCTAGAAGGCATACATGGGACAACACACTGGGGTACACAAGCGCTAAGTGATCAATTTCTAAGGGACTGGGCCTGCATAGGAATTTTTGGGATAGCTAAACAGGTAATTGAAAGGTGTGTGATATGCCAACAAGTAAATGAGAAGGTCATGAGGAAAACACCAGGGGAGGGTGAGAACTAGCCTTACAGCCCTTTCAAAACATCCAAGTAGACTTTACTGAGCTTCCTCAGGTACAACGATGGAAGTTTTTACTAGTGATAGTAGGTGACCTGACTCATTGGGTAGAGGCAGTACCCACGGTTAAAGCCAATGCCAATGTTGTGAGTAAAACATTTCTAGAATCAATCATTCCCTGATATGGGATGGTGAACAGGATTGATTCAGGCCAGGTGTAAGGCCGTCTGAAGCCCCCACTTTTGCCTACCAATTGCCACGAGGAGAAACCCCTTCCCCCCCTACAGTTCTGGCTTGGAGAGAGCGGCAGTGCAGGTGCAGCTGCTGCACCGATACGTTAGCTGTCCCGAACAAGGCCTGACAAGGACTTGGCAAGGACTTGGCAAGGAATCGACAAGGAATCAGCAAGGACCTGGCATGAACACAGCAAGGAACAGCCTACTGCATATTTGCCCACTCTTCTCCTGAAGCCGAATGAACTTTTGGGGTGACCCTAGTGGTCTCTCACTGAAGACCTCTCATCTGCCCTGTTACCACTGTGACAGACGGACGGAGATCGAAAACCCTCCTCTTAAGGACTGAGACTGAGACCCCTACCACAGGGAGTGGGGAAACCACTAATGACATGACCTGTTTCCCTTCAGTAATTCCAATGGACTTATTCTTCATTGTGTTTTCCTGCTTTGGTGGTTTCAGTGGACTCACCTGTTCCCCCGCTGCAATCACAATAGACTCTCATTGTCCTGCATGTTCCCCCCTTTTTTCCTCCGTGGACTATAACTGGACCCCTGAGTTGACCAGAACTTCGAAGACTTCCCCGACACGACCAGACGGATCCCCATCATCCGGACCACTGAGGATCTCGCCTGTGTTGGTAGCTATTCCCATCCCCCTCTTTTCTCTCTCTCTCTCTATCCTTTTATGTCCTTTCTGATCCCCACTATCGCATTTACTGTTTTGGCCCTTAATAAAGGTGCATCTGTTGTGATTAACTGATAGTCCCTTGTTGTTTGCCTTTTTGCACATTTGGGATTGGTGAAAAGAACCATCACGCCACCCCACACAAGCGGATTATGACACCAAGGAACTCATTTCATCTCTAAAATATTGCAAAATATTGTTCAAACCCTGGGAGTAAATGGGAATTACACACTCCATGGCATCCAGAGTTCTGGTCACACTGAGAGGATGAATCAAACTCTAAAAAGAGCTCTAGATAAGCTGATGATGGAAACCCGAATGTCATGGATAAAATGTCTCCCTTTGTCCTTATTAAGACTTAGAACTCAACCCCAGTCAGATCTGGGGGTCTCACCCTATGAAATGACATTTGGGTTACCCTTTTTGACCTCACCCCAGAGGGTTGCCACCTATGAGGAAGGGGAAGCCAATGCCAAGAAATATGTTATGTCTATAGCAGAAACCTTAGAAGGGCTAAGACATAAAGGGGCAATTCCTCAAACTACCACCCTGGATTTCAGAATCCATAATATTAATTCTGAGGATTTGATCAAGTAATGATCAAGTCATGGAGAGATCAGCATTTAACTCCTCAGTGGGAAGGTCCCTTTCAGGAACTGCTCACCACCGAATCGGCCGTGTGAACTGCAGAGTGGGGATGGACTCATGCCCACAGATGGACTCATGCCCACAGAGTTAAAGGCCCAGTAGGAAAAACACAATGAGTGGACTGTAACATCCAGGCCAGGGGAAACGAGATTGACTGTCAGGCAGAGACTGAAAGACAACCAGAAAAACACCAAGACGCCCAAAGTCAAGCTTCCACCAGCCAGCTTGAGAACTGTCTTCCTGCTTTAATGGGTGAGAATTACCAGCACCTGTTGAGGGGAAGTACACAAGGGACCGTAAGAGGTAATGGGACAGCTTTTTTAAGAAAATAAGACAAAGGAAGGAGGGCAAGACCCCTTTGTTCACTTCCAAGAAGATGGCATAGCCCTGCTGTGGGTAGCAACCCTGTAGGCATGGTAAGGTAGGGACAAAAGGCCATATCGGACCACTGTCATTCCCCAACTGTCTTTGAATACAACAGGGACTGGAGGGCGAGACCGAGCTGGCCTCTGGACCCCTAAGATACACTGACTATGGGTAACAACCACATAGGCATGATAGATGGGAGTCAAAGCCATCCTGGACCTCTGTTAGGCCCTTTTGTCCATTCCAAATAAGTGTGTCTCAAAGCCATCCTGGACCTCTGTTAGGCCCTTTTGTCCATTCCAAATAAGTGTGTCTAAGGAAAACCTGAGATTTTCCTCCTGTTCCCACTGTCCTTGCCCACATCAACAGATGCTAGTATGACTCATTCAAGAGAGAGAGAAATTTTTTTACTTAATTGTTCCAGCAAAATGATTTGTAAAAACAGAAAACGGGGGGTTGTTACAGATGGGTAATCCTATGGTTGACTCTCACAGTTAAGGGGTGACTGTTAAGTATATGTTAAAAGAAGTTGTGTAGGTGTATAGTTATCTTTCCCTTCCCCCTTGCATTGTTATCACAGGATGCCCTCAGTAGTCAGGGCATTTGGGAGGGTCGGCTTGTTGCTATGGCAGTGCCTGAGCTCCAGTCAAGCTGTAAGAAAGTGATCTCCACCACTGGACAGCAAAGGAGGAGTGGATTGACAAGATTTTGGGAGGGGCTGGAGGTATAAAAGACAGAACATCCATTTTGTAGATGAGCACATGGTGACTGAATCCTTTGCTCCTGGTGCTGTATTCTTTGCTTTATTCTCTCTTCTGTTGTATTTTGATAAGGTCTTAATAAAACCATTTAAATTATTGAAAGTGAAAATTGTTTCTCACATGGGGTTGGGGAATATGGGGCAAGGTTGTCCACACTGGGTCAGACCTCAAGGTAAAACTTCTCTGACCTGGCCAGACCTCCTTAGGAGTGGCCCTACATCAATATCAATCACAGAATGCTACAATCAGCTCTTCTCAAAAGAGGACAGTTATAAAGACACTCCTTAAAATAGGAATAAATATTTCTTAGAAGCTCTTTGAAATATTTCTCCATAACTGTAAAAAGCAAGCTTCTTAATGAACTGCATTGAAGCAGAGGGAAATCAAGGCAGAGCCATGGCTTCTCAGGAATTGCTTGATCCTAATAAGCCCCGTGGAGCATTTGGAGGTGAGCCCTGGAACCTCAGGGCCTGAGTGGAGATGGCACAAACCTGTCCAGGAGTCAAAGTCAGAGGAAAAACCCAAAGTTTCTCGAGCCATTAATGGGTGCCACTGAGGTCCATCCCCAACACAGGTTCCTCATGGACTTCTTGGAGGAGAGAACTGGAGGCCAGGATGGCACAAAAACCGCTCAGAGACTCAAATTGCACAAAAACCTCTCAGAGACTCAGAGTGAAAAGGATAATCCAAAGTAACTTAAATTCTTTGAGTATCTCAAAGCATCAATGAACCCCACTGAGTGTCAGTGCAAAGCTCTCAAGGGACTCGTTAAAGCAGATAATTGGGGCCATGATTGCACAAACCTCTCACAGAGTCTGGATCAAAAGGAAAACACCAAGTACCTTAAAAGAACTGAAGCACCTTGAAGCATTAATGAGCCCCACTGAGTGTTGTTCCTGACAAAGCCTCTCCAGGGACTAATTACAGCAGATAATTGGAGGCCATGACTGCACAAAGCTCTCAGAGACTCCAAGGCAAAAGCCAAAGCCAAAGTGCTTTGAAAAACCTGCAGTCCCTGGGAGCATGAAGGAGCCCCCAGGGCCATTCCTGAGCAAGGCTCCCCAGGGACTCCTTCCAGCAGATCCTTGAGGCCACTGGGATGTGGGCTAGGGGGGGATGCTGAGGGCAGGACAAGGGGCTGACAGTGCCCAGCCTGGCTGGGGCTGTGCCAGGAGGACCCAGTGCCTCAGGACAAGGTGTCTCCTGACAGCCCTTGGTGGCACAGACCCTGCTGTGCCCCAGGGTACCAGGACTTGGCTTCTCTTTGTCCCCACCTGTCATCAGTGCCTCCAGTTCTCTGCTCTGCCTGGGGCCTGGGGACACTTTCTCAGTCGTGTCCCTCAGTGGGACCCATTAAAAGTCAAAGAAACTTTGGAGTTGGATTCTGACTTGGAGTTCTGGAGAGGTTTCTGCAGCTCCCTCTCAGGGCCTGATGTTCAGGGCCTGAGCACAAAGCCCCAGAGGGTCATTAAAGTCCTTGTGCTGTGTCTGTGCTGCTGAGCTGGGCCGGGCTCCTGGCACAGAGGGTGATCCTGGTAAGCAAGGAGAGCTTCAAAAGCACATTTCTCTGGATGAGCAGCTCTTCTCCCAGCCCAGCAGGGCTGGGGCACTGCCTGCAGCCAGCCCGGGCACAGCACAGAGGCACAGAGAGCTTCCATCAGTCAGGGCTGGGAAGGTGCTTAGAAGTGCCTGGGGCAGAATCCCTGGCAGCCCTTGGCACAGGAACCTCTGGCTGCAGGACAATGCAGCTGCAGCTCCTGGAGTGATCTCCTACAGCTGGAACATCCCAATGCCCACAGACCCTGTGAGTACGACTCTGAGTATTTCTGGGGCAGGGGAGGTAAAATGCTCATGAAGCTCTGACATGCTGAGGGGTTCTGATCAGTCATAGAATATTTCCAAGGCAAGGATTTTGATAAAAATTAGGAAATTTCCAAAGGCTTTCTATTCAGTTTCCTACTATTAGAGAATGGCAGGGAGGGGGGATAAATATTAAAGGTATTATGAATTTTGACAAGCAACTGAGACATCCAAACTGTTACTTTTAGGGATCATTAGGTTCACAGGAGATCCCTAATGTGCTTTCAGCCACTCTGCCCATGGACAGCAGAAGCATCACCTCTGCTGGAGCCATCAGGCTCAGTCTGAGCTGTCCTTTCTCCAAGCTGCAAACAGAACCTGCCCCCAGCCAGTGCCCTGAAAACAGGCAGGGTTCTGTCAGGCCAAGGAGAGTGCACAGAGATTTGGGGTCTGTGAGTGCTGGCAGGGAGAGATCAGGCACAGGGAAACACCTGCAGGAGGAAAATCCCCAGGAAGCAGAGAGAAGATCAGGGAAGGAGAGAAAACCAAACCCAGAAATGCTGTGGCAGGGAGAGTTTAGAGATGTCCAGAGGATCCCCTCCAGTGCAGCCCCTCCCTCTGAACAAGCCCCCTCCCTCCTGTCCCCCCAGCCAAGCCTCTGCCCTCAGGGCCGGGGCTCCAAGGCGTGCAGCCCCTCCTGTGCAGGCAGAGCTGCAGCCGAGCCGTGGGGCAGCTCTGCAGCCCCGGGCCCAGTTCCCTCTGCAGAGCACAGGGCTGGGAGCAGCTGCCCGGCACTGGGGGCTCTGGGAGGGGGCACAGCTGGCTCAGGGTGACACAGCTGTCCCCAGTGCCCGGCTCTGGGCAATGCTGTCAGTGCAGCCAGGGAAGGAGCTGCATCTCCCTGCATCCAGTGCCATCAGAAGGACACTTGGAAGTCTCCCTGAGATTCCAGTCCAAGCTGGGATCTTCAATCCAGGGTGCAAACCTGTCCTAGAGCATCTCTGAGTTATAAGATTGATGGGGAAAGGCAGAGGTGTTCTGACACTGAAAATGCTGCTGGGTTGGTGAAATGAGCAACGTGAATCCTTGGCTACAAATATGGAGCAGGGCTGTGGTGGATCCATCTGTCTCAGTAGCCCCGTAGCGTTAAAAGAAACATGAGAGTGTGAACATCCTTCATTTGAAGAAGTGAAAGCCCAGAGAAACTCCAAAGAGAATGAAGTGACAGACCATCTCCCCTCAGTCTCCACTCATAATCTTCCCTCAGGGAACTCTGTTTTACCAGAGGGAGGCAGGAATGTTGAGGGTTTCTGATATCCAAGAATACAAGGAGAGACAGGGGGGGAGCTTAAAATGAAAACCTCTAAACTCTTAAACAGAGAATTGTGTCCCTGTGTGTTCAAGGGGAGGGTGTATGGAAAATGGCTTTGGTTTTGGTTACAGGTATCTCCTCTAACTTTTCACTGTCCTTTCTCCATGAACAGGTCCCCATGTGCAGCCACAGCAAATGTCCAACAGCAGCTCCATCAGCCACTTCCTCCTGCTGGCACTGGCAGACACGCGGCAGCTGCAGCTCCTGCACTTCTGCCTCTTCCTGGGCATCTCCCTGGCTGCCCTCCTGGGCAACGGCCTCATCATCAGCGCCGTAGCCTGCGGCCACCACCTGCACACGCCCATGTTCTTCTTCCTGCTCAACCTGGCCCTCAGCGACCTGGGCTCCATCTGCACCACTGTCCCCAAAGCCATGCACAATTCCCTCTGGGACACCAGCACCATCTCCTACTCAGGATGTGCTGCTCAGCTCTTTTTCTTTCTGTTCTTCATTTCAGCAGAGTTTTCCCTCCTGACCACCATGTGCTACGACCGCTACGTGTCCATCTGCAAACCCCTGCACTACGGGACCCTCCTGGGCAGCAGAGCTTGTGCCCATATGGCAGCAGCTGCCTGGGCCAGTGCCTTTCTCAATGCTCTGCTGCACACGGCCAATACATTTTCCCTGCCCCTGTGCCATGGCAATGCCCTGGGCCAGTTCTTCTGTGAAATCCCCCAGGTCCTTAAACTCTCCTGCTCAAATTCCTACCTCAGGAAATTTGGGCTCATTGCAGTTAGTGCCTGTTTGGTATTTGGTTGTTTTGTGTTTATTGTTTTCTCCTATGTTCAGATCTTCAGGGCTGTGCTGAGGATCCCCTCTGAGCAGGGACAGCACAAAGCCTTTTCCACCTGCCTCCCTCACCTGGCCGTGCTCTCCCTGTTCCTCAGCACTGGGACATTTTCCTACCTGAAGCCCCCCTCCATGTCCTCCCCATCCCTGGATCTGGCCCTGTCAGTTCTGTACTCGGTGGTGCCTCCAGGCCTGAACCCCCTCATCTACAGCCTGAGGAACCAGGAGCTCAAGGCTGCAGTGTGGACACTGATGACTGGATGCTTTCAGGAACATTAAACTGCTGGCATATTTCTGCAAATCACTTGAAATAAAAGTCATCTCTGATAATTCTTGTTGCTTTGGTTGTGGGTTCTTTTTTTCCTTTGCTTCACTGTTTTAATATTGTCCACAAAGAAATGTAATTTTTGTGCCATTTCTCATTTTGTTCCCCTCCACCTTCCCTGTGCCCACAGACTGTGTCAATGAGGGGCTGAGCTATCAGTGGCTTTAAAGGAACTCAAGGATGTCCCAGCAGAGTTTTCTGCAGAGATGCCCTTTTGTTGCCTTCTCTGAAGCTGCAGCAGCAATGTCTGTGTGCAGAGCTGGGGCAGATCAGTGCTGGCACAGCAGCTGTGCCCAGCAGCAGCAGCACTTGGTGTTGCCAGTGCTGCTCCCGTGGCCCTGCCCCGCTGCCCTGGTGGCCCTGGTGTTGCTGCAGGGCCTGAGTGCTCTCGGGGCCGGGCACAGTCCTGGGGGTGGCAGTGCCGGGGCTGCAGCAGGGAGCGCCCATGGGCACTGCTGGGGCAGTGCTGACGCCTCAGGCCAGGGCCTGGGGGCTCCAGGCTCCTTGCCCAGGCTCTCTCAAGAACACGGCCAGGCCAATGCTCAGCACAGAAAACCCCCGTGAGCAGCCCCAGGCTGGCCGTGGGCAGGCTGGGGGCAAACAGCATGGCTGGTGCTCTGCAAGGGCCCTGGGGGAGACGGGAAGGAGCAGCAGAGCAGGGGCTGATCCATCCCCAGTGCGCTGGACAGCCCAGGGCAGCGTCCCAGAGCGTCCTGATGGAGCTGCCAACAACATCCCCCCTCTGCAGCCCTGGCCCCTCCCCCAGCTCACACAGGTGCCGCATCCTTGCAGGCACAGCCACGGCAGCGCTGGCTCAGGAGCCCCTGTTTGCATTGCACACAGCAGGCGGGAGCACCCCCATGCTGCTGCTGTGGGGACATGAACCTGAGGGAGCACAAATGCCATCAGCCCCTGGGGCCAGGAAGGGCTGGGGACGCCAGGGAAACCACTCAGCTTTGTCCTGGCCGCTGCAGTCAGCCAGAAAGTTTGGGAATGTCCGCTGGGGAGCAGGATCATCCCACAAGTGCTGCAGGAATTGTCTGCAGGCTCCTGCAGTGCCTCGTGCTGCTCCCTTGCCAGAGACACCCCAGGCCAGGGGGGCACATCTGGGCTGCTGTGTCTGGCTGTGGGGCTGCCTGTTCCGGGCAGTGAGGAGGGGCTGCAGAGGCTCTGCAGGACTGACAGGATGGGCTTTGGGGCTGTGAGGAGAAGCTGAGGGACCTGGGCTGCTGGAGCTTCTGAAGAGGAGGCCCAGGGCTCCTCCTGCAACTGCTCCAAGGGTGGTTTCAGAGAATCACAGAATCAACAAGGCTGGAAAAGACCTTGGAGATCATCACGTCCAACCTGTGCCCTGACACCGCCTTGTCTCCCCTGAGCCTCCTCTTCTCCAGGATAAACAACCCCAGCTCCCTCAGCCGCTCCTCACAGGACTTGTGCTCCTGACCCCTCACCAGCCTTGTTGCCCTTCTCTGGACACACTCCAGCCCCTCCATGTCCTTCCCAAACTGGGGAACCCAGAACTGGACACAGCACTCGAGGTGCTGCCCAACCAGTGCCGAGCACAGGGGAAGAATCACTGCCCTGACCCTGCTGGCCACACCATTCCTGATCCAGGCCAGGAGCCATTGGCCTTCTTGGCCACCTGGGCACACGGCTGGCTCATGTCCAGCCTGCTGTCCATCAGTCCCTGCAGGTCCCTTTCTGCCCGGCTGCTGTCCAGCCACTCTGTCCCCAGCTGCAGCTCTGCCGGGGTTGTTGTGGCCGAGTTGCAGGACCTGGCACTTGGACTTGTTAAACCTCACCTTGTTGGTCTGGCCCCTGGATCCAGCCTGTCCAGGTCCCTGTGCAGAGCCCTCATGCTTTCCAGAATATGAACACCCCCAGACAACTTGGTGTCACCACGGTTTCTATGAGGCCCCAGAGTGTCCCAATGGTCTCCATGATTCCATGAGGCTTCCCAGTGTCACAGTGTCCCTCTGGTGTCACAAAGTCCCTTGGATCCTTGGGCCCTGCAGTGTCACAATGGCACCGTGGTGCCCCAGGGCCCTGCAGTGTCACAATGGATCCTTGGTTCCATGAGGTCTGGCAGGGCAGCAATGCTCTCCTTGGTTCCCGCTGTCTCCCACACCTCCCACTGTCAGGCTATAGAAGGACACCTGGCTGATGAAGGGGAGTGGGAGTGGGTACCTACTCGAGGAGGTAATAATAAAAATCCCTCCCAACCCCCTTTCCCAAGCCAGGTGCCACTTCAGATTTTGTATGATCCCCTGGATCTGGAGAGTCAGCCAGATGGTTTAGAAGAAAATTATCTGCCCAGTGAGCCTCCCAATTATGATTCATCTGTGAGACAGATCAGCACCTCTAACATCAAAAAGGAAAGAAGGGTAATCGTGGTGGGTGACTCCCTTCTGAGGGGAACAGAGGGCCCCATATGTCGACCAGACCCACCCCACAGAGAGGTCTGCTGCCACTCTGGGGCCCGGGTACGGGATATCACTGACACACTGCCTGGGCTGATTCAGTTCTCTGAACAAAGTATAGGTCCAGACTCTTGTCTCCAGCAGTGTCACGTTGCTCCTTGTCACGCTGCCTTGGGTGCCACCCACCCATCCATTGCTGTGTACCCCGGGTTTTTCTCTCCCTGCTGCTGTTAGCTCTGGGAGATGCCGCTGCCCCTGGGAGCTGGGCATCCTCAGGGTGATTCGGCATCTCTGGGCATCGTCCTGGTGCTGGCCCCGGGCTCACTCCTCTAGTTGCCCCCTTAGGCAGCTGAAGGAGAAAAGGCGGTGCAGAGCCCGCCGGGCTGTCTTGGCCATGGAGCGCCATCGCCGTGGGGCCGGGGGCTGCGGGACAGCTGCGCTGCCAGCGGGGCAGGCAGGAACGCTGCGTGCCAGGGGCTGGGCAGGCACCGGGCAAGCTCCTGCTGGCAGCTCATCCCCGCAGGGCTTTTCCTGTGGAGGGGCAGGCTGGGCACGGTCAGCCTCCATGCCAGCTTCTTCAGCCTCGTCCGCAGGGCCAGCAGGCAAGGCACAACCCACAGACATATTTGGGTTTTCGAGTGAGGCCGTGGGGAGGGGCTCACTGTGCAGCTCGATGCAGGGATCACTGTCCATGGGAGAAGCTGGTGGTTCTGCTTCCTTCTCTTGCAGCGGGAGAGACAACGGGCTCTCTGGCTCGCTGTCACTCCCTCCTGCCACTGCTCTGTCTTGGAGCTCTTCTTCCTCCCACACTTCCAGGAGCTCGTCTAGAAAGGCGCAGGATGGTGAGTCACCAGAGACAGAAGTCACCAGAGTCACCAGAGTCACCAGGCACAGGCCTGCCAGCAGGTCAGGATGTGCAATCCCTGAGTTGTTTTCTGTCTCTCCTGTGGAATCCTTGAGGAGAGCATCGCATGACAGCGAGTTGTCCCAGACAGAGCACAGCTCAGCCAGCAACTGGTCAAGAGACACAAGTTCTGAGGAGGTTTGTGTCTCTCCTGTGGCATCATCGATCACACTGCAAGTGCTGAGTGGGACCCAGGGGCCTGCAGCTGGCTCCAGGGTGAGGCTTGATGCATCCTTGAGGATGCACTTGGACCTCATGGGGCTTTCTGCAACATCCAAGGAGGAGAAGATGGCTCTAAACATCTCTTCATGGACTTTGTCTTCCACGTCCTCCAGCTCCTCCCTCTTTTTCCGCAGACGCTGCATCAAAGCCTCCTCATCCTCTGGGCACAGCCGCTTGAGCCGCGCAGTTTCCTCGGCTGGCTGACGAATTCCCTCTGCCTCTTGGCGGGCACTTAACCACTTGGGGGTTCTCAAGGTGGACCTGACAGACCTGTTCTCACACAGGTCTGGGCCCAGGCCTCTCAACAGGTCACTGCAGGTGTTGGCCCCATGCCCTTCCTGCACCTTGACGAGCTCCTCTATCTCAGAGCGCCCCAGGTGCTTCCAAGCTGGCTGGGTCCCAGTGCGGATCTGCAGACCAGGTGCGGGTTGCACTGGTGGCAGATGATGGCCCTGCCTTGCTGCTGAGCCACACCAGAGCCCTTCTGTTCTCCTTGCCAGGGAAGGCATTTCCCAGGCCCCACCAGCAGCCAGAGTGCCCCTTGGTGAAGGTGGTACCATCTCTGGCTGGCCTCTGGCCACGGGGCCCACAGCACGTGCTGTGCCTCCGGGAGAAAACCCAGGGGCTGCTCCTGCTGCTGGTGCTGGCAGATGGGGCAGCTTGACCCTCACAGAGGCTGCTCTTTGCATTTCAGGGCTGAGCTGGCAGGGAGGTACCAGTGGCAACTGAGGGCCATGGAGAGACAGCAAGTCCGACACGGACAGTCTCTGTGGCCCTGTGACACTGCTGTGAGGCGTGTTGTTCGTCAGGGTGACCTGAGGTGCCGCCTGTGGCTGCCTGTGTTTCACCTGTGGGAAGCAGGAGGAGGCACGGGATGGAGGTGGCTGTGTGGGCACAGTGTCCCCCATGTGCCAGCATGCCCAGGCCTGGCCCCAGGGCAGGTGCTGGCCACAGCAGCCAGGCTGGGCCGGGTTCCCAGCTGGGCTCGCTGCCTCTGGGGCATTGCTGTGCCTGGCCCATCCCAGCACTGTCCCCTCCACAGAGCATGGCCTGGTGCCTGGCCTGGCTGTCTCTGCCCCAGGGCTGTCCCTCTGGAGGCTGTCCCTCCATCCCTGTCCCTCACCTGTTGCTGCATGGATCTGAGTGGCTGCCCCTCACGGGGCTGGCCATGGGCATCCTCCTCCTCCTCCTTCAGCATTGTGGCAGTGCTCTGGTGAACACTGGCCACAATCACCCAGGGGAGCTGCTGCCTCCAGAGAAGCTGCTGCCTCCTCAGAGAGCTGCTCTCCTGGCAGTGGCCACTGCAGGGACTGGCAGCCCCAGGGGTCAGGACATGCACCCGCGTCACAATGGCCTCTGGGCACGATGTCACCGTGGGTCACAAAGGCCTGGTGGACATGGCCACCCTTCCTCCCAGAGACCTCTTGTCCCACCTTTATTCCTCCCCTAAACATCCCCAAGGAATTCCTTTGCCAAAGTGCCAAAGAGCTTTTCCCATCCAGCCCACCCTGGGTCCCAGCCCTCAGCCCCGTCCTCCTGGCGAAAGATCATCAGGAAGGCAAAAGCTCCATTTGAAATTACTCTGATGGCTACTGTGAAAGACTATAAAAAATGTGTTTTTTTAAAAAAGATTAATAACAAAGTAGGGCCAAGGAAAATGTCCATTCTTTACTGCAGGGATTCGGGGCTGTGTGGGGAGGGAGGGATTCTGGTCAGGAATATGCCAGGGGCATCCTGGTTGTCTGTGCCAGCAATAGTGTGGGCAGCAGGACCGGGCTCTGATTGTCCCTCTCTGCTGGGCACTGGGGAGGCCACACCTCATATCCTGTGCCCAGCTCTGAGTCCCTTTACCCTGTGGCTACATTTAATACAAATTACCAACTCCTTGAACGGTAATTCAGTTATATCTTGCGTCTTTGTCAAAAAGATGTGGCGAATTGCAGATTAGAGGTAAGGGTACAGTTAATTGATAAGTTTTCTAATTTATGGTTCAGAAATACTGCAATTATATTACATTTCATGTACTGAGTTCATTGTATGTGGTTTACATGTTGGATGGATATAATTTGGTTTATCTTCTGACAGGATATACAGGATGAATATAAACAGTAAGCAGAATATAGCCAAAACGAACAATACTACAACATTAAATTCAAAATTCCAGTTGCTCTGTGTGGCCATCCAAAAATAGTTTCCCACCAGCAATGTTCTCTATCTTTCTTCCCTCTTTCCAGGACATGCTGTATCTTCTCTGCCTGACGATGGGTGGTAATGTGGGTTCCTTGTCTGGTGTGCTGTTGTCCATTTCAGCATGGACTCAGACCATTGCAACAGTTTCTTGCCAATGCCAGATTCACTCCAGCAGTGACAGGCAATGAAACTTGACACGGTGTGCAGTTGGACTGTAGCCATTGGTGAGTTGTGAGGGAGCTGAATTGTTAAAGCTGCAGCCCATCATTTTGCTAAAACTACAGATACAGCTATTAGAGCGATCAGATGTCTCTCAGGTGGTGTTTTCTGTAAACATAGAATCACACAGAGTTCTCATACAGATACATCCATTTCCAACATATGCAAGCACAGTTGCTGGGGTTTCAACACAATATTGACATTTTCTTAGAGGTCAAGGCAAATGTCTTAGTTGTCAATAGTATTATTTTCACAAAGAAATCCTTGCTGTTCCTATCCAGTCAGGCATCAACATCCACAGTTGGCCATTTGCTCCCATTTGGGGCTCACACTGGTATGTTCTAACAGACAGAGGACAGTTCCATTGGGATTTAATCAGCACTATAACTGGGTATAAGGCATGGAGTAATGTTAAAAGAAAAGCTGTGGCTTTACCCTCAATGGGATAATAAGTGTCACTAACAAGATGTCACCAAGATTGGAAACCCTTTGAAAGAGACTGTCATAATTCCAAATTACCTTTAGTTTATCAGTGGTCAAGGTGCCGTTATCGCCTTCCCTTTTAATTGCTATTACAGCAGATTGCAACCGCATCTGTGGAAGACATGTGGTGCATGGCGCAGAATTGAACTAAAGTTATATTTATTATGATTTATGCTAATCAATTGGCATAAATAAAGAAGTGAGGGTCTTCAGCGTCCGGGTCAAGCTGTGTCTATGTGTATTTTGGGTTCTCCTTTGAGAACGATCAGCAGTCCAGGAGATTGTCTACAAAAGTCAACAACAGGGAATTTATTTAACAATAAATGTGCCGTAGACAGATAGAAAGGGATAGGAGACAGGAGAGTGAGAAGGAAAGAGAGGGAAATGGAGGATGGGGTGGGGAAGGAAAGAGTGGGGGTGCATGGGTGTGGGGAAGATCGGGAGTGGGGTGGGGAAGAGATCAAACAGAGGACAGCACACGACTCTTGGCTCCAGCAGTGTCCCATCCGTCCTTGGTCACCCTGCGCTTCTCTGCGCTGGAGTCCCGGTGGTTCTTGTGGCGGTGGGGAAACAAGGTCATTCATCTGGGGTTATCTTTCTCCAGTCCATGTTGCGGGTATCCAGGGAACCGTTTTCCTCTTTGCCATGTGAAGAGAGAATGGGTTTGCCTTCATTTACCTGCAATGCTGAGGCCCAAGGAGCATTTCTAAGCTCCTAAACCACCCTCCCTGGGGCAGGATGGGGATTCACCTCCATAATGCTGCTTAGCAGGTGGGTTGTGTTGTGCTCGTTCGTCAGCGCAGGCGTACGGCGGGGTTTTTCTCAGCTGCGGTGTGAAGCAGGGGCTTTAAAAGAGGCCTCTGGGGAGTGCGATGACCTGGAGAAGGAAAGCAGGGGCTTTGAGGGCGTGGCATGGCAGTTTGTGTAGCAGTTTGCACGGCAGTTTGCGCAGGCAGGGTTGCAGGTTTCCAGGTGGCCCCTGTTGGAAAGGTTTGCTGTGTGTTGCTTTTGGTGTTTTTGTTGTTTGGATTCAGGGTTTCTGTTAGTAATGGCCTTCACACAACCAAAAACGCTAGTTAGTGCAAATCTGTGTAACCAAATGGAACCGTCCAGGCAGGATGTGTCTGTACAGACTCATTCTTGTGTGGACTGTTTGAGCTTAGCAGTGGTTTCAGGGGCATTGCAGAGGAAATCTGCCTGTGGTGTGAACAGGTCAATGATCTCCTCACACTGGTGGCCGAGCTTAGAGAGGAAATTGAAAGACTAAGGAGTATCAGGGAAAGTGAAAGGGAAAGAGATTGGTGGAGTACAGCCCTTCCATCCTTACGGGAGGCCCACCAAGGGTCAGAGGACTCCCATTACTCCCACTGTCAGGCAATAGAAGAATCGTTGGTGGATAAAGGGGACTGGAAATGGGTCCCTGCTCGGGGAAGTATTAATAAAAACTCCTCCCAGCCCCCATCCCTTAGTCAGGCGCCACTTCAGAACAGGTATGAGCTCCTGGATCTAGAGAGTCAGGAAGTCATAGAAGAAAGTTATCTGCCTCCCAGTTATGACTCATCTGTAAGACAGATCACTACTTGTAACACCAAAAAGAGAAGAAGAGTAGTCATAGTGGGTGACTCCCTCCTGAGGGGAACAGAGGGCCCCATATGTCGACCAGACCACCCCACAGAGAGGTCTGCTGCCTCCCTGGGGCCCGGGTACGGGATATCACTGACACACTGCCTGGGCTGATTCAGCCCTCTGATTATTGCCCACTGCTGATACCCCAGGCTGGCAGTGATGAGATTGAAAAGAGGAGTGTCAGGGCAATTAAAAGGGACTTTATGGCATTGGGTCAGGTGGTTAATAGGACAGGGGCACAGACAGTCTTTTCCTCAGTCCCTTTGGTGGCTAAGAAGAACAGTGAAAGCAATAGGAGAGCTCACATTATCAACGAGTGGCTCAAGGGTTGGTGTTACCAGCAGAATTTTGGATTCTTTAATCATGGGGCAACTTTTACAGCACCTGGCCTGCTTGGACCAGATGGGCTGCATCTTTCTGTGAAGGGCAGAAGAATTTTAGCTCATGAACTGGCAGAACTTTTGAGAGGGCTTTAAACTAGGTCTGAAGGGGGAGGGGATGCAGCTGGGTTGTCTGGAAGCAGGCTTGTGGGTGGTAAACCTGAGTTAGGGGTGAAATCAGCAGCCCAGCTGAGGTGGGCTGAAAAAAGGCAGTCCAGGAAATTTTTAGAGTTTGTGGAGGACAATTTTTTGTTGCAGCTGATGGGTGAGCCCACCAGGGGAGGGACTATGTTGGATCTTTTTTTTGTAAATAGAGATGGGCTGGTGTGAGATATGGTGGTTGGAGGCTGCTTGGGGCACAGTGATCATGAAATTATAGAATTCTCAATATTTGGTGAAGTCAGGTGGAACACAAATAAGACTTTTACATTGGAATTCGGAGGGCAGACATTGGCCTACTTAGGAGACTTATTCAGAGAGTTCCTTGGGAAGCAGCCCTTAAAAACAAAAGAGTTCAGGAAAGGTGGGTCTGCTTCAAAACAGAGATCTCGAGGGCACAGGAACACACTGTCCCTGTGTGCCGAAAGACGAGTCGATGAGACAAACGTTCAGCCTAGATGGGCAACGAGGTTTTGAAGGAACTTAGAAATAAAAAGAGGATGTATCATCTTTGGAAGGAGGGTCAGATCTCTCCGGAAGTATTTAAAGGACTTGCTAGGGCATGAAGGGAAGAAATTAGGGAGGCTAAACCTCAGTTTGAACTTAAAATGGCAGCTTCTGTAAAGGCTAATAAAAAATGTTTTTACAAATATATCAATGGTTAAAGGAAGGGTAAGACCAATCTTTATTTTTTATTAGATGTGGAAGGGAATTTTATAATTGCAGATGAGGAGAAGGCAGAGGTGCTTAACGCCATTTTTTCCCTCAGGTTTTAGTGAGAAGACGATTTGCCTTCAGGACAACTGTCCTCCTGGGCTGGTTGATGGTGTCAGGGAGCAGAGTGGGCCACTGTTATCCAAGAGGAGGTAGTCGGAGAACTGCTGAGATGCTTGGATATTCATAAATCCATGGGACCAGGTGGGATCCACCCCAGGGTGATCAGGGAGCTGTCAGATGAGCTTGCCAAGCCGCTCTCCATCATTTACCAGCAGTCCTGGCTCACTGGTGAGGTTCCAGATGACTGGAAGCTTCCCAATGTGATACCCATTCAGAGCAATGGTGGGAAGGAGGATCCCTGTGTCAGGGTCTGTCCGAAATCCCTCATGTTTGCCTCACGACTGTCTCCAAGGACTGAGACCCCAGACCCTGAAAAGTAGCTCTAGCCTGGCTGAGGTGGAAAGTCTGCCAAGCCTTAAGGACTGGTATGCAATGCCATGGGAACTCAGTGCGAGAACAATGGACTGGTCATGGTGGACTGAGCCCTGATCAGTTCGTCCTGTACCTTCGGTCCTGTACTCTTGGTCCTGCACTGACGCGATGGTTACAACTGGTTCCCAAAACGAGTCCACACCCACCGTGTAGCCAGGAGAGCTGCTGCTTTGGCCAGATGCCACCCGCTTTGAGGAACCCTATAAAAGACTCAAGGAGTTTTGAGGACTTTGTCCGGACCCCACCTGGAGAAGACAGCCTATGAGCATCTCGTCAAGCTCCGAGGACCTCGTCTCTTCAGACGGGTAGCTATAATCCCCTTCCCCTCTTTCTCTATCTTTCACTCTATCTCTTTATTTCTCTCCCACTATGGCAGTTGTTGGCACTAAATAAAAGTGCATTTTTGTTTAAGCAAAGTGTTGTGTCCCCTGCTGTGTCTTTTGTGCTTTGAGATCTCCAAAAAGAACCTATCAGGGACCCTGCGTGCACTTGCGGACCCTGACAGTATGGAATAGCATGGACATAGAAAGTGTCAGTCCTGTTGCTTGCACGCTCCTTCCTTTGTATACAAGACACATCCATGCACACCCCCATGTACAGATACATTAAAACATCAGGGAGGGACAGAGATTTCCCCCAGAGCTCTAACTTTGGCATAACTCACCTTCTAATCTGGCAGCCAGGGGATTTTTTTTCCCAGCTCTGTGTAAGAAGGTGTCCAGGAGCTGAAGGAGCAGCATTTAGAAGCAGTTTCAGGATTTCTAGGCAGGAAGTGGATCTGACAACCATCCACGTAACTCGCCGTATTCATCAGGATGTGCTGCTGGTTCTTTGGGAATATGGCCCAATGGAGACACGAGCCTTGGAAAAATCCCAGCTCTCTGTGGGTTTGTGCAAAGGGGGAGCAGCAGAAACACTTTGTCTCTGCTTTGGGGACACAAGGCCCAAGGAGCTGCGGTGGCAGAGGGTGACCTGGGCTGGTGGCAGGTGAAGTCCTGGTTCATGACATCCCAGAGTGGCACAGGACAAAGCTCCAAGCTCTCCCAACCCCACTGATGAAGTCTTTGTGATGCTGCACATCCTATAGGAAAAGCTGCTGTCACACAATGCACTGGGATTTGTAAGTTTCATTTTCAATACTTTAGGTCCAAGTTTCAAACTGCAATATTTTTGCACTCAAGACACAGTTGTGCACAATTCATCTCTCATCCTCCTATTGCTTCAACTCCAATTAAAAAAAAAAATCTTAATATTGGAAACAAAACCCAAAGTCTTTAAAAAAAGGATGCTGAGGTCAGTCCGTAAGATGGATCCAGGCCATCAGAACATGCACAAAGTAAATGAGTTCTCCTTTTAAAAAGATCAGTTACCTCTTAATCCAAAGTTACAGAAGATTTTCACTACACATTTGTTTCTTGTTTTTCATATTTTTCTCATTTTTCTTTTCCTTTCTTTTTTTTAAGAAGATAACACATCCTGAAAAAGAAATGTACAGCAAAATGAGATACATTTCTGATAAACAATGAAAATATTTACTCCTCCGTTTACTTTTCTCTGGATACCCTGATGCAAAAAATCTAGCAGATATGAGCAGAGGTGTAAAGTGTTTGCTTTGGACTAAGCTGGAGTTCAGCACTGCTGACATCCTGCTCCAGCCAAGAGTTGCAGAATTCTTTTGCACACCTCGAGCCATGTGTTTGCAGGTACAGCACCTGCAGAGCTGACACACCAGTGCACGTGAATAACTGTTACTCCCTCACAGAATTTGGGCTCTGTCCCAGAACGAGGTGCTCCAGCCCTTGGCTCCTGGTTCCCGTGGGGAGCAGCTCCCTTCCCTCTGGCTGAGCTGCTCAGGCAGAGCCCGGCAGCTCCTGGCCCTGCAGGGCTGAGGCTTTTCCCCGTGGCTGGGCACAGACGGATGGAGCAGCACTGCTGGACACGGGGCACACAGAGGGACCAGCAGCAGCTGCCTTTGGCCACCTGAGGCTCCAAGGCCCAAACTCTGAGCAGACAGGGCTGGAAGAGACTCGCAGGCTCCCTGCTGGCTCTGCTGCCCCACTTGTGCCCACCTGGGAGCCCCCAGGGCCAGCAGGGACTTGAGATGGCAGCCCTGGGCTCCTGGAGATTGTGCAAGGAACGGAGCTGGGGACTCCCTGTCCATGGGGAGCTTCCAGATGGAAAAGGCTGCTGTGCCCAGGCAGCTCCAAGGGCAGAGAAAGGAGGGTCTCGACCCCTGGATCTGTGCCAGTCCCACAGTCCTGGGCAGCAGCCACCGAGCCCTGGGGGAGCAGAGGGCACAGCAAGAGGGACAAAAGCAGGCAAGGTCAGAGACTGGAGAGAGCCAGAGCCGGCAGCAGGAACAGCTGCTCCATTGAACTCTTGGAGAAAGCTCTTGGCTGGTTCAAAGCGCTGAAAGGCATGCAGGGCAGAGAGGAGGCCACACCAAACACTGCTCCTGTTTCCACAGCCTCCCCTCTCCGTGTCCCAGAAGGAATTGGATGGACTGCGTTCTTCTCCCCGAGTCGTCCGGTTCAGCACGAGCAGCTGAGCACCAGGAGCTGAAGGAGCTGGAGCCTCAGGCCTCAAGAGCTGGGCCTGAGGAGACTTTGTGAGCAAATGAATGCTGCTAACATGGACCTGGCTGAATGCAGCAGATGGAATCATGGAATCACATAATCTTTTCTGTTGGAAAAGACCTCTGAGCTCATCCAGTCCAGCCGGTCACCCAGCAGTGTCGAGCCCAGCACTAAACCACGTCCCTGAAGTGCCAAGGCCTGGACAACAGCCCTGAGTGAGGCCCTGAGCCAAAGGTGGCCTCTGGATGAACCTTCCAACCAAAGGTTATCTTTGTATCTGCTCACTAATGAAATGTGCATGGTCATTAGCGCTGTGATAGATGTATCCACTCATTAGTGAAACATGGATTGACCTTTCTGTGTTTAGAAGCCAGACAAGGCCATGAAATCTGACATCTGGCCTTGTCTGGGGCTGAATGGGCAAAGTCACCTCCCTTGGTTCCTCTTGGGCCCTGGCCAGGCTTTGGGAGGAACCCAGGAGGAGGATGAAACCAGATGTTCCCGCACCAGCAGCGCTGTCAGTTTGTTCATTCAGCGCTGTCAGAGCTGGGCCCTCTCCCAGCGAGGCTGGAGCCTCACCTGTGGCTGGAGGCACCTGCAGGAATTCCCAGTGTCCAGGAGTGGCTCTGCAGCCCTTGGCTGTGACAGCTTCCCCAGCTGCTGTGTGGATCTGGGGCATGGTAAAGCCTGAGGGTAACTGCTGCTGGATCTTTCTTAATCACTGCTGCAATCTCTGGTGCTGATGGCTGGGTGCATTGCTGAGCTGCTCCTTTTGTGATTCTTTGCTGCTTTGAGCTACAGTCAATGACACTGAGTCCTTCAGTTGGTGTCTGTGTCTTTGGTGCTGACCCTGCCCACTGGTGAGACAAAACTGGCACAGCCTGGCCAGATCACAACAAAATGTCACTTTTTAAATGTAAATGTGAGAAATCAGTCCCATCAGAAATTCCCAGATGGGAAGCCCTTCCCTGGAGTTCCCTGGCTCTGGAGTGGGCTGAGGTCAGAGCACCCTGTGAGCAGTGGGGCACTCTGTTAAAAGAGGCTGAACCCCTGGATGTCTTCAAATGCATCCAAAAATTTCATGTGGAAGAAGGAAAAGAATTGTGGGTTTGGGAATATGTGGGTGAAGTTTGTAAATGGCACATTGGAAACAGCACCAACAGAAGGAAGAATTGCTTTTGGAATGCTCCCACATGGAGGGACAGAGGAAGGTTAAAACTTGAGCTCAGGTTCATTTGTGCAAGTGAAATATAATATTATTATTATCATCATTAATAACAGTTATATAAAAATAGAACATGATTATACATTTTTTTCAGATAGAATTAAAAATTGATAATGTGAAATAAGGCTGACAATGCTAATATGTCACCTTTGGCTGCTCACTGTGACACTGAATACCCTACAGAAAAGGACTGGCCAAGACCCAAATGTCACAATAGAACTTTGTGAATTGTGTATAATGAATAAGGGAGGAAGGGATGTTGTGGAAACCCAGGACACCGGGAGGATTTCTCTGTCTGCTCTGGGGTGTCCTGACCCCCAGGGGAGCACTGACTTTGACCCTCATTCATGGAGAAAACGTCCAAACCCTCAAGGTAAACTAGAAACCACAAAAGTGTGAAATAGATTGTAGAGATTGTAGAGAGGAGTTTAGTATGTCACATGGGTAAGAAATTTAAGCTTTAGGATTTTTAGTATGTTATAGATGGATTCAAGATTGTTATAAATGAATGCTCCAATTTATTAATTAAAGAAAATTTATTAAATTGTCCAAATATAAATTTAGAGAATAACAACGAAAAGCCACTATCAAAAAAGGTCAGTGCCGAGCCCGGGATCGGCGCTGGGTGAGACACAGGTTTGACCACTACAGCATAGGGTCCCCTATGTTCACCCCGACTGTTCTGTCCAAGTGATTTATAGATGGTTTTTCTTGCCTGAGGCAAAGTCTCTTTCTTCTTTTCTGGGCTGCACCTATTCATGTGGAGTTCCTTCACTGTGGCAAGTTGAACAGAACCCGTCCGATTGATCGTGCTCCTGGAGTTCGGTATTCAGATGTATCTCCCTGATGGTTCTGGTTATCTCACTCTCAACTACTTATAGCGTGTTTCTCGTTGGGCGTTCCAAGCATGTACATGTCACTTAGGGCGTGTAAGTGGTGCCATTGTGTTCAGCTGGATAAGATATACAGAAGTTTATTACATACAACAACTTGCAGAGTAAAATCTCGGACACTTTGTTATATATGGGATTTGACGCAGAAAGAGGGAATTAGAGAAAGGGAATTGGCTCATAAAATGAGAAAAAGACGAGAATGGAGATGCGTGAGGGAAAGAGAATGAAGAGAGAAACAAAAAGATTAGCATATAGAATAGCATGGTAGGTTAGTGAACACATTTTGGAATAGCAACAGCAAACCGTTTTACCAGCTCAAATGTGCAGCTACCAATAAAACAAAAGCAGCCAGCAAAGCAGTTCAGTAATGTTTTACTTTCTAAATGTCCAGAGGGATTCAACAAATCAGTACAAACATTCTGAAATACCTTGGCTAATGCTGGAGAATAGGAGGGGAACAGAAGCCCCGTGTTTTAAAAATTCTGCACTGGGACATTGAGCAGTCACTGTGGTGGTGAGATGGTTTCTCCTTGAAGCTGATGAGGAACAAAGCAAACCTCCAGCCAGACACCCTGCTGAGAGCTTGGCAGTAAAGAGCCTGCAGCCAAGTAGGTGCTTTTCATCAGAAGAATTCAAAATAGTGTGCCAATATCCAAACCTGACCACTGATTGGTTTGACCCAACTTCCTCAAAAAATTCACTTCCATGTCAAACCACGACAAATATGTAAAATGTAACATAAGATACTTGAAAAATGATGAATGCCAAAGGATCCGAGTATTAGATCTTTCCTCAAAGAGAATCCTTTTTGCTAACATCTACATGCCAGGAGCTGCAGTGTAGCACCAGGGAGACAAAGGAACCCACCAGTGCTGAAAAGCACCCATCTCCGAGCCGGCCACGTCCATTCGTTTGCAAATTAGGTCCTTTTCTCCCTGCTGCCAGCTGCGGGTTTGAAATACTGTGAAGCAACCTTCCCGTCCTTGGTGGGGTTCTTAAAAAAACTTACAGAATATTTCTTACCAATATAACATTTTTCATACATCTATTTCTCACAAGCACGAATTATCTAAAATACACATAACAATTCCATGATTCCATCTGCTGCATTCAGCCAGGTCCATGTTAGCAGCATTCATTTGCTCACAAAGTCTCCTCAGGCCCAGCTCTTGTGGCCTGAGGCTTCAGCTCCTTCAGCTCCTGGTGCTCAGCTGCTCGTGCTGAACCGGATGACTCGGGGAGAAGAACGCAGTCCATCCAATTCCTTCTGGGACACGGGGAGGGGAGGCTGTGGAAACAGGAGCAGTGTTTGGTGTGGCCTCCTCTCTGCCCTGCACGCCTTTCAGCACTTTGAACCAGCCAAGAGCTTTCTCCAAGAGTGCAATGGAGCAGCTGCTCCTGCTGCTGGGTCTGGCTCTCTCCAGTCTCTGACCTTGCCTGCTTTTGTCCCTCTTGCTGTGCCCTCTGCTCCCCCAGGGCTCGGTGGCTGCTGCCCAGGACTGTGGGGCTGGCACGGATCCAGGGGTCGAGACCCTCCTTTCTCTGCCCTTGGAGCTGCCTGGGCACAGCTGCCTTTGCCATCTGGAAGCTCTCCATGGACAGGGAGTCCCCAGCTCTGTTCCTTGCACAAGCTCCAGGAGCCCAGGGCTGCCATCTCAAGTCCCTGCTGGCCCTGGGGGCTCCCAGGTGGGCACAAGTGGGGCAGCAGAGCCAGCAGGGAGCCTGCGAGTCTCTTCCAGCCCTGTCTGCTCAGAGTTTGGGCCTTGGAGCCTCAGGTGGCCAAAGGCAGCTGCTGCTGGTCCCTCTGTGTGCCCCCGTGTCCAGCAGTGCTGCTCCATCCGTCTGTGCCCAGCCACGGGGAAAAGCCTCAGCCCTGCAGGGCCAGGAGCTGCCGGGCTCTGCCTGAGCAGCTCAGCCAGAGGGAAGGGAGCTGCTCCCCACGGGAACCAGGGGCCAAGGGCTGGAGCACCTCGTTCTGGGGCAGAGCCCAAATTCTGTGAGGGAGTAACAGAGTTATTCACGTGCACTGGTGTGTCAGCACTGCAGGTGCTGTGCCTGCAAACACATGGCTCGAGATGTGCAAAAGAATTCTGCAACTCTTGGCTGGATCAGGATGTCAGCAGTGCTGAACTCCAGCTTAGTCCAAAGCAAACACTTGGCACCTCTGCTCATATCTGCTAGATTTTTTACATCGGGATATCCAGAGAAAAGCAAACAGAGGAGTAAATATTTTCATTATTTATCAGAAATATATCTCATTTTGCTGAACATTTCTTTTTCAGAATGTGTTATCTTCTTAAAAAGAAAAAGAAAAAAGAAAAAAAAACGAGAAAAATATTAAAGAGAAAAAAAAGAAACAAATGTGTAGTGAAATCTTCTTAAACTTTGGATTAAGAGGTAACTGATCTTTTTAAAGGGAGAACTCATATACTTTGTGCATGTTCTCATGCCTGGATCCATCTTACGTACTGACATCAGCATCCATTTTAAAGACTTTGGGTTTTGTTTCCAATATTAAGATTTTTTTTTTAATTGGAGTTGAAGCAATAAGAGAATGAGAGATGAATTATGCATGACTGTGTCTTGAGTACAAAAATATTGCAGTTTGAAACTTGGACCTAAAGTATTGAAAATGAAACTTACAAATCCCAGTGTATTGTGTGACAGCAGCTTTTCCTATAGGATGTGCAGCATCACAAAGACTTCATCAGTGGGGTTGGGAGGGCTTGGAGCTTTGTCCTGTGCCACTCTGGGATGTCATGAACCAGGACTTCACCTGCCACCAGCCCAGGTCACCCTCTGCCACGCAGCTCCTTGGGCCTTGTGTCCCCAGAGCAGACACAAAGTGTTTCTGCTGCTCCCCCTTTGCACAAACCCACAGAGAGCTGGGATTTTTCCAAGGCTCATGTCTCCATTGGGCCATATTCCCAAAGAACCAGCAGCACATCCTGATGAATACGGCGAGTTACGTGGATGGTTGTCAGATCCACTTCCTGCCTAGAAATCCTGAAACTGCTTCTAAATGCTGCTCCTTCAGCTCCTGGACACCTTCTCACACAAAGCTGGGAAAAAAATCCCCTGGCCACTGGCTAAAAGGTGAGTTATGCCCAAGTTAGAGCTCTGTGGGAAATCTCTGTCCCTCCCTGACGTTTTAACGTATCTGTACATGGGGGTGTGCATGGATGCATCTTGTATACAAAGGAAGGAGCGTGCAAGCAACGGGACTGACACTTTCAGTGTCCATGCTATTCCATACCCATGGGTACTTAGACATTATGGAAACCCTGGCACAGACAAGGCCTTCTGTCCATGGGTACAGAGACATCCAAGAGACCCTGGTACACACAGAGCCTTCTGTCCATGGGTACAGAGACATCCAAGAGCACCTGGCACACACAGAGCCTTCTGTCCATGGGTACAGAGACATCCAAGAGCCCCTGGCACACACAGAGCCTTCTGTCCATGGGTACAGAGACATCCAAGAGCCCCTGGCACACACAGAGCCTTCTGTCCATGGGTACAGAGACATCCAAGAGCCCCTGGCACACACAGAGCCTTCTGTCCATGGGTACAGAGACATCCAAGAGCCCCTGGCACACACAGAGCCTTCTGTCCATGGGTACAGAGACATCCAAGAGCACCTGGCACACACAGGCCATGCACACACAGGCCTGGCAGCACAGGTGGCTTTCCCCACAGGCTGCAGGAGATGAGAACACAACATTTGCCAACACTGACTGCAAGCCACAGCTCTGGGTGCTCCCCGTGAACCTCAGCTCTGGGACCACTGTCTGCCCCAAGCTTCAGGGGCTGCAGTGGGAGCCTGGCTGGGCTCTGCCCTGGGGCCATCCTGCAGGGACAGCTGCAAACAGGGAGCATCCCCTTGCCACAAACAGCCAAGCCAGGGCTGCAGGGCAGCTGCTCCAGCCTGGAGTGCACTGCTGAGTGCTGTGCTCTGGGGCTGGGGCTCCCCGCACAGGGGACTGGACTGGTGTGCCAGAGGAGACAGAGAAGCTGCAGCTTCAGCCTAACTGAGGTGGGTGCGTGGGCTGGGAAGAGTGGGGAGGCTCAAGGGGATTCACAGAGCTCATCCTGCTGCAAGGATGAGGGAAAGGGAGTGGGAACTCAGCAGTGAGGAGAGCTGAGGGCTGGAGAGCAGCTCTGAATGACACTAAAATCCCACTGGACCTCTGAGACATTGCTGCTCCTCAGCCCGTGACAGGATGAGTCCCTAAGCCTGGGGCTCAGCCTTCCTCGTGGTGAGGGGCATCAAGGAAGGCAACAGTGTGATGGAGACTGCCATGGGCTGGGAACGCACTGGGGGAAAAGAGGGAGCAGTTGGGAAGTAAAAGGCAGGTGGGGGAGAGAACAGTTCAGAGAAGGGCTGAGATACAGCTTGAGCAAGCTGCAAAATGTCATTTGGGGTCATCCCAGATTGATTTCGTTTCAGAAGCTATTGAAAAAGTTTATTTTGGGGTGGTGTCATGTTTTCCCTGGGAGGCATACACTCTGCAACCTTGAGCTGTGTTGCTGAAATGCTCCAGCAGGTCTGTGCTGCAGGTCACCCCATTTCTTCTTTGGCTGATTGCGGCCCGGTGCTGAGCTCCAGCAGAGCCCTGGCAGAGCCCAGAGCAGCCTCAGCACCCGCAGAGCCCGGCTGCAAGGAGAGAAACCAGAAAGCGCCCGTCAGCTGAAGGCTCCTGTCCCCTTGTCCCAGCCGCCCGCGGTGCCCAGGCCATGCTGGCCGTGCCCAGAGCTGTGCCCAGAGCTGCCCATCCCTGCTGCCTTTGGGAGCAGAGCAGGAGGGCAGGACATGTGCCCAGCCTGCAGCCGGCCACGGCACATCCAGCCCTCAGCAGCTGCCCAGAGCAGGATGCTCCTGTGCTCGCTGCCATCTCCCCAAAGCTCTGATCCCACCATGCCAAGCAGACGGGACCCACCTGACGCCATCCCCCGCTGGAAGAAAAGCTGGTCCCAAACGATGTCCTCAGCCTTCTCCAAGGGCACGGCCCATCCACGCCACAGCTGCTCCCAAGCACTTCCTGATCCAGACTGGACCCCAGCTAGAATGCTTCCTCTAGAAAAACACACAACAAAATTTTAAAAATGGATTACAGACAAAAAGGGGAACAAGAAAAAAGGTCAAAAATCATATTATTCTCAGGGACTTGAGGAAGGCCCAACCCCTGCATGCCAGGGAAAAACCCACCCACAGGTGAGGGAAGCCCAGGCTCTCTCCCTTCCCCCCTGCACTGCCCCCCAAAATAACGGTGATCCCAAAGCAAACAGGGGCAGTGGAGCAGCCCAAGCCCTTCCTTGCCTGCAGAGCAAAGCAGCCCCTGCACAGGTTCTGGAGTCCCACCTCTGCTCCCACCATGGGGGTTTGTTTGTGTCAGGCTGGCTGCCCCAGCCCCAGCCCCAGCCCGGGGCACGGTGGGTGCTGGGGGCTGTTGGCAGGGCCAGGAGCCCACTCCCATTTCATCACCACCCCAGCCCATCCCCCCAGCCCTGCCAAAAGCAGCCTGGCAGCCGACTGAAGGATCAGCTGCATCCGCCCCAGCAAAGGGGGAACCTTTGGTTCCTGGCCAGGCTGTGCAATGCCCAAATCTGGGAGCATCCCCCTGCGTGTGGACTCACCTGCAAATTTCCTGTGGAGCCTGGCTTTGGAGAAGGTGCCAGAATCGAAGTCCATCATCCTCAGCTGCCGGTGACCAGGTGGAGGAAGAGGTTGTCATCCTTGATGTCATCCTCGCTGTCCCCAGCAGCAGCAGCCCCACCTGGTACAGCTTCTCCAGGGGCTCCTTCTCCTTCCCGGAGGTGAGCCCAGGCTGTCAGGGTTCTGCCCAGGGCCCAGAGCTGTCAGGGAACCAGGACAAGCAAAACCAGCTCAGATGGCGGCCACCAGTGCTGGGCAGAGCAGCTCAGCTCCAGCACAAGGGCTGCGTGTCCCCATCTGATGACCCCTGGGCAGTGACACAGGCAGGACAAAATGTCTGGGTTCCTTTGCTTCTGATTGCCAAGGCATGTGTGGAGCTGCAACTTACCAGGGTCTTGCATCAAAGTGTGCCTGTGGCTCTCTCCCTTCTTCTAGGGCCGATCAATATCCTGCAGCCAGGGATCACAGAACAGCTCTTCTAACGAGGGCCTGTCCGAGTGCAGCATGGATAAACACCGCCTGATCACATCTTGGCACTCTGGGCAGAGAAACCAGAACCCGCCGGTCAGCTGGAGAAGGCTCCTGTTGGCTTTGCCCCACTATTCCCGTGCCCAGGCCATGCTGGATGTGCTCAGAGCTGGGCCTAAACTTCCCCATCAATTCCCTGTTTTGGAGGAGAGCAGGAGAGCAGGACATGTGCCACCTCCTCAGCAGCTGCCAGAGCGGGATGCTCACGAGCTGCTGCTGTCTCCCAGCACTGCCATTGCCCCCGTGGCCAGAGATGAGGATCCACCTTGAGAGAGCCGTCGTGGCAGCGAGAGCTGATGGTCCCAGCTGATGTTCTGGCTCCTCCTGAAAGGGTGCTGCCCGCAGACCATCTGGTGCAGCAGGATGCCCAGGGACCAGATGGTAGCTGGCTTGCCATAGTAAAATCCAAAGTGGATCCATTCCGGGGGGCTGTATGACGGTGTTCCTGTGGAATACAGATGGGGTTCATCAGGGGGATGCTGCTGCTCCCAGAGCCTGGCCCCAGCATCCCTGGGCGTGTGGGGGCTGCCCCAGTGGCACACGGGGTGACCGCTGCCCTCTCGCCAGCACCTGGGACTTGTGTACAGACTCGGGGTTGGAAAAGAAGCCACTGGGGTTGGAAGAGGGCAGCAGAAGTCCTGGCAAGGCCCGACCATGAGGAGGCAAAACCCACCCAGTCTTGGGAAAACCATGCCTTCATCCTCCCTGCCTGCACTGCCCAAAAAACATCATGAATCCAAAACAAACCAGGTGAGTGGAGCAGTCCAAGCCCTTTGTCACCTGCACACCAAACTGGCTGGGACACAGGTTACGGCCCCCCTCTCTGCTACCCCCACCCACCCGTGTTTTTGTCAGGCTGGCTGCCCCAGCCCCAGCCTCAGTCCTGCCCAGAGTGGTAGGCAAAGGCTTCCAGCAGGGCTTGAAGCTGGCTCCCCACCCAGCCCTGCTCAATCGCAACTCAGCTGAAATCTCAGTGCCATGAAGGACAGCAAAAGGGAGAATCCCCGCTGCCACAGCCAGCTTGGGCTGTGAGATGCTGGGCCATGAGATGCCAGGACCGAGAGCACACCCCTGCGTGGGCTCACCTGCAAAGCGAGTGTAGGCTGTGTCTTGCAGGTAGGTGCCACAGCCAAAGTCAATCAATTTGGCCTGCCTGGTGGCCAGGTCAACCAGGATGTTCCCTGGTTTGATGTCCCTGTGCAGGACCCCACAGCTGGTGCAGTGCTGCACGGCCTCCAGCACCTGGCGGAACAGATCCCGCGCCACCTCCTCGGACAGGAACCCCCGTGCCCGAATGAAATGATGCAGGTCCTGAGACCGCTTTGGGCGTTCCAGCACGATCAAGATGTATTTGGGGAGCTCAAGCCACTCCAGCAGCTGGATGACACCGGGGAAGCCAGTGGAGACCTTGGCCAGCAGCACGATCTCCAGGGGTGCGCTGGTGCCGTCGGGCTGCAGGAGGAACGCAATTCCGTCAGTGGGGCTGATGCCGTGCCGGGGGTCGGGAACCCCTCACCCAGCAGGGGATGCTCTGTGCCCTGCGCTGGCCCCACGCCTGCTCTCCCTCGAGGTGTCCTGGTGGCTCCCACCCTGCCGGGCCTCGGCTCATCCCCGCCCGGCACGGCCCGGCTTCTGCCGCTGGCCCCGCTCACTCACCAGCTCGCCCCAGTGCCGGACGCGGTTCCTTGGCACCCTTTTGATGGCCACCTGCAAGCCAAGAGCAGCAGCGGGCTGAGCTCGCCGCCCGCCATGCCCAGCCTCAGCCCCAGCCCCAGCTCCAGCCCCATCCTCCCCCTCCTCCTCCTCCTCCTCCTCCCCCCTCTCCCCCTCTCCCTTCTCCTTTTCCTTCTATCCCTCCTCCTCCTTCCCCTCCGCCTCTCCCTCCTCCTCCTCCTCCGCCCGCCGCCGGCCCCGCCGCTCACCGGGGCGCCGTCCGAGCGCCGCGTGGCCGCGAAGACGCTGCCGAAGCCGCCGCTGCCCAGCAGCGAACCCAGCCGGTACCGCTCCTTCAGGCCCTGCTGCGCCTTCCCTGCGGGCGGGACGCGGCTGTCAGCGCTCGGCCCGGGGCCAGGAGCGGCCCCCGAGCGCCCCCCGACCGCCCCGGGCCGGCCCTCCCCAGGCGTTCGCTCCCGGCAACGGGACAGCGGCGGCTCGGGGGCGGCGGCCGCGCTGCCGAGCGGCGGAGCTCGGGCCGGGGAAGCCGCAGCGGAGGCGGCGGCAGCGGCCGCGCCGCGTGTGTCCTCCGCGGGGCCCGGGAGGAGCCGGGGCCGGGGCCAGGCTCGGGCCAGGCGGAGCCAGAGCGAGGCGATGCCGCTCCAGCCCCAGGCACCGATGCCCGCCCAGAAGCGCCACCGCCAGCACGGCCAGAGCCGGGCGGAGGCGAGACCCCGGCGGGACGGCCGGGGGCGGGGATGGGGCAGCCCCGCCCGGAGCCGGGGGCGGGCCGGGGGCATGGCCCGGCCGGGAATGGGGAGAGAGAGACTGGGAGAGGAGGGGACAGCGGGAAAGGGAGAGCGGGAGACGGTGCGGGACAGCGGGAGAGGGAGAGGAGAATCAAGAGGGAGTCTCTGCTTTAGCTGCTGCTGCTGCTGCTGCTGCCGCCGCTGCTGCTGCTGCTGCAACTGAAGCTCCGGGGCCGTTTGTCCCCGTGTCCGTTTTTCCGTTGCCCGCTCACCCCCACGCCCAGCCCCCCGCCCCCTGCGGGCAGCCCCTGAGCCTGTCCAAACACGGGAACTTTGCCCTGTTCAGCCCAGACCCAGAGTCTGGACTCCTGCACGGGGGCAGAGGTATCTCCTCGGTCGCTGCCGTGCATTGTCCCCGCTGAGGATCAAACCCTGTCGGGGCACATTTCCTGGCTGAAAGATTCCCTGGTCCTGGCCCTGCACTTATGGCTCCAGCGTTGCTTTCCAGCAAAAACTGGAAGGCAAACTGTGTAGGTCATGGTACTTTAGAGTGTCTAGAACTTGCTAAGTCATTGATCTTAGAGGTGAGATTGGAATTAATGGGATGCAGAGAAAAAGGGAGCAGAGAAATAAATAGAGGAAAACATCTTGGACTGTTTCTTTCAATTTTCATTTCACTTCTGGAAAGCTGTTTCAGTTTTCCAGGAATCTTCTCCACAGTCCTGTTTGCTCTTCTCAAGAACCTTTCCTGGAGAGCCAGGTTGAGCTCCTGTCACAAGATGTGCCACCACCTGCAGCTTCTCTTGGCATTCCACAGCGGGTGTGCAGCAGGAGTCTTGCAGCCAAGCAGGACAAAGGTTTGGAGAACTTGACAGCTTGTCCTTTCTTTTCCTGGTGAGCTGGGGAGTTGTGCCATTGGTGAGGTTTTCATTGTGACTGTTCCAGCCTTGGGAAACAGGAGGTGGAACCAGGACTTGTTAGGGAATACAAGCCTGACTGAATGCAGAGAAGGAATCTCCAGAGCCCGCAGCCAGAAATGGAGAGTTGTGTGATAATCATTCCCACATCTCCATGGACACCTGGAAAGTGATCTAGAACATGAAAATGGGACAGAGGGAGTTTGTTTCTGTGTTCAGTTTGGGTGATTCTACATCTCCTGTGCTGGTATAAATCAAGAGCACAGTCAGTTCATGATAAGCACCAGAACAGGCTGGACATCTGAGAGTAGGTGATGGAAGGAATTTGAAAAGGAGAAATGCAGGGAATGACTTGGTGGACTGCCAGGAGCAGGGCAGGTCCCGCTGCAGGAAAAGCCCCAGGCCAGCCCCAGCACAGGGAAGGCCTCGGGCACAAGGGCAGAGTGCCGTGCTGGGAGCTGTGCCAGGGAGAGCCTGAGGCACCAAAGGCGCCTTGGCAGCAGCAGCTGCTTGCAGGGCATGGCCAGAAGCCTCCCTTGGCAAGCCGGCCTGGTGGCCAGCACTGCAGAGCTGCTGCCTCAGGGCTCATTTCTGGCTGGGCTCTGCCCCAGCCCACATAGTGTGACCTCAGCCCTGACTCTGCCACGGCCCTTGTGCCTGAGCCCTGCAAAGCCCAAAGGTCACCTGTGCCCCCCTGGCTGTGCCAGCCCCTGGGGCAGGGGGAGGAAAGGCAGAGAAGGGGCTGGGTTTGGCTGTGGGATGTGGGGTCCAGCAGAGACCATGAGGAGTCGAGGCAGTGGATGGAGTGCACTGAGCAGCCCCTTCTGCCCATGCAGTCCTGGAATGGTTTGGATGGGAAGAGCTCTGCAGTGCTCATCTCATCCAAACCCCGCCATGAGCAGGGACATCTTTCACCAGATCAGGTTGTTCAGAGCCCTGTCCCAGCTGGACTTGAATGTTTCCAGGGACGGGGCACTGACCACCTCCCTGGGAACCTGTCCTGGTGTATCACCACCCTCATCATCAAACATTTCCTCCTTATCTGTTCTTATCTGAACCTCCCTTCCTTTAGTTTAAAACCACCCCCCTTTGTCCCATTGTGCCAGGCCCTACTAAAACCTTTGTCCACCCTTGTATTCCCAATGAGCCGGGTTTCCATGGCAACTGCCAGGACAGGTGACCCAGGTGTCACCCCCAGTGAGGGGTGCCATGGACACAGTGCCCAGCACTGCCCCTTTCTGTCTGGCTGACCTGGCCTTTGGCCCTGGCCCTGGCGTTTGCTGCTGGTTCCGCGGTGCCTGACCGGCCAGCGCGGCACAGGGCAGGTGGCCATGGCACAAGCCCCCAGCAAGGGATCCCCTCTGGCTCTGGGCAGTGACACCAGCCCTGAGCAAGGGGCCAGGGCAGGTTTCCATGGCACCAACCATCACAACGGCTCCAGGAGCAGAGTGACTCTTGCCAAGGAACTTTGTGGTGCTGTTGCTTAATATTAAATCTGGTTTTTGCTGATCCCTTGCTGGGGATTTTTTCAGCGCTCTCAAGCCCTCGTTGGTAACAGGGTGAAGGAGCCCTGGCCCAGGCTCTGGCCCTGGGGGACACGGGGACGCTGCCGGGGGGTCCCTGTCCCCCTGTCCCAACCCCCACAGCCCCAGCTCCCATCCCCGTGTCAGTCTCTGGGGTCGATCTCGTGGAACATCCTCTGGGGGAGGCTGCGGCGCTGGGGGTGGGGGGACGCGGAGGGACAGGGGACCCCGCTGTGCACGAGCAGCGTTGGACTTCTCTGGGGGAACTGGGAGCTGTGGCCGGGGTGGAGTGACCTCCCCAGTGACTTCACACAGCCCCTGTGATGTCACACAACCCCTGTGATGTCACACAGCTGCCCTGTGATGTCACACAGCCCACTCTGAGATGTATCAGGCCACCTGTGATTTCATACAGGTGTCCTGTGAGGTCACAGCCTGCTCTTTGAGGTCCCAGTCTGCTCTGTGATATCACAAAATCTGCCCTGTGATGTCACAGCCCAGCCTGTTATGTCAGAGCCAGCTCTATGATGGCACAGCCACCTTTGTTATAGTATGCAGCCATGCTGTGATGTCGCAGCCTGCTCTGTGATTTTTCAGTCAGCTCTGTGATGTCACAACCCACTCTGTATTGTCTCAGCCTTCTCTGTGGCATCACACAGCTGCTCTGTGATGTCACAGAGCCCTTTTCTATGACGGCAGAGTCTTCTCTGTGGCCTCACAGCCCGTTCTTTGATGTCACACAGCCAGCCTGTAATGTCACAGCCGAATTTGTGACATCACAACCTCCTCGATGATGTCACAGCCTACTCTGTGATGGCAGAACTCACTTAACATGTCACACAGCACCTCTGTGGGCTCACAGACCCACCCTGTGATGTCACAACACCTTCAGTGATGGAACACAGCCACCCTATAATGTCACAGCACACTCTTTGACCTCACAGCTCGCTCTGCTCTGTGATGTCATACAGGCATGCTCTGATGTCACAGCCTGCTCTGTGATGTCACACAATAAACCTGGGATGTCACAGCCAACTATATGATGTCACAACCTGGTCTGTGATGTCACAGAATCACAGAATTGCTGGGTTGGAAGAGACCTTCAAGATCATCGAGTCCAACCCATGCCCCGACGCCACCTCAGCTAAACCATGGCACTGAGTGCCACATCCAGTCTTTTTTTAAACACATCCCATGATGGTGACTCCACCACCTCCCTGGACAGACAATTCCAGGAATTTATCAACCTTTCCATAAAAAACTTTTTTCATAATATAAAACATAAATTTCCCTTGGTGCAGCTTAAGACACGGTCCCCTGGTCCTGTCAGTTGCTGTGAGGAGAGAGACCGACCCCCACCTGACTGCAACCACCTTTCAGGAAGCTGTAGAGAGTGATAAGGTCACCTCTGAGTCTTCTCCAAGCGAAACAACCCCATCTCCCTCAGCTATTCCTCAGAGGACTTCTGTTCCAAGCCCCTCACCAGCCTTGTTGCCCTTCTCTGGACACGCTCCAGCCCCTCCATGTCCCTCCTAAATTGGGAAGCCCAGAACTGGACACAGCATTAGAGGTACGGTTTCACTACAGGGGAAGAATGCCAAGCACACTAGAGCCAACTACAGGGGAAGAATGACCTCCCTGCTCCTGCTGGCCACACCATTCCTGATCCAGGCCAGCAGCCATTGGCCTTCTTGGCCACCTGGGCACATTGCTGGCTCATGTCCAGCCTGCTGTCGACCAGTGCCCCCAGGTCCCTTTCTGCCTGGGCACTGTCCAGCCACACCGTCCCCAGCCTAGAGCTGTGCAGGGGGTTATTGTGGCCAAAATGCAGGTCTGGGTACTTGGACCTATTGAACTTCATCTTCCTGGACTCTGCCCATCCATCCAGCAATTCCAGGTGTCCCTGCAGAGCCCTCCTACTTCCCAAAAGATGGAGACACGCTCCCAGCTTAGTGTCATCTGCAGATTTACTAATGAAAGCCTCAATCCCCTCATCCATGTGGTCAATAAAAATATTGAACAGAGCTGGCCCAGCACAGAGCCCTGAGGGACAGCACTGGTGACTGTCCCCAGCTGGATGCAGCACCGCTCACCACCACTCTCTGGGCCGGCCATCCAGCCAGTTCTGAACCCAGCACAGAGTGCTCCTGTCCCAGCCGTGGGCTGCAGCTTTTCCAGGAGTGTGCTGCGGGAGACAGTGTCAAAGGCCTTGCTGGAGTCCAAATAGACACATCCACAGCCTGTCCTGCATCCACCAGGAGGGTCACCTGGTCATAGAAGGAGACCAGGTTGGTCAAACATGACCTAGCCCTCCTAAGCCCCTGCTGGCTGGGTCTGACACCCTGGCCATCCTGGAAGTGCTGTGTGATGACACTCAGTGTAAACTGTTCCATGACCTTACCGGGTACTGAGGTCAGGCTGACTGGGCTGGAATTACCAGGATCCTCCTTCCCACCCTTGCTGTGAATGGGCATCACATTGGGCAGCTTCCAGTCATCGGGAACCTCACCAGTGAGCCAGGACTGCTGGTAAATGGTGGAGAGCGGCTTCGCAAGCTCATCTGCCAGCTCCCTCATCACCCTGGGGTGGATCCCTTCTCGTCCCAAAGATTTATGAACATCCAAGCAGCTCAGCAGTTCTCTGACTGCCTCCTCTTGGATAACAGTGGTCCACTCTGCTCCCTGACACCATCAACCAGCCCAGAAGGACAGTTGTCCTGAAGGCAAATCATCTTCTCACTAAAAACTGAGGCAAAAAATGGCGTTTAGGACCTCTGCCTTCTCCTCATCTGCAGGTATTAAATTCCCTTCCACATCTAATAAAGAACAAAGGTTGGTCTTACCCTTCCTTTTACCATTGATATATTTGTAAAAACATTTTTTTTTATCCTTTAGAAAAGCTGCCATTTTAAGTTCAAACTGAGCTTTGGCTTCCCTAATTTCTTCCCTTCATGCCCTTGCAAGCCCCTTAAATACTTCCTGAGAGACCTGGCCCTCCTTCCAAAGATGATACATCCTCCTTTTATTCCTAAGTTCCTTCAAAACCTCCTTGCCCATCCAGACTGGAGGTTTGTCTCGTCGACTCGTCTTTTGGCACACAGGGACAGTCTCTTCCTGTGCCTTCGAGATCTCTGTTTTGAAGCTTCCCTCCTTTTCTGAACTCCTTTGTTCAGGAAGGGACTGAGGAAAAGACTGTCTGTGCCCCTGTCCTATTAACCACCTGACCCAATGCCCTAAAGTCCCTTTTAATTGCCCTGACACTCCTCTTTTCAATCTCATCACTGCCAGCCTGGGGTACCAGCAGTGGGCAATAATCAGAGGGCTGAATCAGCCCAGGCAGTGTGTCAGTGATATCCCGTACCCGGGCCCCAGGGAGGCAGCAGACTTCTCTGTGGGGTGGCTCTGGTCAACATATGGGGCCCTCTGTTCCCCTCAGGAGGGACTCACTCGCCACGATTACCCTTCTGTCCTTTTTGATGTCATAGGTGCTGATCTGTCTCACAGATGAATCATAACTGGGAGGTTCACTGGACAGATAATTTTCTTCTAAACCATCTGGCTGACTCTCCAGATCCAGGGGATCGTACCGAATCTGAAGTGGCACCTGGCTTGGGAGAGGGGGTTGGGAGGGATTTTTATTATTACCTCCTCGAGTAGGTACCCACTCCCACTCCCCTTCATCGGCCGGGTGTCCTTCTATAGCCTGACAGTGGGAGGTGTGGAAGACAGCGGGAACCAAGGAGAGCATTGCTGCCCTGCCAGACCTCATGGAACCAAGGATCCATTGTGACACTGCAGGGGCCTGGGCACCACGGTGCCATTGTGACACTGCTGGGCCCAAGGATCCAAGGGACTTTGTGACACCAGAGGGACATTGTGACACTGGGAGGCCTCATGGAATCAAGGACAGCATTGGGACACTCTGGGGCCTCATGGAACCGTGGTGACACCAAGTTGTCTGGGAGTGTTGATCTGCTGGAAGGCAGGAGGGCTCTGCACAGGGCCCTGGACAGGCTGGATCCAGGAACCAAATCCAAAAAGGTGAGGTTTAACAAGTCCATGTGCCAGGTCCTGCACTTTGGAGACAACAACCCCTGCAGCGCTACAGGCTGGGGACAGAGTGGCTGGACAGCAGCCAGGCAGAAAGGGACCTGCAGGGACTGATGGACAGCAGGCTGGACATGAGCCAGCAGTGTGCCCAGGTGGCCAAGAAGGCCAATGGCTCCTGGCCTGGATCAGGAATGGTGTGGCCAGCAGGAGCAGGGCAGTGATTCTTCCCCTGTGCTCGGCATTGGTTGGGCAGCACCTCGAGTACTGTGTCCAGTTCTGGGTCCCCCAATTTAGGAAGGACATGGAGGGGCTGGAGCGTGTCCAGAGAAGGGCAACAAGGCTGGTGAGGGGTCTGGAGCACAAGTCCTTTGAGGAGTGACTGAGGGAGCTGGGGTTGTTTATCCTGGAGAAGAGGAGGCTCAAGGGAGACAAGGCGGTGTCAGGGCACAGGTTGGACTTGATGATCTCCAAGGTCTTTTCCAGCCTTGCTGATTCTGGGATTCTCTGAAACCACCCTTGGAGCAGTTGCAGGAGGAGCCCTGGGCCTCCTCTTCAGAAGCTCCAGCAGCCCAGGTCCCTCAGCTTCTCCTCACAGCCCCAAAGCCCATCCTGTCAGTCCTGCAGAGCCTCTGCAGCCCCTCCTCACTGCCCAGAACAGGTAGCCCCACAGCCAGACACAGCAGCCCAGATGTGCCCCCCTGGCCTGGGCTGCCTCTGGCAAGGGAGCAGCATGAGGCACTGCAGGAGCCTGCAGACAATTCCTGCAGCACTTGTGGGATGATCCTGCTCCCCAAGAGGACGTTCCCATGGTGCCAAGTCAGGAACTGGAATGCGGAGTGGGGCCAGAGAGGAAAGGGTAAACAGGGATGGGCTGTGTGCAGGGGAGGGAAGAGGGGTGAGGAAGAGAAATAAATCTGTAGGAGGAAGAGTAAAGAAAGCAAAGGTGAAGGCAAGGAAATGCTCAGGGCAGTTTGGGGGTGGCTGCCAGGCAGCCCTGGCTCTGAGAAAAAACATCTGCAGTGGGACAGGAAGCTCCCAGCTGATGGGAACAAACTTTTTGGCTGACTGCAGAGGCCAGGACAAAGCCGAGTGGTTTCCCTGGCGTCCCCAGCCCTTCCTGGCCCCAGGGGCTGATGGCATTTGTGCTCCCTCAGGTTCATGTCCCCACAGCAGCAGCATGGGGGTGCTCCCGCCTGCGGTGTGCAATGCAAACAGGGGCTCTTGACGTTTCTTTGTGGACAACATTAATATGTAAAACAAAGAAAAAGAACCTCCAAAAGGAAAACAACAAGAAGTATCAAAGACGACATTTATTAGAAGTGTTTTGCAGAAATTGGCCAGCAGTTCAATGTTCCCGAAACCATCCAGTCATCAGTGTCCACACTGCAGCCTTGAGCTCCTGGTTCCTCAGGCTGTAGATGAGGGGGTTCAGGAGGCACCACTGAGTACAGAACTGACAGGGCCAGATCCAGGGATGGGGAGGACATGGAGGGGGCTTAAGGTAGGCAAGAGTGCCAGTGCTGAGAAACAGGGAGACCACGGCCAGGTGAGGGAGGCAGGTGGAAAAGGCTTTGTGCCGTCCCTGCTCAGAGGGGATCCTCAGCACGGCCCTGAAGATCTGCACATAGGAGAAAACAATGAACACAAAACAGCCTAAATATAGAAGAGCACTTAGTACAATAAGCCCAGCTTCCCTGAGTTTGCAGTGTGATCTTGAGGATCTGTGGGATTTCACAGAAGAACTGGCCCAGGGCATTGCCATGGCACAGGGGCAGGGAAAATGTATTGGCCGTGTGCAGCAGTGAATAGAGAAAGGCGCTGGCCCAGGCAGCTGCTGCCATGTGGGCACAAGCTCTGCTGCCCAGGAGGGTCCCGTAGTGCAGGGGTTTGCAGATGGACACATAGCGGTCGTAGCACATGACGGTCAGGAGGAAAAGCTCTGCTGAGATGAAGAACAGAAAGAAAAAGAGCTGAGCAGCACATCCTGTGTAGGAGATGGTGCTGGTGTCCCAGAGGGAATTGTGCATGGCTTTGGGGACAGTGGTGCAGATGGAGCCCAGGTCGCTGAGGGCCAGGTTGAGCAGGAAGAAGAACATGGGCGTGTGCAGGTGGTGGCCGCAGGCTACGGCGCTGATGATGAGGCCGTTGCCCAGGAGGGAAGCCAGGGAGATGCCCAGGAAGAGGCAGAAGTGCAGGAGCTGCAGCTGCCGCGTGTCTGCCAGTGCCAGCAGGAGGAAGTGGCTGATGGAGCTTCTGTTGGACATTGGCTGTGGCTGCACATGGGGACCTGTTCATGGAGAAAGGACAGAGAGGAGTTAGAGGAGATACCTGAAACCAAAATCAAAGCCATTTCCCATACACCCTCCTCTGTGCCACAGACAGACACCATTTTGTGTTCAAGAGTTCTGATGTTTTCTTTTTAAGAACACCCCTATCACTGCTGGTGTTCTTGCATATCAGAAACCCTCAGAATTTCTGCTGCCCCCAGGAAGAATAGAGCAAGTTCTGTGAGTCAAAGTGATGAGAGGAGAGGAAGGGGAGATTGTCTGTCATTCTGACTTGTTCAGAGTTTCTCTGGGCTTTAACCTCTCTCAGGTGGAGGGTGATCACCTTCCCACGCTTCCCCTAAAATGTCACCAAGCACTGCTGAGAGCAGATGGATCCACCCCAGCCCAGCTCCACATTTGTAGCCAAGGACTCACGTTGCTCATTTCACCAACCCAGCAGCATTTTCAGTGTCAGAAAACCTCCGCCTTTCCCCATCAATCTTATAACTCAGAGATACTCTAGGACAGGTTTGCACCCTGGATTGGAGCTCCCAGCTTGGACTGAAATCTCAGGGAGACTTCCAAGTGTCCTTCTGATGGCATTGGATGAAGGGAGATGCAGCTCCTTCCCTGGCTGCACTGACAGCATTGCCCAGAGCCGGGCACTGGGGACAGCTGTGTCACCCTGAGCCAGCTGTGCCCCCTCCCAGAGCCCCCAGTGCCGGGCAGCTGCTCCCAGCCCTGTGCTCTGCAGAGGGAACTGGGCCTGGGGCTGCAGAGCTGTCCCACAGCTCTGCTGCAGCTCTGCCTGCACAGGAGGGGCTGCACGCCTTGGAGCTCCGGCCCTGAGGGCAGAGGCTTGGCTGGGGGGACAGGAGGGAGGGGGCTTGTTCAGAGGGAGGGGCTGCACTGGAGGGGATCCTCTGGACATCTCTAAACTCTCCCTGCCACAGCATTTCTGGGTTTTGTTTTCTCTCCTTCCCTGATCTTCTCTCTGCTTCCTGGGGATTTTCCTCCTGCAGGTGTTTCCCTGTGCCTGAGCTCTCCCTGCCAGCACTCACAGACCCCAAATCTCTGTGCACTCTCCTTGGCCTGACAGAACCCTGCCTGTTTGCAGGGCACTGGCTGGGGGCAGGTTCTGTTTGCAGCTTGGAGAAAGGACAGCTCAGACTGAGCCTGATGGCTCCAGCAGAGGTGATGCTGGTGCTGTCCATGGGCAGAGTGGCTGCAAGCATATTAGACATCTCCTGTGAACCTACTGATCCCTAAAAGTAATAGTTTGGATGTCTGAGGCACTTGTCAAAATTCATAATCAACCATTAATAGTTATCACCCCTCCCCACCATTCTTCAATAGCACGAAGCAATACAAAGTCTTTGGAAGTTTCCTCATTTTTATCAAAATCCTTGTTCTGGAACTATTCTGTGACTGATCAGAACCCCTCAGCATGTCAGAGCTTCATGAGCATTTCACCTGACCTGCATCAGAAATACTCAGAGTTGTACTCACAGGGTCTGTGGGCATTGGGATGTTCCAGCTGTAGGAGATCACTCCAGGAGCTGCAGCTGCATTGTCCTGCAGCCAGAGGTTCCTGTGCCAAGGGCTGCCAGGGATTCTGCCCCAGGCACTTCTCAGCATCTTCCCAGCCCTGACTGATTGAAGCTCTCTGTGCCTCTGTGCTGTGCCCGGGCTGGCTGCAGGCAGTGCTCCAGCCCTGCTGGGCTGGGAGAAGAGCTGCTCTACCAGAGAAATGTGCTTTTGAAGCTCTCCTTGGTTACCAGGATCACCCTCTGGGCCAGGAGCCCGGCCCAGCTCAGCAGCACAGACACAGCACAAGGACTTTAATGACCCTCTGGGGCTTTGTGCTCAGGCCCTGAACATCAGGCCCTGAGAGGGAGCTGCAGAAACCTCTCCAGAGCTCCAAGTCAGAATCCAGCTCCAAAGTTTCTTTGACTTTTAATGGGTCCCACTGAGGGACACGACTGAGAAAGTGTCCCCAGGCCCCAGGCAGAGCAGAGAACTGGAGGCACTGATGACAGGTGGGGACAAAGAGAAGCCAAGTGTTGGTGCCCTGGGGCACAGCAGGCTCTGTGCCACCAAGGGCTGTCAGGAGACACCTTGTCCTGAGGCACTGGGGCCTCCTGGCACAGCCCCAGCCAGGCTGGGCACTTTCAGCCCCTTGTCCTGCCCTCAGCGTCCCCCCCTAGCCCACATCCCAGTGGCCTCAAGGATCTGCTGGAAGGAGTCCCTGGGGAGCCTTGCTCAGGGATGGCCCTGGGGGCTCCTTCATGCTCCCAGGGACTGCAGGTTTTTCAAAGCACTTTGGCTTTGGCTTTTGCCTTGGAGTCTCTGAGAGCTTTGTGCAATCATTGCCTCCAATTATCTGCTGTAATTAGTCCCTGGAGAGGCTTTGTCAGAACAACACTCAGTGGGGCTCATTAATGCTTTGAGATACTCAACTTTTGTAAGGTACTTTAGATTCTCCTTTGCACACTGAGAGGTTTTTGTGCCATTTTGAGTCTCCGAGAGGTTTTTGTGCCATCCTGGCCTCCATTTCTCTCCTCCAAGGAGTCCATGAGGAGCCTGTGTTGTGGATGGACCTCAGTGGGTCCCACTTATGCTTTGAGACACTTTGGGGTTTTCTTCTGACTTTGACTCCTGGAAAAGTTTGTGCAATCTCCTCTCAGGGCCTGAGGTTCAAGGGCTCAGCTCCAAATGCACCACGGGGCTCTTGAGAATCAAACAAATCTTGAAAAAACATGACTGTGCCTTAATTTCGCTCTTGTCTGAGGCAGTTCATCAGGAAGTTTCTGTATTGGTTTTGGTTCACCAATTTGAGAGTGGCTAATTACCAGGGCACTCACTAGAATATACTTAGTCATTTCCTGCTCTGAGATAAGATTAGGAGAAAGGCAAAGTGGGCCCAAAACTTTAAAAGGGTATAAAGTAAAGTTTATTAACAGTAACTAAAATAAAGAGTAATATGAATCAGAACAAAACTTTCAGAACACTTCCTCTCTCCATACAACCTGACAATGAAGAGAGAATAAACCTAAAATTTCAGTCAGTTTACCACCATCTAGAATAGTCTTTCTTCACTTAGGGAGAGAAGCTCCTCTTGTAAATGTTATGAAGACTTCTCCACAAGAAAAGAGTTGTCTCATGGCTTTTTAGTTCCACGAATAGCAGCTGCCAGGAAAAATCTGGAATCATGAAGTCCCTCCCATTTTTTCACAGCTTTTCCCACAGCTGTGTTTATCAGCCATGTCAACTTATGGGGTATTAGTTTACAGATGAGCTGTTTAAGAGCAAAGGTTCTCTTCATCTATTTCTGAAACCATCTTCATCTCTTGAAACAGAGGTCGTCTTCTTCTCTCCCGGAGGGCATAGGTTCTCATCACTCTGCTGTCTTTCATTGTTCAAACTTGTCATGGGATCACAGCTACTTCAACATTTCCTTACATTAGCATGGAGGCCTTTACTGAACAAGTCATCTCCCAATTCTTTTCAATGTGTAATAGGGAAAAAGAGAGTCTGATGTATCAATTACATCGTCCTCCATAGCTTTACCAGAGGATTTCAGCCCCAAGATCAAGGCATCTCCTCATCCCTCCCATCTGGGACTCAACTTCCTCTTCACTGACCTCGGTGTCTTCATGTTGCTCCTGTGTGTGCCTGCACTTTGTCCTTTTCTCTCACTCGAGGGAGGATGGAAGCACTGGAAGAGTCAATATCTCAGCCGGGGCCTGCAGATGGTTCCGTGACCCCGGCCGGGCTCGGTACTTGCGGCCGGAGCTGTTTTACCATGGAGGTTTCTGCAGCGGCTGCGCTGGGGCTGTGTCAGGCTGGGCCGCGCTGGGGCAGGGCCAGGATCTCAGCAGCCAGGCCAGAGCACAGCAGCAGCACGGCCGGGGCCCATGGCTTCTCCTCCCCTGCCCGCTGGTTGCGGGCGAACCCCAAGGGCGGCAGAACCTTGGCCGAGCCGGCCCGGCCCGGGGCTGCTCCTGGGGCCCGGCGGATCCTGGCTGGGCCCGGGCTGGCGGCGGGGCAGGGCTCGGTAGCGGCCAGATGTCAGCAACCGCAGCCACGGCCCGGCCCGGCCTCGGCCCCGCGGCCTCCCCTGCCCTGCCCGGCAGCCGATGGGGCCTGGCGGCTCCCTGGGAAGGGGCCCGGCCCCACGGCAGGAGCCGCCCGGCCTGGCCTGGCTGAGACGGGGGCTGGGCCGGCCTGGTCACCTCTTTGCTGGCCAGAAGGGAAACAGACCCAGCCAGGCTTCTCCATCTTTAACTTGTGTCTTCACAGAGGTGTGTGCAGTTTCCTTAGTGGTTTAACAGATTGTCAGCTCTCAAAGCTAATTACTGATTTTTTTTTGTCAGACACTGAGGAAACTGCTAGCAGCTTCTCTCAGGACATCACTTCCGTGATGCAAAACCACCACAACAGCACAGAGCACAGAGCTCCTTTGCCCATATGTAGTGGTCATGTGCCCAAGGCCTCAAAACCCCACCTTGGGAGATCTCTGGGCCCTCTCCAGGGTGTTTTCAAGTGAAAACATTCAGCTCATAGTCTAAGAAAATAACCAGAGCATAGAGCTAGCCTAACCTGTCTGTCCTGGCCAATTTGTCTGGGAGTAATCCTTGGATATATACGGAATTTGGGAGGCCAAATTCTAGTTTTTGCCATGGTCTTTGGCAAGAAGGCTGTTTTTTATCCATAGGAAGGAAGGAACAGAGCCCCTCTGTTTCAGGGGCAGATGAGAGGTGACCACTGGAGGCCAAGGCCAGCCAGAGCTAGCAGGTTTTTCTGAGAAATACCTTTGCATAGAGGAAATTTTAGGGGAGCTTACCAATTTGGGCAATGGGCATCTGAAAAGAGGGACAGTTCTTTCCCTTAGCAAGGAAAGCACGGAGCCCCAGTGCTCCAGGAGCTAATGACAGGCAGCCCTTGGAATTCCAAGATCAGCCAGTCCTGTCAGGTGGCCCCGGGCAGGCCAAGCCAGCCAGACCTGTTCCATGTTCCCTTGGTTCCATGGGGCCCCACAGTGTCCCAATGGTCGGTCCCTTGCTTCTACGAGGCCCTGAGGTGTCACAATGCCCCCTTGGTGACACGAGGCCCTGAAGGGTCCGAATGGCCTCCATGGTTCCATCAGTCCCCACAGAGTCATAATGGTCTCTGGGTCCATGAAGCCCCGCTGTGTCACCATGGCCCCTTGGTTCCATGGGCTCCAGTGGTGCCACAATGATCCCCTTGCTTCCATGAGGTCCCCACCGTGTCACAGTGATCTCCATGGGAAGGAAAGAACTGAGCCCCAGTGTGGCAGGGGCAGCCACCAGAGGCCAAGGCCAGCCAGAATGGATGGTACTGGCAGATTTTGCCTGGGAGCAACCCTTGGATATAGGGAATTTGGGAGGTGGAACCCAAATTTCAGCCATTTCTGCATAGATAAGAAGGACGGTTCTTTTCTACGGGAAGGAAAGCACGGAGCCCAAGTGTTTCAAAGGCAGAAGAGGAGAGAGGTGGCTCCTGGGAGGCCAAGCCAGCCAGACCTGTTTGTCCTGGCACCTTTTGTCATGAAGGGATCCTTGGATATATGGATTTTGGGAGGAGGAATATCAATTTCAACCATGGACACCTAGAGAAGAAGGACGGCTCTTTCCAATAGGAAGGAAAGCATCGAGCCCCAGTGTTCTGAGGCAGGTGAGAGGCAGCTCCCAAGAGGCCAAGGGCAGCCAAACCTTTAAGTCCTGGCTGCTTTCACTGGGGAGCAATCCTTGGATATATGGAGTTTTGGAGGTGGAATCCCAGTTTTGGCCATGGGTGCCTGGTCAGGATGGATGGTTTTTTCCTATAGGAAAGAAAAGCACAAAATGCAAGTGTTCTGGAAGAAGATGAGAGGTGGCCACCCTTAGGCCAAGCCAGCCAGACCTGTCTGTCCTGGCACCTTTCGTCTAGGGGCTATCCTTGGACACAGGGCATTTTGGAGGTGGAATCTCAGTTTTGGCCGTGGGTGCCTGGAAAGGAAGAGGCATTCTTTTCATTAGCAAGGAAAGCCCAGAGCCCCAGTGTTTCAGAGGCACATGAGTGCCAGCCCTCAGGAAGCCAAGGCCAGCCCGACTTGTTTCCCCTGGCAGCTTTTTTCTGGGAGCTATCCTTGGATATAGGGAATTCTGGAGGCAGATCCCCAGTTTTGGCCATGGGTGCCTGGTCGAGATGGATGTTTTTTTCCCATAAGAAAGAAAAGCACATCGTCCCAGTGTTTCAAAGGCAGATGAGAGGCGGCCCCTGGGTGACCAGGGCAGCTAGACCCGTTTCTCCTGGCAGGTTTCATCTGGGAACAATTCTTGCATGTAAGGAAATTTGGAGAAGGAATCCCGGTTTTGGCCCTAGGTCACTGGAGAAGGACAGTTCTCTGCCATAGGAAGGAAAGCCCAGAGCCCCAGTGCTTCAGGACAGAGAGAAGCAGCCCTTGACATGCCAAGGTCAGCTGGACCTGTCAGGTGGTCCCCAGGAGGCCCAGCCAGCCAGACCTGTTCCATGTTCCCTTGGTTTTGTGTAACCCCACAGTGTCACAATGGTCTGCTTGGTTCCATGAGGCCCTGGAGTGTCACAATGTCCCCTTGCTTCTGCAGTGTCACAATGGCCCTGTGCTTCCATGGGGCCTTGCAATGTCACAATGGCTTCATGGTTCCACAAAGCCTGATGTGTCACAATGGCTCCTCGGCTCCATGCGCCCTCGCTGTGTCACAACGGCTCCTCTGTGACACTGCGGGCTCCACAAGGTCACCATGGAGCCTTGGTTCCTTGGGGCCCCCGTGTTCACAATGGTCTCCTTGATTCCATGAGGCAGCACAGTGTCACAATGGCCCCTTGGTTCCATGAGGTTCCATTGTGCCACCATGGTGTCCTTGGGGCCTGCATTGTCACAACTGACCCATGGCTCCATGACATTCCGTAGCATCACCACTGTGTCCTTGGACCCACATTGTCACAAGTGACCCATGGTTCCATGAGGTTCCCCTGTGTCACCCTGGTGTCCTTGGACTTGGGTTGTCACAACTGACCCATGGCTCCATGAGGTTCTGTAGTGTCACCATGTGGTCACAGTCAGAGGCTGGATGAGATCGATGTCCCCAGACACCTTGGGATGCTCGGAATGCCCGTGTGGGGCCAGGAGCGGGTCAGGCCTTGGTTTGTGGTGGGACAGAGCCCCGCCCCCAGCCCTGGCCTGGCACAGCTGTCAATCACATGGAAGGGGCGGTGTTAACCCAGCTCTGATTGGCCCAGCTGTCAGTCAATCACACAGCTGGCAGGGCTAACCCAGCTCTGATTGGCCCAGCTGTCAGTCAATCACACACCAGCAGTTGGTGCCTAACCCGACTCTGATTGGACAAGCAACTGGCAGTCCCACCCCAGGGGCGGGCCCATGAAGGCCCAGGGGTTTAAAAGCCGGAGCACGAGGCCAGCCCATGGTCTGGATCCTGCCTTCTCCTGGGGTTCCTATGTTAATGGTGCTGGAACCTGAGCAGGTGGTGCCTCTGTGTGTGTCTTTCTACAGATCTTCTGTCTTTCTGTTGTTCTCTATTTCTTCTTCTAATCCTGCTTACCTGGAACATTTTTGGGTAATTTATCATCGTAAGGGTTAAAGGTTTTTAGGTAAAGTGGGCTAAGTTAACAAAGTAATGCTATGAAAGAGTTTTATGTAGAACAGGATGTTGTATTAAACCCTTTGCTCAAGTTCCTTGATTGTCTATATTTTGTCAGTAAAATTTTGTGTCATTTTGATCTCTTAGCTCCATTGGTTAGAGCATGGTGCTGGTATCACCGAGGTTGTGGGTTTGATCCCTGTGTGGGCCATTCACTAAAGAGCTGGGTCCCTTCCTACCAAGAAAACTCTTTCATCTGGCCATGCTGAGAATATCTGTTTGGTGTTTCTCCTGTGTATCAAACTCAAGTAAAGAAACCTTTGGTGACCCCCAGCATTTCAGTGTTCTGGGGTGTTACAGCCCTGCAGGCTCACAATGGCCTCTTGTTTCCATGAGGCCCCACAGTGTCACACTGGCCCCTTGGTTCCATGAGGATCTGGAGTGTCACACAGGTTTGTGACATTTGTCCTTGCTGCCCCTCACATCCCCCTGCCCCACAAACAACCCCGAGCCAGCCGTGAGGGACAGGCCCTGCTGTGCCAGGCTGGGCTCAGGGCTTGGCCTTTCTGCTTCCTGCAGCCAAGCCAGGCCTTGCTCAGCATCGCAGTTCCCTGCTCAGAGCCTTGGGCTCCCTGCAGTCCTGGCCTCAAGGATCTGCTCTCTGCACTCCCTGGGGAGCCTCTGGCACTCCCTGCCCTCGCTGGGGCCCAGGGATGCTCCCAGGGACTTGGAGTTTTGCTTCTGCCTCCTTGAGCAGCTTCTTCATCCTTCTCCCAGTGCCTGAGGGTCCTGGACCCAGCCCCAAATCCACCGTGGGGCAGATGAAAATACAGAAAGCCCTCAGGAGCTCTTTGTCTTCCTTCCATGGTCTTCAAGGCTCCAGGGCTTGTGCAGTGACTGGAGTCGGTTTGGAGTTCTGTGCAGGAGTGTGAAATACAAAGTTGTGTTTTGTGTCGGGTAAATAAAGGCAGCCTGTGCAGTTGTGGTTATGAAATGTATGGAACACGGCCATGGGACAGTTATAAAGATGAGTTCTAATACACAACCCAGGAAAGCATGGAAGAAGGCTTTTGAACCAATCTTTTATTTGCAAATAACAATTACAAGTCTTAAACTGTTTTGTAATAAGAATATTTGAATTCTAACTTTAGAATGCTGCTTTTGAGAAGAACTTTTTACTTGTAATGAAGTCTTAAGCTGTTTTGCAATAAGAACCTTTGAATTACAACTTTGGAATGTTGCTTAGCATTAAGGATTTTAAACTGTAGCTTTGGAATATATAAAGGATTTAAACAGAAAGGGAAGTGACCCTATCCCAAGCTCCTGGAAAAGGAAGATGGACATCAAGGTTGCTGATTAATGATTTCAAAAGGGGAAGCTGGACATCACTACCATAGATTAATGATCCTAGAAAATAGAAGCTGGACCCCACCTCAGGAAGATGGACCCCACCATGTGGGACACACATCCTGGGATATTGAAACCTGGAATAGATCACAACAGAGAATAGAAACTGGAAAGGAACCAGACATCACCATCACAGATTTACGATCCTAAAGTATAGAATTGTGATGTCAAAAGGTAGAAATAGAAACTGCTGAAAGCTCACGTCAAAATTGGGAAATAGAAGCTGCTGGGGAAAGCTGATGAATATGCATGAATATGATCAATAAACACCAGCAAGCCCAACAACCGGTGCGCAGTTGGAGGGGAAAACCCCCACCACTGCACCCAGCGCTGTCTCTGCTCATGCGTTACCATATTAATTAATAAATTTAATTGCTGCTTGATGTATTGGCTGAGTCAGGCTTCTCATTTCTAACAGAATGGAGAAGAATGAGCCCCTTTTGGGCTGACCCTGTTTGGACAACCTGCTCCTCACCTCCAGCGTCACCATGTCTGACACCGCCCACCTGGGACTGACACGCCAAAATATCCAAAAATGCTCCTGTGATTTATTCTCTTATTTCTATTCTGTAATACATTATTTTATGTTAACAAATGTGAAAAACACCAATCACTTGGTTTTTAAAATTTAAAAAGTTTAATAATAATGAAATGGTTATAAAATAGTAATACAATTAGAGCAATAAAAATTTAGAGTTAGGACAATTACAAGGCAATAAAAAGCAAAGACTTACGGACGTCCAGATGCTCTTGGGCACTTAAGCCCGATAAGAATTTTTGTGAACAAAGGAATAACCTTAAAAACCATACACTGTTGCATATTCATACACACTTCATGGTTATGCATACATTCTATTTAAAACAAGCAACTCTGGTATTTTTCAACTGCTTCCTTTAATCCCCACGGCATCTTTGAGTCTGAGCAAGGCCTGAAGAAATCAGCTCCTTCTGATGAGAAAACCATAAATTCCTCTTCTCTGGCAGATTTAGGTGTTCTGTGACTGTTAGCTCGAAGCCAGTGTCTCATTCCTTTAAAAAATCCCCACATACAGAGTTTCTGTTTTAACAACTAAAGCTTCATTTTAACTACAAAACTACATTTACTGTACTATTAAAATGTTAATACAGCACAACTAATCAATGTAACATAATAAATATAGTAACGATCTGCATAGAGCCATATAATATCCATTTTTAACATATTTAATTATTTCTATATATATAAAATTTATTTATAATAATAGTATTGGTTTTTCTTACCTAATTTTAATATTAACATTAAAAATCTATACATTTTTATTAGCCAGGAAAACGAATGTTCTTTGTATCTCAGTAACACAATTGCCTTCATTAATGAATTAAGATGTATTGGCTATTTATTTCTTCCTGTTTATGGTAATTAGCAATATTTCCAGTCATTTTGTCATCTTTTTTATCATCTTTTTCTCACTCAGGGTTAAGGAGGGGCCACTTTGGGATCCTTGGAGACATTTCTGGGGCACATTTGGGGCAGTTCTGTGCCTGGGGAGGGAATTCAGAGAGAACTTGAGGCTCTGGAGGACACTTGGGGGAGCCGGGTGGGCACTTGGAGGGGCACTGAGGGGTTCTGAGGGACAGCTCGGGGTCCGGGGGAGCCCTTGGGGGTCCCGGGGGGCCCTTGGAGGTCAGGGAGGGGAATTTGGGGCCCCGCGGGGCCCGGGCGGGCACTTGGGGGGCTCCAGCGGGGCTCTCCGGGGCGCGGGGGGTGATGGGAGTTGTAGGCGCGGGTAGAATACGGTTGAACGGGGCCGCGGAGCATCACGGGAGTTCTAGGCGCAGCTGCGATGGGGCGCGGGGCATGACGGGAGATGAAGTCACGGCTGCAATCGTGCGGGACGTGCGCCGCGGAGCATGATGGGAGCTGTAGTCCCGGCAGTGGCTGGGACGCGGCGTTTGGGGGTCCGGGAAGGCCCTTGGGGGACACTTTTGCGTCCGAGCCGCGACTTGAGGCCCTCGGGGCGAACGTAAACGGTTCGGGAGAACTTGGGGGGAGCTCGGGGAGCTCTACCCGGGCTCCTTAGGGCGCGGGGTACGGCCGGCGGTTGAGGCGCGTGACTGTGTTCTGAGGGGCTCTGGGGCCGCGGGGGATGAGAGGAGATGAATTCCCAGCAGTGGCTGTGCCGGGCATCCGTGGGGTCGGGAGCACTCCGCGGATCCGGGGGCGCCTTTGGGGGGTCCCGAATGGGCGCTGAGGGGCACCTGGGGATCCTGGAGGGTCTGGGGGACACTTACGGGACAGATGGGGGCGGGTACCGAGGGGGTTCTGTGGAGCGCGGGGCATGACGGGCGTTGTAGTCCCGGCTCCAATGGGGCTGAATCGGGCCGCGGGGCATGACGGGAGTTGTAGGCACTAGCGAAAGTATGACGCCGACTCCAGGCACCGCCCCAAGGCCACAATCCCTGGCGCTGATTGGCTGCGGGCGGTGATGGGCGGGAGCCCCAGCAAATGGGAGGCGGCGGAGGTGGGAACAGCCCATCCAACCCCTCCAGTCCAGCCCAGTGCATCCCCAGTACAGCCCAGTACAACCCCAGTGCTCCTCCAGTCCAGCCCAGTGCATCCCCAGTACAGCCCAGTACAGCCCCAGTGCTCCTCCAGTCCCTCCCAGTACAGCCCAGTGCATCCCCAGTACAACCCAGTACAACCCCAGTGCTCCTCCAGTCCCTCCCAGTACAGCCCCAGTACAGCCCAGTACAACCCCAGTGCTCCTCCAGTCCCTGCCAGTACAGCCCAGTGCATCCCCAGTACAGCCCAGTACAGCCCCAGTGCTCCTCCAGTCCCTCCCAGTACAGCCCTGTCCCTCCCAGTACACCTGAGTTCATTCCCAGTCCCTCCCAGTTTCCCCCAGTGTCATCCATAGTCCGCTCCAGTGTCCCCCAGTCTTCCCCACAGCGTTCCCAGTGTCCCCTGTTTGTCCCAGTATCCCCTAGTATCACTCCCAGTATGTCCCAGTATGTTTCAGTGTGTACTACCAGAGTCCATCCCAGTCCACCCAGATTCCCCTCAGCATTCCTCGTGTTCCCAGGCTGTCCCAGTCCTTCCCAGGGTCACTCCCAGTATGTCCCGGCATCTCCCACAGCATTCCCAGTGTCCCCCAGTATGTCCCAGTCCTCCCCAGTGTTTCCAAGGACAGTTTAATGTCTCAGGGTTGCCATGGCAGCCAAACGCAGCAGTGGGGTCAGTGCAGTGTCCGTGGCCACGGCCCCTTGCAGTGGCCCAGTGCAGCTTGGGCTGATGATCCACCCTCACAGCTGGCCCAGGGCAGGTCTGCAGTGGTTTTGGTGGCACCTTGGGCTGGCACACACCTGAGGAGTGTGTCTGTTTTCCTGGGGAAACTCGGGAGTTTTAGATTGCTTCAAAAATAGACAAAGGGAAAGCCCCTCTTAGGCTGGGTGCAGCCAGCTCTGCAAGCCCAGCAGGTCCCAGGTGAGCGGGGACAGACAGGATGGGCTTGGGCAATGTGGAGCAAGGCTGTCCACACTGGGCCAGAGCTCAAGGCACAGCTGCTCTGAGCAGGCCAGAGCTCCTGAGGGGAGAGCCTGGGTCAGTATCAATCACAGAATGCTGCAATCGCCTCTGCTCTAAAGAGAAATGTAATAAAATACACCCTTTGGAAGAGGACAGTGTATTTCTTACAAGCTCTTTGAAATCTTTCTCCATAACTGCACTAGGAAAACTTTAATGGCCCTCTCAGGGCTTTGGTGTTGTTTACATCAGACTCAGTCCCTGAGAGTGTCTTCAAAAAACTTCTCAAGAACTCAAAGTTAAACTCCAAAGTTTCTTGAAGTTTTAATGGGTCCCACTGAGGGACACGACTGAGAAAGTGTCCCCAGGTTCCAGTTAGAGCAGAACCCTGGAGGCACTGATGACAGGTGGGGACAAACAAGGCAAAGGTGTCTCTGGCGCTGAGCAAACCTGCATGTGTCTCAGGAATGCAAAGGGCCAAGGCTGAGCCCCAGCCCCTGGCAAGGCAGATCCTGTCCCTCCCTCCTTGCTCAGGGCTCTTCCCGGGATGGGCACTGCCATGTGGGGATGTGCCATGCCAAGGGCAGGACCATGGGGCGGCCCCTGCCAGGCTGCTGAGCAGGGACAAGGAGGCCATGAGGCCCCAGGGCTGCAAGGGTCACTTGTCCCCTCGTGGCCTCAGGCCCAGGGCCAGCAGCCATGGCCAAAGGGCTGCACAGGTTGGCTCTGTCAGGGCCTTGCAGCTGCTGCACATCCCTGTGCCCTCTGCAGCCCAGGCTGTCCTGCGGTGTCCCTGCCCTGGCCTCTGTCCCTGCAGGCTGTCGTCATCCCCCGGCTGCCCCACCTCGCTGGCCCCTTCCTTTGCTGACAGCTCTGCCTCCTGCCTGCCCCTGCCTGGCCACATAAAGCCTTGGCCTTGAGACCCAAAGGGTTCATTCCATTTTTACCGTGCCTGTGAACTTCCAGCACAGGAACAAGGCATGCAGGGGCTGCTTTCCCAGCAAGGATGGCTGGAAGACAAGGAGAAGACATCTGGCTCAAGGGTGCAGTGATAGAGAAAACAAGGACTGAATCTGGGAACTTGGGGTGGGATTTATGGAAATGGTAAATTGTAATTGGCATTTAGCGACTGTATATGAGCAACACACTGGTAGAATTACATGTCCACGTCAGGTTAGGAGTTATCCCATGTTAGACCTCAGGCCTGAATAAATGATACCCTCTGAAATAGCAAATGAGTGTTAAGGAGCCTCATTCTGATATTTCAGAGATTTGGTGGCAGCGGGGCCTCACAGAACCAAGGAGTCAGCTGTGACACTGAGCAAACTCATGGAACAAAGGGTCCATGGTGACACAGCGGAACCCCATGGAACCAAAATAAATTTTGGCACACTGGGGCCACACTGAACCAATGGTCCATTGTGATACTGCGGATCCAAGGAGACCATTGTGACACTGAGAAACCTCTTGGAACCAAGGGGCCATTCTGACACAGCAAGGCCTCGTGGAGCCATGGGTCCATGGTGACACTGCGGATCCAAGGAGACCATTGTGACTGAGGAACCTCATGGAACCAAGAGTCCGTTGTTCAACTGTGGGGTCCTGTGGAACCAAGGGGAGCACAGTGACATTGCGGGGCCTCATGGAACAATGGAGACTCTTCTGACACTTTGGACCCACTGGAACCAAGGGACCATTAGAGCATGGCAGGGCCTCATGGAATCAAGGGGACTGCAGTGAACACTGTGGGTGTCCATGGGATGAAGGGGCCATTCTGACACCATGGAACCAAGGATGCCATTGTGACACTATGGGGCATCATGGAACCACAGGTCCACTGTGACACAGCAGGGCCTCATGGAACCTTGGAGGCCATTTTGACACCTTGAGGCCTTGTGAAACCAAGGAGGCATTGTGGCACTCCAGAGCCCTGTGCAGCCAAGGGGACCATAGTGACTCTGTGGGGCTCAGTGAAACCAATGGTCTGTTGTGACACTGCAAGGCCCTATGGCATCATGGAGACCATTGTGACACTACAGGCCCCATGGATCCAAGGACCCATTGTGACAATACAGGCCCCATGGATCCAAGGAGCCATTGTGACATTACAGGCCCCATGGATCCAAGGGGCCATTGTGACACTACAGGCCCCATGGATCCAAGGGGCCATTGTGACACTACAGGGCCCATGGATCCAAGGAGCCATTGTGACACTACAGACCCCATGGATCCAAGGAGCCATTGTGACACTACAGGGCCCATGGATCCAAGGAGCCATTGTGACACTACAGGCCCCATGGATCCAAGGGGCCATTGTGACACTCTGGAGTCTTGGCAGGCCAAGGGGCACTTGTCACACTGTGTGGCACCATGGAACCAAGGGGTCCATTGTGACACTTCAGGGCCCCATGGAACTAAGGATCCATGGAACAGTGCAGGACTCCATGTGGAACCAAAGGTCCACAGTGACACTGCGGGGCCTCATGGAACCCTGGAGGCCATGGTGACACTTTGAGGCCTCGTCGAATCAAGGGGCTCTGCAGGGCCTCATGGAACCAAGGAGACCCTTCTGACACTGGGAGTCCCCATGGAACCAAGGATCCATTGTGATACTGCGGCACCAAGGAGACCCCTGTGACACTGCAAGGCCTCATGGAAGCAAGGGTTTGGGCTCCCAGGGGCTACCTGACAGGTCCAGCTGATCTTGAAATGTTGAGAGCTGCCTCTCATCAGTCCCTGGAGAACTGGAGCTCTGTGCTTTCCTTCCTATGGAAAAGAACCATCCGTAATTTCCAGGTGCCCACAGCCAAAACTGATACTCCTCCAGAAAAATTCCCTATATGCAAGGGTTCTCTCAGACAAAAGCTGGCAGGACAGACACCTCTGGTTGGCCTGGTCCTTTGGTGGTCACCTCTCATCTCAAGGAAGTCCTGAGGAAAGTATTTGAGCAGGTTTGACTGCTGGAACATCAGTGAGTCTCTCATCCTCTAAAAAACTCAGATGCTCTTCTGATCATATGTGTCTTTTCTTTCTCATTGTATCTTATGCATAAATACTATTTTCAGCTAAAAATATTGTTCTTCTCACTCTACCAGTGTTTGCTGACACAAAACAAGCTCGTCTACGTATGGATACAGGTCACCTGTATAAGCACACACAATAAAGAATCCAGCAGGAATGATTTGTCTCTGCTCCCATCTGTCACATCTCCTCTGGAGCTGGAGGTGCAGCCCCAGCACTCGGGAGGGCTCAGGGGCTCACCAGCTCAGCTCCCACACAGAGAACTTGCAGACCCTGGGCTGCTCTCCTTGGCCCCTGCACGCTCAGCCAGACTGGGATGGACACTGATGGTTTCTGTGCCAGGCTCTCTGAGCCCAGCCCAGCTCCCTGCAAGCTCTGCCAGCTGCCCTGAGCTCTGTGCAGCACCAAGGGCCTCTCCCCAGCACAGCCCAGCCGGCTCTGGCCCCACAGCTCTGCTCAGCCCAGGCTGCTCTGGCCACTGGCCCCACGGCCTCAGCCCCTGGCCAGGGCACAGCAGCAGCTGCAGCTCAGCCAGGACTCAGCCCCAGCCATGGGGGAAGGGGCTTGGCCAAGGCCAAAGGAGGCTCCCTGGGTGCCCTGCTCCCCTCGGGCTGAGGTGCTGAGAGCTCTGCAGCCCCTGCTGCCATCCCATCTGCCCAGGCCAGCACAAGAGCCCGGCCTTGGGGCCCTCCAGAGCTGCTCCTGCTCCAGGCCCAGGGCCCATCCCAGAGCTGGGGCAGCCACAAAGCTGTGCCCATTTCTGGTCATTGCTGCTCTGATGGGGATGGATCCTCAGCCCCTTGGAGGCTGCTGATGAATTTTACTACTCCAGAGGCCTCTTCTTTGTTGAGCTCTTCAGTTCAGGAATTCAGTAAGAAAGGCTCATAACTATTTATTTAAAATTCCCAAACAAGAAATGCTGCTGGGAATAATTGAAGTTTTCAATCCTTCTGAGGTTACTTAGATAGATTGCAGAAGTGTATTTAAAGTGAATATACTGTTTTGAAAACTATGCAGAGAGAACTGTTTTGTACTGTTTTCTTTTCTTGTTTTTCCTGTTTGTAGTTTGATATCAGCAATGTCCAATTGATATTGACCCCCAGCACCTTCTAATACAGTCTGAATAGATATGAAAATGAACACCCTTCATGTTTGGCAATCAGTAACACTTTGTCCCTACCCCCTCCCCACCATTTCCCCCATCCAACCCCTGGCACTCAGAGCAGCTGAGGAATGAAGTCACATCCAGGGGTGTCCCCAGGGCTCAGGATTGGGGCCAGGTCAGTGAAATCTCTTGATTGCTGATCTGGACGAGGCCATCGAGGGCACCCTCAGTCAGTTCCCAGGTGAGCCCAAGCTGGGTGGGAGTGTGGCTGTGCTGGAGGGCAGGAAGCTCTGCAGAGGGATCTGGACAGGCTGGAGCCATGGGCCCAGGACAATTGGATGAGGTTCACCAAGGCCAAGGGCTGGGTCCTGCCCTGGGCTCGCAACCACCCCAAATCCCTGGCCGTGCCCTGCCCCTGATCCCCACAGCCTGTCCTGTTTCCTTCATCCCTGCATTGCCAGGGACTTTCTGGGACAAGGGAGCTCTGCTCTGGGGATGGAGGGAGGTCCAAGCGCCACCACTGGAGTGGGAACCACAACTCATCAGGTTTGTGTCCTTTGGGGGTCAGGAACTGGTGAGACTCAGAGGCACAGAAAGTTTCTCTTCATGGCAAAGCGACCACGGTTGAACAGGACACAATTTAATAACAATCACACTCATCCCTGAGCTATGTGCAACGCCCCAGCAGTGTCTGATGAGTCCACCATCCACAAGTGATTTCCATACTAAACCAGATTTTAGACAAAGGTGGTCTTGTGATAGAAATAAACACAATTAAGTTCTTGTACCAGGATGCTCGTCCTGGAGTGGTGCAAAACAGCACAAACAATTCCTGATTTGCAAAGCTGTCAGTGGTGGATGGAGAAGGGAGGTCAGGCTGCTTTTGGTGTTGAGGAAATGCTGAAACCAGCCTGACTCATTTCATCTCCTCCTGGCCTGGCTGATCTCCCCTCTTTCCCCTTCCACCCATTGGCTTCTGTCTTCCACCAGGCCCCCCGTGAAGAGCCTGGCTCTGTGTTCTCCATCCCCTCCTCGCTGGCACTGCCAGGCTGGGATGAGGAGCCCCTCAGCCTTCCCTGCTCTGGGATGGACAAGCCCAGCTCCCTCAGCCTCTGCTCACAGCCCAAGGGCTCCAGCCCCACCTTGGAGGCCCTTCCCTAACCCTGCTCCAACTGCCAGACATCTTTCCTGCCCTGGGGAACCCAAACCAGGCCACAGGGACCTGGATAATCCATGTCCTTGATGTCCTGGTCACACAGCCCTGGCCCCTTTTCCCCATGTCAGGCTCTGGGGGGGATCCTGTGGAACATCCTTTGGTGGGGGCTGTGGCTCCAGGTGGACCGGGGGATACTGGGAGACAGGGACCCTGCTGGGCATGAACAGCATTGGACTTGTTGGGAGAAACTGTGAGGGGGAGCTGGGGCGGAGTGACCAACCCAGTGACCTCACACAGCCCTCCTGGGATGTCACACAGCCCCTCTGTGATGCCACAGCCTGCTCTGCGATGTCATAGCCCATTCTCTAATGTCACACAGCTGGTCTCTGATGTCACAGCCAACACTGTGATGTCATAATCTGCTCTGTGATGTCAGACATCTGTCCTGTGATGTCACAGCTGGCTCTGTGATGTCACAGAGGCAATCTATGATGCCATAGCTTCTCAATGACTTCACATAACCCCCTCTGTGATGTCATAGCCCACTCTGTGGCCTCATGTTACCAGATGATAAATTGTCTCCACCAGGTGAGCTGACACCTGGAGCTTGTTCTCCAAAACCCCAGGCCTATGGAAACCACACAATGCCCATTGTGTCAGAAGGGGAACTGGAAGTTCACCAGCCTCAGTGTCCTGCCAGCTCAGCCAAGCCCCCTGGACCATTGGGGTCCACGACCACCAGGGACCACCAGAGAGACCCCCAGGACAGAAGAGAGCATGGGTAAAGGGGAGGGGAAATATTTTAATGATTCTGGGGAAATGATTATCAGATGTATGTTCAGTCCAGGACAATCAGTGAATATGTGCACAAAATACAGAATATGAACAGAAACTTTCCTGCACTCAGCATGCTCGGCTTTGGGGGGAGCTATCCCCCGTGCACCCGACTGAATAAAGAATGCTGCTTCTTAATGCTGCATTGGGGTTAAGGAGTACCTGGTACCCCCTTTTTGGGAAACCCTGGACTCCCCTTTCCTGGGCTCAAGGACCCCCTGGAACTCCCTTCTACCTCTCCACGTCCCTGCCCCCCATTTCTGTGACCCTGAGACCCCCCTGCACCCCCATTCCTGAGAACTGACACACCCTTTTACCCCTTTGCCCGGCACTCAGACCCCCCTGCACCCCCTTACCCGGCACAAACCCAACCTGTTCCCGGCCCCCCGCCTCTCCCAGCCCCCAGCCCCACCCTTTTCCCTGACCTGGGACCCCTGCGTCCACATTCCTGCCTTTCCCAGCCCCCAGCCCCTCCTTTCCTCACACTCAGGAGCCCTGGCACCCCCTTTCCTGGACACAGGATTCCCTGGACACCCCATCCCAGCTCTCCCAGTCCCTGCACCCCCTTTCCTTGGCTCTGAGCCTCTGAACCTCCTTCCCAGCTCTTCCAGCCAGGACATTGGGATAGCCAGAGTCGGGATATTGGGATAGCCAGAGTTGGGATATTGAGATAGCCAGAGCCGGGATATTGAGATAGCCAGAGCTGGGATATTGGGATAGCCAGAGCAGGGATATTGGGACAGCCAGAGCCAGGATATTGGGACTGCCAGAGCCGGGACATTGGGATAGGCAGAGCTGGGACATTGGGATAGGCAGAGCTGGGATATTGGGACAGCCAGAGCTGGGACATTGGGACAGCCAGAGCAGGGATATGGGGATAGCCAGAGCTGGGAAAATGGGATAGCCAGAGCCGGGACATTGGGACTGCCAGAGCAGGAATATTGGGATAGGCAGAGCTGGGATATTGGGATAGCCAGAGCTGGGACATGGGGATAGGCAGGGCTGGGACATTGGGATAGCCAGAGCTGGGATATTGGGACAGCCAGAGCTGGGATATGGGGATAGCCAGAGCTGGGACATTGAGATAGCCAGAGCTGGGACATTGGGATAGCCAGATCCGGCTCAAAGACAAGAACTGGCCCGTGGCCGACAGTGACCTGGAGATGGGGCCGGTACAACCAGAGCAGGGGGAGTGGGGGGAGCCAGGGGCTGGGCTGGGATCTGTGGGAATGGAGGACTCTGAGGGGCTGGGATGGGATCTCTGGGGATGGGGGGGATCTCTGGGGCTGGGATGGGAATCCAGGGGGCTTCAAGGGGCTCCCTGTGGCTTGGACATGACTCCATGGGTCCGTTCTCTCCTTGTTCCCAGGTCTGCACAGGGTGCAGGTGGTTTCCAGCTGTGACCTCCTGTCCAACGGAGTGTCCATGGATCCCACCAGTATGGCTATGAGGGCTGGGATTTCATCTGCTTCCAGCTGGGATCTGGGAGCTTTGCAGTGTCCGATGGTGCCGCCTAGATCACCCACAGGTGCTGGGAATCCAAAGGGATCATGGTGGAGCAGATGAAGCATTACCTGGGACACACCTGTGTGGAAGGGTCCCCAAAATACATCAGATATGGTCGGGAGGCTCTGGAGCACAAAGGTGGGTGTGGGAGGGGAAGGGCAGCACCAGGGGAGTGCCCTGTCCCTGCTCTGAGCCCAGCACGAGCCTTTCCTTGGGTGTTGTGTGCCCTGCCTGAGGCAGGAGGGCACTGCTGGAGCAGCTTTGGTGGCCCCGGGCACCCGGCCGTGCTGCAGCCACTGCAGGGCTCCTGGGGAATGTTCCAGAGCAGAGCTGAAAGCCAACAACAGTTTCTGGAGAAGATTCTGCCCCTGGGCCTGCGCTGGGAGCCCAAGGGCAACAGCCCAAAGTGCTGGAGCTCAGTGTCCCTTGGCCAGGCCGTGGTCCCTGGCTGTGCCCTGTCCCTCGGCTGTGCCCTGTCCCTGTGCCCTGTCTCTCAGCTGTGCCCAGTCCCTTGGCTGTCCCCTGTCCCCTATCCCTTGGCTGTCTCCTGTCCTTCGGCTGTGCCCTGTCCCTGTCCCCTTTCCCTCAGCTGTGCCCTGTCCCTTGCCTGTCCCCAGTCCTTGTCCCCTGTCCCCTGTCCCTCAGCTCTGTGGGGCCGGGGGTGGCAGCAGGACCTGGGGCAGCCCTGGGGGAGAACAACCCAGAGCCCCAGCTGGGCCAGTTGCCCCAGTTCCCCCCAGGTCACTCCCAGCATGGGCCCTGTGGCTCCCAGTCACCCCCAGTATGGTCCCAGTCACTTCCAGTTACACTCAGTGTGATCCCAGTATCATCCCAGTCACTCCCAGTATCATCCCAGCATGTTCCCAGGTGCGTTCCCATTCACCCCTATAATAGTTCCAGGCACTCCCAGTATGGTTCCAGTCCTTCCCAGTATGAACCCAGTCACTCTCATTACAGTGCCAGATGCCCCCAGTATGGTCCCAGTCACTCCAAGTCAGCCAGTATGATTCCAGTCACTCCCAGTATGATTCCAGTCACTCCCAGACAGTCTCAGGATTATTCCAGTAACTTCCTTTATGGTTCCTCTGTGATCCCAGTCACTCTTGGTCTCTCCCAGTATATCCCAGTTGATCCCAGAGTGTTTCCATTCACTCCCAGTTGCTCTCAGTAGCTTCCAGTATGATTCCAGTTGCTCATTGCCACTCCCAGTCACCTCCAGCATGATCCAGTCACTTCCTGTATATCCCATTTTCCCCAACATGGTCCCAGTTGCCCTCAGCCTGCTCCAGGTCACTTCCAGTATGATCCCAGAATGACTCCAGTCACCCTCAGTGTGGTGCCAGTTGCTCCCAGTATGATCCCATTTGTCCCCAGCATGGTCCCATTTCCTCCCAGTATGATCCCAGTTGCCTCTAGCACAGACCCAGTCACTCCCAGTATGATCCTACTCTGATGCCATAGTGATCCCAGTGGCACCCAGCATGGTCCCAGTTGCTCCCAGGGTGATCCCAGTTGCTCTCAGTGGTCCCTCGCATAGACCCAGTCACTCCAAGTGTGATCCAAGTATGTGTCCACTATGATCCCACTTTTCCCCAGCATGATCCCAGTCAATCCCAGTTGCCCCCAGTGTAGACTCAGTCACTCCCAGTTGCTCCAGGTGCCCATAGCCGAGACTGTGGTTCCATCTCCAAAATTCCCTAAATCCAAAGATTGCTCCCAGACAAAATCTGCCATTGTTGACAAGTCTGGCTGGCCTTGGCCTAGTGAGGCTCTCACCTGCCTTCCAAGCACGGGGGCTCTGTGCTTTCTTTCCTATGGAAAAGAACTGTCCTTCTTGTCCAGGTGCCCATGGCATGAACTGGGATTTCACCTCCAACACTGCCTGTTGTGACAGACTGGAGGAGATTGTTGGGTGGAAACATTTCATGTGTGGGGAGGAAGGGGCAGGTCCAGCCTTGCCCTGCCCTGGAACACCAGCCCTGCCCTGCCCTGGAACCCCAATCCCCCCAGAGCCTCTATCCCAGCCCAGCAGTGTCTGCCAGTCCCTGGCACAGCACAGGCAATGCTCCACAGCCACCTCTGGAGCCCCCAGCCCAGCTCCTGTGTGACCAAATGACCCCAAGTCCCACCTGGAGGAAGGGCCCAGGAACACCAAGGGGTATTTAAGGCTGAGCACAAGGCAAGCACACAGCTTGACCCTACCTCCTCTTGGAATTTCTATCTGAACACCACTGGAATCCAGGAGTTGGTAGCTGTCTGTGTGCTTCTCTATATATTTTTTTGTCTTTCTCTCTTTCTGTCGTCTTCTACTTCAATCCACTTACAAATGTTGATTACCTTACAACTGAACAGGCTTAGAGTTTGTGAAGTGAATGGGCCAAGTTAATGCTCTGAGAAGTGTTTTTTGTTGATTGAATGTCATGCTAAACCTTTTGCCAAAGTTTCTCTGATCTTCTAAAGTTCCCAGTTAAGGCTGTTTTGTTGTTTGGAGCTCATGAGAATCTCTTATTGGTATTTCTCCTGTTCATCCAACTCAGAGGACACAAACAATTGTAATTCCTTTTAAATGTCTCCTTGAGAGAGTTGTTTGGGGGATGGGGGTCACGGCTTGTGTGTGCTGCTTGGCACAGCCCAGGCAGGGCTTTCACAGCCACATTCCACACTCCATTTCCCAGATGGAGCCGCTGCTGCCTCTGAGTTCTGCTGCCCCAGCCCCAGGGACGCTCTCCTTGTCTGCCCATTCCCCCACGGTCTCTGGGCAGGGATGGCCTCAGTGGGGGCTGCTGACATCCTCAGCAACTTGGAGGCTGCTGCTGAATTTTACTGCTCCGGAGGCTTCTTCAGCCTTCAGCTCTTCAGTTCAGGAATTCAGCATCCCAGAGCTCATTAACGTTCAGAACACCTTACCAAGCCAAGCATCTGGGAATAATTAGATTTAAGTTTTCAAATCTTTAGTGGTTAATTAGGCAGATTCCAGTAGTGTAGTTGAAGTGAATGTATTTTATTTACACAGGCAGTGATAAACCATTTTTAGGTCCTGTTTAGTTTTTTCCCTATTAATTTATTGAAATCTGCAATCTCAAATGGACACTGAATCCAAGTACCTCCTCATGCAGTTGGAATAGATATGAAAATCAAGACCCTTCATGGCTGACAATCAATCAGACTCTGTCCCTACCCCCACCCCAGCATTTCCCCCATCCAAGCCCTGGCACTCAGAGCAGCCTTGTGCAAATCTGAGCTCCCTCCAGCCCAGGCTGCACCTGCAGGTTTCAGCTCCTTGGCTCCAACTCCCACCTGCTTTCCCTGGAGAAGGAGCTGCCCGAGACACAGAGGGATGTTCATTTCTTGTCAGCCAACAAAGCCAAGGGAAGGCACAGCTCCATCAAATGCAAAAGTCATTCCTCTGCTGGATATTAACTCCACTGTGCACAGCAGACAGTCCCAGAGCAATGGAAAACACCTTCTGTGCCCAGCACAGATCCCAAGGTCCCCCAAACCCTCCCTGCCCTGATTCTGCCCAGATTTTCTCTTTGCACACAGGAGTCACAGGCTGAAGTCAGGAGCTCCCTCCATGCCCAGAGGGAGGAAAAGAGGGAAAGTGGATGAAGAGCTCTCCTGTGCAGAGCCAAGGTCCAAGTGCCCCTGCAGTGGGAACCACAACTCATCAGGTTTGTGTCCTTTGGGCTCAGGGATGGTGACACTCAGAGGCACAGAAAGGTTTCCTGCCAACAAACACAAATTGAACATTTGAACAGTTTAATAACCATCACAGCTCTTCCCTCAGCTCTCTGTTATGTCCCAGCAGGATCTGACATGTCCCCCATCCCCAAGGAACTTCTGTACAGGAACAGTTTTAGACAAAGACACAAGAAAATGTAAATCTATGATAGATTTGAAAATAGTAAGATATAATTAATATTTATTTGAACTTCAAAAAGATTGGGCCACTCCCTGATGTGCAAAGCGTGGAACCAGTCCATTGAGAGACATTTGAAAGACCAGAAAGCATCTGGAGGGGGAAATCTGGGTGCAACGGGAAGTACATAGATCCACCTGGTCTAGTGCAGAGATGTCCATAGACATGGCCATTTCAACAGGAGAACTGGAAATACCTAAAGGAAGAGGGAAAGGAAAGAATAAACAGAATATTGGTGACTCAAGGAGATGGGAAGATCAGTATTTCTTCTCCTTCTGCCATCAGTACATCAGAAAATTGATGTTTCTTAAAAGTACTGAAGTGATGCAGATACTAAAAATGTTCTTGTATAATATGAAATGTACAAGTACTAAAACCTGTGCCCCTTTCCAGGCAGACATCAGCTGTGTGTCCATGACCAGGCAGTGCCACTTGTGCCCTGAGGTGCCGAGCTGGGATTGGATCTCTCAGAGAGGAGCTGAGGGAGAGCAGAGCACCTTGCAAGCTGCAGGTCCCTGCCAGCCCCGCAGGGCTCCTGTGCCATCAACATCTGCTCTGCTCCAGCCTGAAACAGGGCCCAGCATGGTGCCGGGACCATCAGAGAGCTGAGGTGTGTGCTGGAATTCAATGCCCTCCCCATGGCGCAGCAGCCCTGCATTTCCCTGCTCCAGCCTTGGTCTCCAGCACAGCCATGGAGGCTCTTTGGGCTCCTGACTGTTCCTGCTGTGTCCACGCCCCCAAGGGCACAGAGCAGCCTCCTCTCTCGGGCACTTGCCTGTTTTCCATGCCTTGCACAGGCGCTGGCCCTGCCCCACAAGGCCTGGGCTGAGTCCTGCCCTGCACGCTCAGCCAGGCTGGGATGGACACTGATGGTTTCTGTGCCAGGCTCTCTGAGCCCAGCCCAGCTCCCTGCAAGCTCTGCCAGCTGCCCTGAGCTCTGTGCAGCACCAAGGGCCTCTCCCCAGCACAGCCCAGCCGGCTCTGGCCCCACAGCTCTGCTCAGCCCAGGCTGCTCTGGCCACTGGCCCCACGGCCTCAGCCCCTGGCCAGGGCACAGCAGCAGCTGCAGCTCAGCCAGGACTCAGCCCCAGCCATGGGGGAAGGGGCTTGGCCAAGGCCAAAGGAGGCTCCCTGGGTGCCCTGCTCCCCTCGGGCTGAGGTGCTGAGAGCTCTGCAGCCCCTGCTGCCATCCCATCTGCCCAGGCCAGCACAAGAGCCCGGCCTTGGGGCCCTCCAGAGCTGCTCCTGCTCCAGGCCCAGGGCCCATCCCAGAGCTGGGGCAGCCACAAAGCTGTGCCCATTGCGGGTCATTGCTGCTCTGATGGGGATGGATCCTCAGCCACTTGGAGGTTGCTGATGAATTTTCCTCCTCCAGAGGCCTTTTCTTTCTTGAGCTTTTCCGTTCAGGAATTCAGTGAGAAAAGCTCATAAACATTTGTTCAAAACACCCAAGACAAGAAAAGCCCTTGGGAATAATTGAAAATTTCAATTCTCTGTGGTTAATTAAACAGATTTAAGTAGTGTATTCAAAGTGAATATACTATATTGAAAACAGTGCTGAGAGAATTGTTCTTTTCCTGTTTGTGGATTTATATCAGCAATGTCCAATTGATATTGACCCCCAGCACCTCCTCATGCAGTCTGAATAGATGTGAAAATCAAGACCCTTCATGGCTGATAATCAATCATACTTTGTCCCCAACCCCTCCCCACCATTCCCTCATCCAACCCCTGGCACTCAGAGCAGCTGAGGAATGGAGTCACACCCAGGGGTGTCCCCAGGGCTCAGGACTGGGGCCAGGTCAGTGAAATCTCTTTATTGCTGATCTGGACGAGGCCATCGAGGGCACCCTCAGTCAGTTCCCAGGTGAGCCCAAGCTGGGTGGGAGTGTGGCTGTGCTGGAGGGCAGGAAGCTCTGCAGAGGGATCTGGGCAGGCTGGAGCCATGGGCCCAGGACAATTGGATGAGGTTCACCAAGGCCAAGGGCTGGGTCCTGCCCTAGGCTCGCAACCACCCCAAATCCCTGGCCGTGCCCTGCCCCTGATCCCCACAGCCTGTTCTGCTTCCTTCATCCCTGCATTGCCAGGGACTTTCTGGGACAAGGGAGCTCTGCTTTGGGGATGGAGGGAGGTCCAAGCACCACCACTGGAGTGGGAACCACAACTCATCAGGTTTGTGTCCTTTGGGGGTCAGGACCTGGTGAGACTCAGAGGCACAGAAAGTTTCTCTTCATGGCCAAGAGACCAAGGTTGAACAGGATACAATTTAATAACAATCACACTCTTCCCTGAGCAATGTGCAATGTCCCAGCAGTGTCTGATGAGTCCAGCATCCACAAGTGATTTCCATATTAAAATTAATTTTAGACAAATGTAGTTCTGTGATAAATAATAAACACAATTAAGATCCTGTATCAGGATGCTCGTCCTGGAGTGGGGGCAAAACAGCTCAAACAATTCCTGATTTGCAAAGCTGTCAGTGGTAGATGGAGAAGGGAGGTCCGTCTGCTTTTGGTGTTGAGGAAATGCTGAAACCCGCCTGACTCATTTCATCTCCTCCTGGCCTGGCTGATCTCCCCTCTTTCCCCTTCCACCCATTGGCTTCTGTCTTCCACCAGGCCCCCCGTGAAGAGCCTGGCTCTGTGTTCTCCATCCCCTCCTCGCTGGCACTGCCAGGCTGGGATGAGGAGCCCCTCAGCCTTCCCTGCTCTGGGATGGACAAGCCCAGCTCCCTCAGCCTCTGCTCACAGCCCAAGGGCTCCAGCCCCACCTTGGAGGCCCTTCCCTAACCCTACTCCAGCTGCCAGACATCTTTCCTGCCCTGGGGAACTCAACCCAGGCCACAGGGACCTGGATAATCCACGTCCTTGATGTCCTGGTCACACAGCCCTTGCCCTTTTCCCCATGTCAGGCTCTGGGGTGGATCCTGTGGAACATCCTTTGGTGGAGGCTGTGGCTCCAGGTGGACCGGGGGGATACCAGGGGACAGGGACCCCACTGGGCATGAACAGCATTGGACTTGTTGGGAGAAACTGTGAGGGGGAGCTGGGGCAGAGTGACCAACCCAGTGACCTCACACAGCCCTCCTGGGATGTCACACAGCCCCTCTGTGATGCCACAGCCTGCTCTGAGATGTCACAGCCCATTCTCTAATGTCACACAGCTGGTCTCTGATGTCACAGCCAACTCTGTGATGTCATAGTCTGCTCTGTGATTTCCGACCTCTGTCCCATGATGTCACAGCTGGCTCTGTGATGTCATAGTCTGTTCTGTGATGTCACAGAGGCAATCTATGTTGCCATAGCTTCTCAATGACTTCACATAACCCCCTCTGTGATGTCATAGCCCACTCTGTGACTTCATGTTACCAGATGATCAATTGTCTCCACCAGGTGAGCTGACACCTGGAGCTTGTTCTCCAAAACCCCAGGCCTATGGAAACCACACAATGCCCATTGTGTCAGAAGGGGAACTGGAAGTTTACCAGCCTCAGTGTCCTGCCAGCTCAGCCAGGCCCACTGGAACATTGGGGTCCACGACCACCAGGGACCACCAGAGAGACCCCCAGGACAGAAGAACACATGGGTGAAGGGGAGGGGAAATATGTTAATGATTTTGGGGAAATGATTATCAGATGTGTGTTTAGTCCAGGACAATCAGTGAATATGTGTGCAAAATACAGAATATGAACAGAAACTTTCCTGCACTCAGCATGCTCGGCTTTGGGAGGAGCTATCCCCCATGCACCCGGCTGAATAAAGAATGTTGCTTCTTAATGCTGCATTGGTGTGAAGGAGTTTTCTGTTTTACTGAATTTTTGGTAACACTCCCACGCCCAAGGAAAGCTCTGTCTCCTGCTGCTCACAAACAGAGAAGGGCTGGTGGCAGATGTGGGGGTCGGAGGCTGCCTGGGGCACAGTGACCATGAAATAATCAAGTTTTCAATGTTCTGTGAAAGAAGGAGGGGCAGCAACAAAACTTCCACACTGGAATTAGGAAGGGCAGACTTTGGCCTATTTAGGATGCTGATCTAGGGAGTACCAAATCAGGTACTGATTTTTTAATGGGAAACATCCCTTAAAAACAAAGAGGTCCTGGGAGGATGGACACATTTCAAGAAAGTAATCTTAAGGGGGAAGAAGCAGCCTGTCCCAGTGTGGCCAAAGATGAGCCGGTGCGGAAAATGACTGGCCCTGACTGCCCTTGGAGCTTTTGTGGGAACTTAAGGGAAAAAAGAGGGCGTATTAACTTTGGACAGAAGGTCAGGCAACTTAGCAAGTGTTTGAGGATGTTGTTAGGTCATGCAGAATGAGAAGTTGAGAGGTGAAAGCTCAATTAGAACTTAACATGGCAGCTTCTGTAAAAAGAATAAAATTGTATTTATTAAAAAATTTATAGCAATAGGGAGGGGAAGGAGAAGTTCTACTCTTTATTGGATGCAGTGGAGAATATAGGAACTAAAGATAAGGAAAAGGCCGAGCAACTTAACATCTTGTTTGTCTCAATTTTCAATATACGGACAGGTTGTCCTCAGGACAAGAGTTCTCCTGAGCTGGCAGATGGGCACAGGGAGCAGAACAGGCCCCTGTAATCCAGAAGGAAGCAGCTGGGGACCTGCTGGGCCACTCAGATGCTCACAGGTGTATGGGATCAGATGGGATCCATCCTAGGGGGATGAGGGAGCTGGTGGATGAGCTCCCCAAGCTGCTCTCCATCATTTACCATCAGTCCTGGCTCAGCAGGGAGGTCCCAGAGCACTGGAGGTGCCAGTGTGAGCCCATCCCCAAGAAGGGCTGGGAGGAGGATCTGGGGAACTCCAGGCCTGTCAGCCTGACCTCGGTGCCCGGCAAGGTTCTGGAACAGATCACCCTGAGTGCCATCACAGGGCACCCACAGGATGGCCGAGGGATCAGAGCCAGCCAGTGTGGATTTAAGAGGGGCATGTCCCGCCTGAGCAACCTGATCTCCTTTTGTAACCAGGTGACCCAGCAGGAAAGGCTGCGGATGTGTCCATCTGGACTTCAGCAAAGCCTTTGGCACTGTCTCTGACAGCATTTCCTGGAAAAGCTGCAGCCCACGGCTTGGGCAGGTTCCTCCTCACTGGGAGATTGAAGAGCTGGCTGGAGGCTGGGCCCAGAGAGTGGTGGAGATGGTGCTGCATCCAGCTGGTGTCCAGTCCCTGGTGCTGTCCCCCAGGGATCTGTGTTGGGCCCAGTCCTGTTTAACATCTTCACTGATGATCTGGGTGAGGGGATCGAGCCCACCATCACCAAATGTGCAGATGACACCAAGCTGGGGGTGAGTGTGGATCTGCTGGAGGGCAGGACAAGAAGACACAGCCTTGAGCTGCACCAGGGGAGGTTTAGGCCGGACAACAGGAGGAAGTTCTTCACAGAAAGGGTGAGTGGGCATTGGAATGGGCAGGCCAGGGGGGAGGTGGCAGAGTCACTGTCCCCCTCCAGTGGCACTTAGTGGCATGGTCTGGGTGACAAGGCAGTTTTAGGGCATTGGTTGGACTTGATGATCCCAAAGGTCTTTTCCAGCCTATTTGATTCTGTCATTCTGTGATGACTAGGACACTCTGGGGCCATTGTGACACTGCAGGGCCTCGTGGAACTAAGAGGACCATGGTGACCCTGTGCAGCCCCCTAGAACCAGGGCTCCATTGTGGTGCTCTGGGGCCAAATGGAACCAGGGAGTGCCTCGTGACACTGGGTCCTCGTGGAACCACAGAGGCCATTGTGACACTGCGGGGCCTCCTGGAACCGAGGGGTTTCACCATTTTGACACTGCAAAACCAAGGAGAGCATTGGGAGAGTCCAGGGCCCAGTGGAACCAAGGGGCCGTTCTGACACTGCGGGGCCTCATGGAACCAAGGGGACATTGTGACACTGCAGGACCTTGTGGAACCAAGGGGCCACTGTGACACTCTGGGGCCTCAAGGAATCTGGAAGGCTGTTGTGACACTGTGTGGCCTCGTGGAAACAAGGAGTCCATTGTGACACTGAGGGGACTTGTGGAACCACAGAGAGCATTGTGACAGTGTGGGACCTCATGTAACCATGGGGCCTTTGTGACACCCTGGGGCCCCTTGGAAGCAGGGGGCCACTGTGAAACTGGGGCACCAAGGAGAACATTGTGACACTGTGAAGCCCCATGGAACCAAGGAGTCCTTTGTCACATTTTGGGGCCCCATGGAACCAAGGAGACCAGTGTGACAGTGCAGGGCCTGGTGTAACCCAAGGGACATTGTGACACTGAGGGGCCCCTTGGAACCAAGGACATCTTTGCAGATGACTCCAAGCTGGATGTGAGTGTTGATCTGTGGGAGCATAGGAGGGCTCAGCAGAGGGACCTGGACAGGCTGGATCCAGGGCCCAAATCGAACAAGGTGAGGTTTAACAAGTCCAAGTGCCGGGTCCTGCACCTTGGCCACAACAACCCCTGCAGCGCTACAGGCTGGGGACAGAGTGGCTGGACAGCAGCCAGGCAGAAAGGGACCTGCAGGGACTGATGGACAGCAGGCTGGACATGAGCCAGCAGTGGTCCCAGGTGGCCAAGAAGGCCAATGGCTCCTGGCCTGGATTGAGAATGGTGTGGTCAGCAGGACCAGGGCTGCTGTGCCAGCACTGATCTGCCCCCAGCCCTGCACACAGACATTGCTGCTGCAGCTCCAGAGAAGGCAACAAAAGGGCATCTCTGCAGAAAACTTTGCTGGGAGATCCTTGAGTTCCTTTAAAGCCACCAAGAGCACAGCCCCTCATTGACACAGTCTGTGGCCACAGGGAAGGTGGAAAGAAACAAAATGAGAAATGGCACAAACAATGACATTTATTTGTGGACAATTTGTGCATCCTAGTAGACGGAGATAAAGTCCCAGTGGCACATATCAGAGGTTTGTTAGGGAAGACAGTGTGGGTTAATTCTGCCTCGAATACAGACAAATCCATTGGTGGGATTGTCTTTGCTCAGGGAACAGGTTGTACATGGTGAATAATCCAGAAATATGGAACCACATGATGTGTACCTCAGGGAGAGCTGATTGTGGGGAGAGACTCATATGCAAATGTCACTGTTTGTTGGATGTTACTGCCCCTGTCTGTACATTAAACCACACTGACATGAGACAGAAGGAAATGTGTAAGTGTCAAAGGTCTGAGCAAGTGAGATGGAAGGAAATGTGTCTGAGTAAGTGAAAAATGGAAGTTTTTACCTGATGAAGTTTTTACATGACGTTTGGTAGTATGTTGATGATTTGGAGATAAGGAGTGGAATGTCCTAGGGTTACGTTATGGTGCTTGCATCCCTAACTGTGTGTTCTGTTTATGCTTGATGTTATGTTTTGTACCTTCAGGACTGGCTCCGAAAAGTGAAGGTTTGTTTTGTCTTGTTATCAGCCGGCTCACCTCCCCTCACAGTTTGTGTCTAGGAGAGGCTAGGGCTTGCTGGCTTTCTTGCTTGCTTGCTGGCTTGCTTGCTTTCACTTTGCTCTTGCTCCTGCTTTTTGCTTTTGCCCTTGCTTTTGCTTATTAATTAGTTTAGCTAGGAAATCCAGTTTTTTCCCTGGACTGTTTTTTTTCTTTCCCTTTCCTGAATACCATTTGAACCTGCTCAGGACTGGGACATGGGAAACACCAAGACACACCGAGAGCCAGCATTTTGTGACCTGCAGCAGCCATCCCCAGCACCGGAGACTGAGAACTGGGCAACCACTCCCAGCAGAGACTTTCTGAATTTGTCACCTCTTCAGAGCGTAGAAAGACTTTTTGTCATCTGGTGTTGCTCATTTTTTGTGCTGGGGAGTGCTTTGCCTGCTCAATAAACAGGTTGTTTCCACTTCTCTCTGAGGAAATTCTTCCTGAACCAGGTGGGGGAGGGCCCGTGGGGGTTTGCTTTCTGGGGGCTCATTCTGAAGGTTTTCTCCCAAATTTGCCCAAAACCAGGACACATTACTACATAAGCAGGCTGTTCTTTGGTGAGATCCAGCAGGGCCCTGTTCAGCCTGTGCTCAGCAAACTGACTGGCCATGAGACACTGGTGGATGTACCTCACCATGGCAGGCACCTGGAGAAGGCACGGGGAGACTTGGAAAGCTGCCAGAGGGAGGAATGTCCCCAGCTTCCCCAGAGAAGTGCTTCCCTTCCCACCCCACTGCCATGGCCTCAAAGGCTTCCAGTGACCAGTAGGCATGGCTTGGGAGGCCAAGAAGTTCCTGGGATGATCAAACCCTGGCCACAGGCTGCTTACTTGCTTTGGATTGCAAAACCCCTCCTCTACGAGCATATCCAGCAGGGCAGCACAGGTCTCCTGTGCAGGGCCAGCACCAGCACCTTCTTCCTCTTCCTCCACCCAGGCCAGCTTGGGCACTCTCGGGGGTCTCTGCTCCATTTCAGTGATTGGATTTGTGGCTACTTGCAGGAGAGATGCCTCGGAAAAGCTCCGAGTCAGCAAGGCCTGCAGTCGTGCCTGGAAGGCACCTTCAAGAGAGAAGCCTCAGGAAGGCTACAGGACAGCAAGTCCTGTACTCTGGTCTCGAGGGCTCCTGCCACAAGGACAGGAGACTCCTGTCAAGGATTGTGGTCTGGCCTCGAGAGCATCGGTGGCAGGGATGGGAGATGCCTCTGGGGCACAGAGTCCCACGGTCTGCCCTCGAGGACACCTGCAGAAGAGAAACCTCGGGAAGGCCACGGGTCACCAAGTCCTGTGGTCTGGCCTCGAGGTCAGCTGCAGGAATAACGCCTCGGAAAAGCTCCGGGTCAGACACGAACGAGTGCGCTGTGCGGGGGCTCCTCACGGCACTGCTCTGTCCCGTCCTGTCCCATCGCGTGCTCCGAGCACTGTGGTGTGGTCTTGTCACCGCCAGCTCCTATGTCACCCCGTGTCACAAAGGGCCCTTGGACACGCTGTCCTGTTCCATGCCACGGTGACCGTGCTGCCCCATGTCACAAAGGGCCCCTGCACACACTGCCCCCTGCCCTGGGGCCGCCCCCAGCCCACCCAAAGTGGCTCAGGTTGGAAGGAATTCCTCACCCTAAGTGTCTAAGACAGCCCAACAGGATCTTTAGGAACGGCTCAAACCATCAGCAAATGCTGCCCTGCTCTGCGGGCTCAGGGCAGCAGAAGGAGCCCCCAGGGCTGCCGACGCAGCTGCGCTGGGAAGGGCACGGGGTCTTCACAGAAGCTGGCAAGGCCTCCTTGGGACACGTCCCGGCTGGTGGCCATCCTAAACCCGCGGGTGTGACACAGACAAGGAACGTGTGGGCCAGGGCAGGAATGCTGCTCTGACCCCTGGGGCCCGGGGAGCGCTGACATCAGCAGGTGTGGCAGAGTCCCTGCCCAAGCAGACCTGCCACCCCCCGAGCCCTGGCAGCACCGGTGCCCGTCTCCTGCCCCAGGGACCTGTGCCCATGGGGGGCTCCTGTGCCAGAGGGAGCCAAAGCCCACGTGCATTGGGGGCTGCGCTCCTGCCTGCAGGGGCTGTTGGCAGGAGCACCTGGAGCAACTGCTGGCAACACTTGTTCTCTGTCAGAAGCTCTTACTCCATGCTGAAATTATTTTCTCATTGCAGTTATTGCCTTTAGCACAAAAAACCCTTAGCGGCGAAGACACAGAAGAGTCTCGCAAGTAAGAATCCTCAATTCAGGAAAGCTTTACTTCCCATTGCTCAACTCAAGTAGTTCCAAAAAGTTGCAAACTTCCCAAATTAATTGGGATGGCCTGGGGAGGTGAAGATTTGGAATTTTGCTTCCAATCTCAAAGCAGCAACTCATTTGCCTTAACCTCATCCACTGAGGGTCACTTTACAGAACAGAGCACTACAGAAAAAAAGGGCAAAAACAAGGGCCATTATTTGGTTTTCTATGTAGAGATGATAATATCCTAATTCTCTTAAGGAATAAAAGCTCTCAAGAAATGAGAGTCCACTCAGTGGTACAATAGTAGCCAAAAGAAATGAGTAGATGGCAAAAGGGCTAATCCTCCCCCGGTACAGAGATCTGAGTGGCCAGTAAAGTACAGCTCTCCCCTCTTGTTCCCTGCAGGAGAATCAGGACCATGAAGAGGAAAAGTCACAGATATTCTTTCTGCCCTCCCTAACCAAAGCTGTGCCAAAGCACAGATGCTGCCTTCAAACTGACTCAAATTCCAGCCTAGACCTCTCACCTTCCAGACAACTCCTTCTCCAACACCCCACCAGCACCAAGCCCCCCAAACTCCCGCACAGAAGCCCTCAACACCCCGCCAGGAGCCCCAGCTGTCCCCGTCCCTCCGCAGAGCTTTCCCACCCTCCAGCAGACGCCCTGGTTCCCTGCAGGTGCCGTGGGATGGCACTCAGGAGGATCTGCTCCAAGGCCTTCCCCTGGAGCACGCTCAGGCTGCCAGGCCTATGGATCCTGGATCATCCTTCCCACCGAGCCTTCCTGTGCACGGCTGCTCCATTTGCACCTTTGCGCTCAGCTCGGACTTCTCCACTTCACCAGGAGTGCTGGGAAAGGATGGAGAGCAGCCTGGCAAGCTCTTTCTGCAGCTCCCTCTTTACCCTCGGGGAGGGAGAACATTCCACAGGAAAGCAACTGGTGCCACAAGGAGCGGGTGGCCTCAGGCACCTTTGGGGATGGAACAAGGCCTTGGTTTGACATAAGTAAGCACAAGCAATTCACATGAGTAAACAAGTAATTAGCACAGACATACCTAAGTACTTAGCAGCAGTTAGCATAACAAAAACCTGGCAGGCCTAACTTGACATGAGAGTGACCTGACAAAAAGCTTTAGACACAGTCTACCAGAAGAACTAAGGGCAAGTGTGGAATCAGCCCTGTGCAGGGAAGCCCTGAGGAAGACTTTGTGCTGCTTTGGGGCATCGAGACCGCTCCTGGCCAGGGCCTGGACATCAGCTTCAAGTATGGGAATCTGACACAATGTATTTCCAACCACCTGCCTATGGAATCACCTCAGCAGTGTAAAGATGGATGGTGATTTTGATACAACTCCTACATCAACCCACTGAAATTTATATGTGGCAGAGAAGCACTTTAGTGGGGTGCTGACCCCAGCCGTCCTGCCAGGTCAATCAAAGGGCTTTTGGCTGACAATGCATTTGTCTGCTGATTTCTTTGAATGAGGGAGACCCCTCAGGACTGCTGTATCCTGAGGGAACACCGTTGGCCTTGGCCTGTAGGGACCTGCACAAGCTTAAAATCAGCTGCCTCAGCTTCCAGGACCTCTCTTAGCCGGCATCCTGACGTGGATGCAGGACTGCTGTGAGGCACTGCTGGGACCCAGGGGGACAGGACCGGCTGTCTTGTGTCCACGTAGCACACCTTACACAGCCAGGGCCATGGCTAGATGAACTGAGAGGATTCCACTGCCTCAGTGGTTCGGGCTTGACCCCTGGGAGTTTGCGAATCCAGTAAATCGCTGGATAGATAAAGGGGATGAACGGGTTTATTTAGAGGGGCTTTACTGGACCTCAGCTGGTGTGGAAGGGGCTAACAGCGGGTCTGTTAGCTAAAGGAGTGCAAAGAAGTTGAGAAGTAAGAAGCTGATAAGGAGTTTTTTTAAGGTTGTTATTGAGGAGACTAAGAGAAGAGAGGAATTGAAGAAAGATAAAGAGGAAACTTTGTAACTAAACAAAGCATTTTTTAAAAGTCAATTAAAGTCACTGTTACTTTTCAGTCATAGTGTTATGTTAATTTACTGTAGCCAATAGTTAAAGTAAAAGAAGTATAAGCAATTAGAAAGTGTATAAAAAGTCAACCATCTTCGATAATAAAGAGTTGCCATCTAAGACTGCTTAATGCCTCTACTTTGTATTGCAACCGCCTCAGCAGCGACAAGCTGGTAATGTAGTTTCTCTAGATGGGAAGCAGGCTGCTGTGGAGAATTTAGAAATTCACGAAGGAGTAAGTGGAATAGCCTGCCTTTGCGGGCAGTTCTTGGGAGCCTTGGGCACCTTGAGAGACTGGCACCATCCATGGGCACTATTGCAATGCGGAGTTTGTGAGAGGCGTTGGTACTGCTGTTCAGCAGGCGGCGGGGCACATGCTCTGAGTGTGGACAGAGGTTTCCTAATCAAGCTGATTTTGAACCTCAGATTTTAAAGCTTGTGTGTGGAAAATCACATCTGGTACCTGTAACCTGGGGTTGCACGTGGGAGGAGAATTAGGAAAGGACTGTGAGGCTTTGTGAAGAGAGTTTTGGGTGGAAGTGAGAAGGAGAAGGAGATAATGGGAACTCACCAGAGCAAAGAAGTTCCCCGAGCTAGCCCTTTGGGATGTATCTTAACCCACTGGAAAGAAGTCACCAGTAAGGTGGGATTGGAGAACAAGAAAGATTTAATCCAATGCTGCATGCGGCGTGGCCATTATACAGGCTGGAAGACTGAACCAAGTGGCCTCCTGCAGGAACTTTAGATTGTAATACCTTGTTGCAGTTAATGCTGTTTTTAAGACAGGAAGGAAGTAGGATGAGGTCTCTTCTGCTGGTATGTTTCTCCCCTTACGAAATCATCTGGAATGGGAGAGGGACTGTGGGCTCAGCGCTCCCTCAGACCCACTGGTGTTAGCCCTTGAGAAGGAAAACAAAGGAAATAGAGGGCAAATTAAGCAATGTTGCTCAGTGTGCAGCATAGGACAGCCATGTACCAAATCAGATAAGGTCTACCGTGCTGCAGCTCAAGAAAGAGATACAATACATTTGCTGAAAGTGCCTCCTAGGAGACGGGAGGATGAGGATGAGGATGAGGATGAGGATGAGGATGAGGTGGACTTTCCAAAAAAATAGGACGTAGGCTTGGAAGGGACATCCGCTCAAACCCACTCCCCTCCTGGCAGTCCGGTTTTGTCCAGAACCAGGAGACAAGAAGTGTTACAGGCCACTCTGCGAGAGGCAGTGGGACCGGAAGGAGAGAGACTGATGGTTAAAGTACCATTCTCCACCCCTGATCTAGAGGCATGGGAAAGGATTGCTAAAATTACCACAGCAACCTGATACTTATTGCGAAGCATTTACGATATGTTATCAAACAACACAACCCAGATTGGAGAGACACCCAGTTATTACTGGATACTTTCACTGAAACAGAAAAGCAGCTGATCCTGAGAAGGGGCTTTGGCAGAGGATAACTGTAAAAGCCAGTGATTGGATAGAAGAGAATTTTTCCCTCTCCAAGGGACCCTAAATGGGATCCAAATATATTGGCAGAGTTACAGAAATTAGCAGATTATCAAGATTGGATAGCACTGCGGGTGGAGAGAGCTATCCCAAAGACCAAAAATTGGTCTGTCCTGTATTCTGTTAAGCAGGGGCCTTCCGAGACTCCATCTGAGTTTCTAGAGTGTCTAAGGGATGCTGTGCATCGCCATGCATCATTAGACCTGGGGTCTGAGATAGGAATTGCGGTGCGGAGAATCACAAATGGGACATCTCACCATGATCAATATGATCAAGTGAAACCAATTTTATTGTACAGAGGCCTGTATTTATAATAATTTCTGCTGTGCACGAGTCTCTAGCTAATACATGATTGGTTAATCCTAGCTGTTTATGTGTCTAAAATTAAATGCCGATTGGATCACCCGATTCTTGACGCGTCTTGCTTTGGTTGTCTGGCCCACCCTGAGTTCTCTTTTCTATTTTGCTGACAACTTTGCCGACTCCTCTGACTTCTTCTTCTTTTCCTGTCATCAAGGATTCACTGACCCCGTTTCTTGAACTGGTTCCTTTGTTACCAGAAGGCTGGATTGTGCATCTGCTGAATGTGTCCATTGTCCTGCAAAAAATCCTCAACAGGGGATGGCCTATTAGTTCCAGAAGCAGGGTGAAATCTATTAGGGTGGGATTTACAGGTGCAGTTAGACATTGGAGTACTCCCAGAGGAAGGAAAAATGGTGGTTAAGCTATTCAAATTAACGGAAGAGAATGAGGACAAAATTCATGAGATGGTGTGGGCAAAACCGAAAAATCGAGGTAAATTGAACATGAAACCTATAGTAATAAAAATAGTTGATGAGAACCATCCAGTTCAGGTATGACAATACCCACTCTCCCTTGAGGGGAGATGAGGACTGCAGCCAGGGATCCAGGACCTACTTGAGGAGGGGACATTAGAGCCATGTATGTCCCCCAAAATACACCCATATTACCAGTAAAGAAGTCAGATGGGACTTACAGGCTTGTCCAAGATTTAAGAGAAGCAAACCAAAGAACAGTGAATCGGTACCAAGTAGTGCCTAAGCCCTGTACACTACTGAGCAATATCCCCCCAGCACAGCAGTGGTTTAGTGTGATAGACATAAAAGATGCTTTTTGGGCATGTCCACTGGCAGAAGAAAACAGGGATATATTTGCCTTTGAGTGGGAGGACCCCGATTCAGGGAGAAAGCAACAGCTTTGGTGGACCAGGTTACCACAAGGGTTTTCCAAATCCCCAAACCTATTTGGTCAAGGCTTGGGAGAAGTACTAAAACTCTTCTCCATCAAACCTGAGATAAAGCTCATCCAGTATGGAGATGATTTACTTCTCTCAGGACAGGAAGAAAACAAAGTTTGAGAACTGTTAAAATTTTGGGTTGACCAAGGACTTTGAGTATCAAAAGGGAAACTCCAATTTGTAGGGAGGGAAGTAAAATGCTTAGGACATGTGATTTTTCAAGGGAGCTGGCGGCTGAACCCTGAGAGAATTGCAGGGATAGCCTCACTCCCATAACCAAAAAATAAGAGAGAAGTCAGAAGGTTTTTAGGCCTGTTGGGATATTGCAGGCTATGGATTGAAGGAGACACGCAGGCCATCAGGTTCTTGTTTGAAAAGTTAGCAGAAGAAGAGATTAGGTGGGAAGAAGATGACAAGCAAATTTTGAAGCTTTAAAGCAAAAATTAGTCAGTGCAGCAGCACTGAGTCTTCCTGCCTTAGACAAACCCTTCTATCTGTTTGTGGATATAGAAAAAGGGGCAGCACATGGAGGGTTAGCCCAGGACCGGGGAGGATCCAGGAAACCAGTGGCCTATTTATCAAAACTGCAAGACCCTGTCAGCTGGGGGTGGCCAACCTGCATTCAGGCGGTGGCAGCGAGCGCCCTGCTCGTAGAAGAAAGCAAAATATTAACCTTGGGGGTGAAATTGAAAATATATACCCCACACTCAGTAAGGAGTATCCTCAGCTAAAAGGCTGAGAAATGGCTCACTGATTCCCAAGTACGAAAATATGAAGCCATCTTAATAGATAATGGTTTAGAGCTAGTAGTGAGTAACCAACTCAGCCCTGCCCAGTTTTAGATGGAAAACCTGGTGAGGAATTAATATGTAATTGCCTAGAAGTTATAAACTATCAAACTAAAGTAAGAGAGGACCTAACAGATCAACCACTCCAAGGTGGAAAACGATTGCATATTGATGGATTTTCACGGGTAATCCAGGGCACAGGGTATTGGGGTAGGCTATAGCAGATGAAGAGTTAGTGGCCCTAGAAAAAGGAAAGTTACCTTCCAACTGGTCAGCCCAAGCATGTGAGTTGTATGCCCTAAAGTGAGCTCTGGAAATACTCACACAGAAAAGAGAAACAATATATACAGACTCAAAATATGCTTTTGGAGTAGTGCATTCCTTTGGAAAAATTTGGGAAGACAGTGGGCTATTAAATTCAAGGGGAAAGGAACTAAAAACTTCTTTAGAAGTGTTAGAAACTTTACAATTACCAGAAGAAGTGGCAGCAGTATATGTTAAAGGACATAAGAAAGGAGTGACTCAAGAAGCACGAGGGAACCATTTAGCAGATTTAGATGCTAAGAATTCAGCTGAATCAGGGACAGAAAAACTAATGACATCATTAACCCCTATGAGAGAAATGGAAGAAGTCCCCGTATTCAGTGAGACAGAAGAGAAAGAATTCCTCAAAACAGGAGCCAAGAAAGATAACAAAGGGAAGTGGAGATTAGCAGATGGGAGGCAAATGTTGAATGAACCCCTTGCCAGAAAAATGCTAGAAGGCAAACATGGGACAACACACTGGGGTACACAAGCGCTAAGTGATCAATTTCTGAGGGACTGGGCCTGCATAGGAATTTTTGGAATAGCTAAGCAGGTAATTGAAAGGTGTGTGATATGCCAACAAGTGAGTAAGAAAATCATGAGGAAAACACCAGGGGAAGGCGAGAACTAGCCTTACAGCCCTTTCAAAACATCCAAGTAGACTTTACGGAGCTTCCCCAGGTACAACGGTGGAAGTTTTTGCTAGTGATAGTAGGTGACCTGACTCATTGGGTAGAGGTAGTACCCACGGTTAAAGCCAATGCCAATGTTGTGAGTAAAACACTTCTAGAATCAATCATTCCCCAATATGGGATGGTGAACAGCATTGACTCAGACCAAGCATTTCACCTCTAAAATACTGCAAAAAGTTGTTCAAACCCTGGGAGTAAATGGGAATTGCACACTCCATGGCATCCACAGAGTTCTGGTCACAGTGAGAGGATGAATCAAACTCTTAAAAGAGCTCTAGTTAAGCTGATGACAGAAACCCAGATGTCATAGATAAAATGTCTCCCTTTAGCCTTATTAAGAATTAGAACCCAATCCCAGTCAGATCTGGGGGTCTCACCCTATGAAATGATATTTGGTTACTCTTTTTGACCTCACCCCAGAGGGTTGCCATCTATGAGGAAGAGGAAGCCAATGGCAAGAAATATGTTATGTCTATAGCAGAAACCTTAGAAGGGCTAAGACATAAAGGGGCAATTCCTCAAACTACCACCCTGGATTTCAGAGTCCATAACATTAATTCTGAGGATTTGATCAAGTAATGATCAAGTCATGGAGAGATCACCCTTTAACTCCTCAATGGGAAGGTCCCTTTCAGGTACTGCTCACCACCGAATCGGCCGTGTGAACTGCAGAGTGGGGATGGACTCATGCCAACAAATGGACTCAGGCCAACAGACTTAAAGGCCCAGTAGAAGAACCCAAAGAGTGGACTGTAACATCCAGGCCAGGTGAAACAAGATTGACTCTCAAGCAGAGACTGAAAGACAACCAGAAAAACACCAAGACGCCCAAAGTCAAGCTTCCACCAGCCAGTTTGAGAACTGTCTTCCTGCTTTAATGGGTGAGAATTACCAGCACCTGTTGAGGGGAAGTACACAAGGGACTGTAAGAGGTAATGGGACAGCTTCTTTAAGAAAATAAGACAAAGGAAGGAGGGCAAGACCCCTTTGTTCGCTACCAAGAAGATGGCATAGCCCTGCTGTGGGTAGCAACCCTGTAGGCATGGTAAGGTAGGGACAAAAGGCCATATCGGACTGCTGTCATTCCCCAACTGTCTTTGAATACAACAGGGACTGGAGGGCAAGACCGAGCTGGCCTCTGAACCCCTAAGATACACTGACTATGGGTAGCAACCACATAGGCATGATAGATGGGAGTCAAAGCCATCCTGGATCTCTGTTAGGCCCTTTTGTCCATTCCAAATAAGTGTGTCTAAGGAAAACCTGAGATTTTTCCTCCTGTTCCCACTGTCCTTGCCCACATCAACAGATGCTAGTATGACTCATTCAAGAGAGAGAGAAATTTTTTTACTTAATTTTTCCAGCAAAATGACTTGTAAAAACAGAAAACGGGGGGTTGTTACAGATGGGTAATCCTATGGTTGACTCTCACAGTTAAGGGGTGAATATTAAGTATATGTTAAGAGAAGTTGTGTAGGTGTATAGTTATCTTTCCCTTCCCTCTTGCATTGTTATCATGGGATGCCCTCAGTAGTCAGGGCATTTGGGAGGGTCGGCTTGTTGCTATGGCAGCGCCTGAGCTCCAATCAAGCTGTAAGAAAGTGATCTCCACCACTGGACAGCGAAGGAGGAGTGGATTGACAAGACTTTGGGAGGGGCTGGAGGTATAAAAGACAGAACATCCATTTTGTAGATGAGCACATGGTGACTGAATCCTTTGTTCCTGGTGCTGTATTCTTTGCTTTATTCATTCTTCTATTGTATTTTGATAAGGTCTTAATGAAACCATTTAAATTCTTGAAAGTGAAAATTGTTTCTCACATGGGGTTGGGGAAAGTGGGGCAAGGTTGTCCACACTGGGTCAGACCTGAGGGTGAAACTTCTCTGACCTGGCCAGACCTCCTTAGGAGCGGCCCTACATCAATATCAATCACAGAATGCTGCAATCAGCTCTTCTCTAAAGAGGACAGTTATAAAGACACTCCTTAAAATAGGAATACATATTTCGTAGAAGCTCTTTGAAATATTTCTCCATAACTGTAAAAAGCAAGCTTCTTAATGAACTGCATTAAAGCAGAGGGAAATCAAGGCAGAGCCATGGCTTCTCAGGAATTGCTTGATCCTAATGAGCCCCGTGGTGCATTTGGAGCTGAGACCTGGATACTCAGGGCCTGAGAGGAGGTTGCACAAACCTGTCCAGGAGTCAAAGTCAGAGGAAAAACCCAAAGTTTCTCGAGCCATTAATGGGTGCCACTGAGGTCCATCCCCAACACAGGCTCCTCATGGACTTCTTGGAGGAGAGAACTGGAGGCCAGGATGGCACAAAAACCTCTCAGAGACTCAGAGTGAAAAGGACAATCCAAAGTAACTTAAATTCTTTGAGTATCTCAAAGCATCAATGAACCCCACTGAGTGTCAGTGCAAAGCTCTCAAGGGACTCGTTAAAGCAGATAATTGGGGCCATGATTGCACAAACCTCTCACAGAGTCTGGATCAAAAGGGAAACACCAAGTACCTGAAAAGAACTGAAGCACCTTGAAGCATTCATGAGCCACACTGAGTCTTGTTCCTGACAAAGCCTTTCCAGGGACTAATTACAGCAGATAATTGGAGCCCATGATTGCACAAAGCTCTCAGAGACTCCAAGGCAAAAGCCAAAGCCAAAGTGCTTTGAAAAACCTGCAGTCCCTGGGAGCATGAAGGAGCCCCCAGGGCCATTCCTGAGCAAGGCTCCCCAGGGACTCCTTCCAGCAGATCCTTGAGGCCAGGGATGTGGGCCAGGGGGGGATGCTGAGGGCAGGACAAGGGGCTGACAGTGCCCAGCCTGGCTGGGGCTGTGCCAGGAGGCCCCAGTGCCTCAGGACAAGGTGTCTCCTGACAGCCCTTGGTGGCACAGAGCCTGCTGTGCCCCAGGGCACCAAGACTTGGCTTCTCTTTGTCCCCACCTGTCATCAGTGCCTCCAGTTCTCTGCTCTGCCTGGGGCCTGGGGACACTTTCTCAGTGGTGTCCCTCAGTGGGACCCATTAAAAGTCAAAGAAACTTTGGAGCTGGATTCTGACTTGGAGCTCTGGAGAGGTTTCTGCAGCTCCCTCTCAGGGCCTGATGTTCAGGGCCTGAGCACAAAGCCCCAGAGGGTCATTAAAGTCCTTGTGCTGTGTCTGTGCTGCTGAGCTGGGCCGGGCTCCTGGCCCAGAGGGTGATCCTGGTAACCAAGGAGAGCTTCAAAAGCACATTTCTCTGGATGAGCAGCTCTTCTCCCAGCCCAGCAGGGCTGGGGCACTGCCTGCAGCCAGCCCGGGCACAGCACAGAGGCACAGAGAGCTTCCATCAGTCAGGGCTGGGAAGGTGCTGAGAAGTGCCTGGGGCAGAATCACTGGCAGCCCTTGGCACAGGAACCTCTGGCTGCAGGACAATGCTGCTGCAGCTCCTGGATTGATCTCCTACAGCTGGAACATCCCAGTGCCCACAGACTCTGTGAGTACAACACTTGAGTATTTTTGGTACAGGGGGGGTAAATGCTCATGAATCTCTGACATGCTGAGGGGTTCTGATCAATCATAGAATTTTCCATAACAAGGATTTTGATAAAAATGAGGAAATCTCCAAAGACTTTGTATCCAGTTTCCTACTACTGGAGAATGGCAGGGATGGAAAGATAAATAATAAAGGATTATTATGAAGTATTGATTATGAATTTTGACTAGCACCTGAGACATCCAAACTGTTACTTTTAGTGATCAGTCGGTTCACAGTAGATCCCTAATGTGCTTTCAGCCACTCTGCCCATGGACAGTAGCAGCATCACCTCTGCTGGAGCCATCAGGCTCAGTCTGAGCTGTCCTTTCTCTAAGCTGCAAACAGAACCTGCCCCCAGCCAGTGCCCTGCAAACAGGCAGGGTTCTGTCAGGCCAAGGAGCGTGCACAGAGATTTGGGGTCTGTGAGTGCTGGCAGGGAGAGATCAGGCACAGGGAAACACCTGCAGGAGGAAAATCCCCAGGAAACACAGAGAAGATCAGGGAAAGAGAGAAAACAAAACCCAGAAATGCTGTGGCAGGGAGAGTTTAGAGATGTCCAGAGGATCCCCTCCAGTGCAGCCCCTCCCTCTGAACAAGCCCCCTCCCTCCTGTCCCCCCAGCCAAGCCTCTGCCCTCAGGGCCGGGGCTCCAAGGCGTGCAGCCCCTCCTGTGCAGGCAGAGCTGCAGCAGAGCCGTGGGGCAGCTCTGCAGCCCCGGGCCCAGTTCCCTCTGCAGAGCACAGGGCTGGGAGCAGCTGCCCGGCACTGGGGGCTCTGGGAGGGGGCACAGCTGGCTCAGGGTGACACAGCTGTCCCCAGTGCCCGGCTCTGGGCAATGCTGTCAGTGCAGCCAGGGAAGGAGCTGCATCTCCCTGCATCCAGTGCCATCAGAAGGACACTTGGAAGTCTCCCTGAGATTTCAGTCCAAGCTGGATTGATGGGGAAAGGCAGAGGTGTTCTGACACTGAAAATGCTGCTGGGTTTGTGAAATGAGCAACGTGAGTCCTTGGCTACAAATGTGGAGCTGGGCTGTTCTGGATCCATCTGTCTCAGTAGCACCATAGTGTTTTTAAAAGAAACATGAGAGTGAACATCCTTCATTTGAAAAAGTGAAAGCCCAGAGAAACTCCAAAGAGAATGAAGTGACAGACCATCTCCCCTCAGTTTCCACTCATAATCTTCCCTCAGGGAATTCTGTTCCACCAGAGGGAGGCAGGAATGTTGAGTATTTCTGATATCCAAGAATACCAGGAGAGACATGGGGGGAGCTTAAAATGAAAACCTCTAAACTCTTAAACACAGAAGAGTGTCCGTGTGTGTTACAGAGGAGGGTGTATGGGAAATGGATTTGGTTTTGGTTACAGGTATCTCCTCTAACTCTTCTCTGTCCTTTCTCCATGAACAGGTCCCCATGTGCAGCCACAGCCAATGTCCAACAGCAGCTCCATCAGCCACTTCCTCCTGCTGGCACTGGCAGACACGCGGCAGCTGCAGCTCCTGCACTTCTGCCTCTTGCTGGGCATCTCCCTGGCTGCCCTCCTGGGCAACGGCCTCATCATCAGCGCCGTAGCCTGCGGCCACCACCTGCACACGCCCATGTTCTTCTTCCTGCTCAACCTGGCCCTCAGCGACCTGGGCTCCATCTGCACCACTGTCCCCAAAGCCATGCACAATTCCCCCTGGGACACCAGCACCATCTCCTACACAGGATGTGCTGCTCAGGTGTTTCTGCTTATCTTCTTCATGGGAGCAGAGCTTTCCCTCCTGACCATCATGTGCTAGGACCACTACGTGTCCATCTGCAAACCCCTGCACTACGGGATCCTCCTGGGCAGCAGAGCTTGTGCCCACATGGCAGCAGCTGCCTGGGCCAGTGGCTTTCTCTATTCACTGCTGCACACGGCCAATACATTTTCCCTGCCCCTGTGCCATGGCAATGCCCTGGGCCAGTTCTTTTGTGAAATCCCCCAGATTCTCAAGCTCTCCTGCTCACAGTCAAACCTCAGGGAACTTGTGCTCCTTGCTGTTAGTGCCTGTTTAGGACTTGGCTGTTTTGTGTTCATGGTTTTCTCTATGTGCAGATCTTCAGGGCTGTGCTGAGGATCCCCTCTGAGCAGGGACGGCACAAAGCCTTTTCCACCTGCCTCCCTCACCTGGCCGTGCTCTCCCTGTTCCTCAGCACTGGCATATTTTTCTACCTGAAGCCCCCCTCCATCTCCTCCCCATCCCTGGATCTGGCCCTGTCACTTCTGTGCTCAGTGGTGCCTCCAGCCCTGAACCCCCTCATCTACAGCCTGAGGAACCAGGAGCTCAAGGCTGCAGTGAGGAGACTGATGACTGGATGGTTTCAGAAACATTAAACTGCTGGCCAATTTCTGCAAATCACTTGTAATAAAAGTAATCTTTGATGCTTCTTGTTGCTTTCATTTTGGAGGTTCTTTTTTTTTTACTTTTTTAATATTGTCTACAATAAATGAAATCTTTTCTGCCATTTCTCTCTTTGTTTCTCTCCACCTTCCATGTGGCCACAGACTGTGTCAATGAGGGGCTGCACCCCTCAGGGCTTTAAAGGAACTCAAGGATGTCCCAGCAAAGTTTTCTGCAGAGATGCCCTTTTGTTGCCTTCTCTGGAGCTGCAGCAGCAATGTCTGTGTGCAGAGCTGGGGGCAGATCAGTGCTGGCACAGCAGCTGTGCCCAGCAGCAGCAGCACTTGGTGTTGCCAGTGCTGCTCCCGTGGCCCTGCCCCGCTGCCCTGGTGGCCCTGGTGTTGCTGCAGGGCCTGAGTGCTCTCGGGGCCGGGCACAGTCCTGGGGGTGGCAGTGCTGGGGCTGCAGCAGGGACAGCCCATGGGCACTGCTGGGGCAGCGCTGATGCCTCAGGCCAGGGCCTGGGGGCTCCAGGCTCCTTGCCCAGGCTCTCTCAAGAACACGGCCAGGCCAATGCTCAGCACAGAAAACCCCCGTGAGCAGCCCCAGGCTGGCTATGGGCAGGCTGGGGGCAAACAGCATGGCTGGTGCTCTGCAAGGGCCCTGGGGGAGACGGGAAGGAGCAGCAGAGCAGGGGCTGATCCATCCCCAGTGCGCTGGACAGCCCAGGGCAGCGTCCCAGAGCGTCCTGATGGAGCTGCCAACAACATCCCCCCTCTGCAGCCCTGGCCTCTCCCCCAGCTCACACAGGTGCCGCATCCTTGCAGGCACAGCCACGGCAGCGCTGGCTCAGGAGCCCCTGTTTGCATTGCACACAGCAGGCGGGAGCACCCCCATGCTGCTTCTGTGGGGACATGAACCTGAGGGAGCACAAATGCCATCAGCCCCTGGGGCCAGGGAGGGCTGGGGGACACCAGGGAAACCACTCAGCTTTGTCCTGGCCTCTGCAGTCAGCCAGAAAGTTTGTTCCCATCAGCTGGGAGTTTCCTGTCCCACTGCAGACGCTGCTGCTCAGAGCCAGGGCTGCCTGGCAGCCACCCCCAGACTGCCCTGAGCATTTCCTTGGCTTCACCTTTGCTTTATTTGCTCTTTCTGCTACGATTTTCTTCCCATTGCCCATCCCTGTTCCCTCCCCTGCAAACAGCCCGTCCCTGTTTGCCCTTTCCTCTCTGGCCCCACTCCCCATTCCAGTTCCTGACTTGGCACCATGGGAACGTCCATTGGGGAGCAGGATCATCCCACAAGTGCTGCAGGAATTGTCTGCAGGCTCCTGCAGTGCCTCGTCCTGCTCCCTTGCCAGAGGCACCCCAGGCCAGGGGGCACATCTGGGCTGCTGTGTCTGGCTGTGGGGCTGCCTGTTCTGGGCAGTGAGGAGGGGCTGCAGAGGCTCTGCAGGACTGACAGGATGGGCTTTGGGGCTGTGAGGAGAAGCTGAGGGACCTGGGCTGCTGGAGCTTCTGAAGAGGAGGCCCAGGGCTCCCCCTGCAACTTCTCCAAGGGTGGTTTCAGAGAATCACAGAATCAGCAAGGCTGGAAAAGACCTTGGAGATCATCAGGTAAAACCTGTGCCCTGACACTGCCTTGTCTCTTCTGAGCCTCCTCTTCTCCAGGATCAACAACCCCAGCTCCCTCAGCCGCTCCTCACAGGGCCTGTGTTCCAGACCCCTCACCAGCCTTGTTGCCCTTCTCTGGACACGCTTCAGCCTTTCCATGTACTTCCTAAATTGGGGGTCCCAGAACTGGACACAGCACTCGAGGTGCTGCCCAACCAGTGCCAAGCACAGGGGAAGAATCACTGCCCTGGTCCTGCTGGCCACACCATTCCTGATCCAGGCCAGGAGCCATTGGCCTTCTTGGCCACCTGGGCACACGGCTGGCTCATGTCCAGCCTGCTGTCCATCAGTCCCTGCAGGTCCCTTTCTGCCTGGCTGCTGTCCAGCCACTCTGTCCCCAGCCTGTAGCGCTGCAGGGGTTGTTGTGGCCAAAGTACAGGACTCGGCAATTGGTCTTGTTAAACCTCACCTTATTGGATTTGGGGGCTGGATCCAGCCTTTCCAGGTCCCTCTGCAGAGCCCTCCTGCCTTCCAGCAGATCAACACCCCCAGACAACTTGGTGTCACCACGGTTCCATGAGGCCCCAGAGTGTCCCAATGGTGTCCATGATTCCATGAGGCCTCCCAGTGTCACAATGTCCCTTTGGTTCCATGGGACCCTTGGTGTCACAAAGTCCCTTGGATCCTTGGGCCCTGCAGTGTCACAATGGCACCGTGGTGCCCCAGGGCCCTGCAGTGTCCCAATGGATCCTTGGTTCCATGAGGTCTGGCAGTGCAGCAATGCTCTCCTTGGTTCCCGCTGTCTCCCACACCTCCCACTGTCAGGCTATAGAAGGACACCTGGCCGATGAAGGGGAGTGGGAGTGGGTACCTACTCGAGGAGGTAATAATAAAAATCCCTCCCAACCCCCTCTCCCAAGCCAGGTGCCACTTCAGAGTCAGTATGATCCCCTGGATCTGGAGAGTCAGCCAGATGGTTTAGAAGAAAATTATCTGCACAGTGAGCCTCCCAATTATGATTCAGCTGTGAGACAGATCAGCACCTCTAACATCAAAGAGAAAGAAGGGTAATCGTGGTGGGTGACTCCCTTCTGAGGGGAACAGAGGGCCCCATATGTCGACCAGACCCACCCCACAGAGAGGTCTGCTGCCTCCCTGGGGCCCGGGTACGGGATATCACTGACACACTGCCTGGGCTGATTCAGCCCTCTGATTATTGCCCACTGCTGATACCCCAGGCTGGCAGTGATGAGATTGAGAAGAGGAGTGTCAGGGCAATTAAAAGGGACTTTAGGGCATTGGGTCAGGTGGTTAATAGGACAGGGGCACAGACAGTCTTTTCCTCAGTCCCTTTGGAGTCTGAGAAAAACGCTGAAAGCAATAGGAGAGCTCACATTATCAACGAGTGGCTCAAGGGTTGGTGTCATCGACAAAATTTTGGATTCTTTAATCATGGGGCAACTTTTACAGCACCTGGCCTGCTTGGACCAGACAGGCTCCATCTTTCTGGGAAGGGCAGAAGAATTTTAGCTCATAAACGGGCAGAACTTATTGAGAGGGCTTTAAAGTAGGTCTGAAGGGGGAGGGAGATGTAGCTGGGTTCTCTGGAAGCAGGCTTGTGGGTGGTAAGCCTGAGTTAGGGGTGAAATCAGCAGCCCAGCTGAGGTGCATGTACACCAATGCACACAGCATGGGTAACAAACCAGAAGAGCTGGAGGCCATGGTGCAGCAGCAGAGCTATGATGTAATTGCCACCACAGAAACAGGGTGGGACGACTCACATGGCTGGAGCGCTGCACTGGATGGCTGCAAGCTCTTCAGGAGAGACAGGAAAGGGAGAAGAGGTGGAGGGGTGGCCCTTTACATTAGGGAGGCTTTTGATGCTACGGATGTTGAAACTAATGATGATGAAGTCGAATGTCTATGGGTGAGAATTAGGGGGAAGGCCAACAAGGCTGACATCCTACTGGGAGTCTGTTATCATCCACCCAGCCAGGAAGAAGAGGTGGACAACTCATTCTATAAGCAGCTAGAGAATGTTTCAGGATCGTCAGCCCCTGTTCTTGTAGGCGACTTCAACCTGCTGGTCATTTGCTGGGAACTCAATACAGCAGAAAAGAGGCAGTCCAGGAAATGTTTAGAGTTTGTGGAGGACAATTTTTTGTTGTAGCTGGTGAGTGAGCCCACCAGGGGAGGGACTATGTTAGATCTGTTGTTTGTAAATAGAGATGGGCTGGGGGGAGATGTGGTGGTTGGAAGTCACTTGGGGCACAGTGATCATGAAATTATAGAATTCTCAATATTTGGTGAAGTCAGGAGGAACACTAATAAGACTTTTACCCTGGACTTCTGGAGGGCAGACTTTGGCCTACTTAGGAGACTTATTCTGAGAGTTCCTTGGGAAGCAGCCCTTAAAAACAAAGGAGTTCAGGAAAGGTGGGCGAGCTTCAAAACAGAGATCTCGAGGGCACAGGAACAGACTGTCCCTGTGTGCCAAAAGATGAGTCGATGAGGCAAACTTCTAGCCTGGATGGGCAACGAGGATTTGAAGGAACTTAGGAAAAAAAAGAGGATGTATAATCTTTGGAAGGAGGGTCAGGTCTCTCAGGTAGTATTTAAAGGACTTGCTAGGGCATGTAGGGAAAAAATTAGGGAGGCTAAAGCTCAGTTTGAACTTAAAATGGCAGCTTCCGTTAAGGCTAATAAAAATGTTTTTAAAAACACATCAATGGCAAAAGGAAGGGTAAGACCAATCTTGGTTTTTTAAGAGATGTGGAAGGGGATTTAATAACTGCAGATGAGGAGAAGGCAGAGGTGCTCAATGCCATTTTTTGCCTCAGTTTTTAGTGAGAAGACGATTTGCCTTCAGGACAACTGTCCTCCTGGGCTGGTAGATGGTGTCAGGGAGCAGAGTGGGCCACTGTTATCCAAGAGGAGGCAGTCAGAGAACTGCTGAGCTGCTTGGATGTTCATAAATCCATGGGACCAGATGGGATCCACCCCAGGGTGATAGGGAACTGGCAGATGAGCTTGCCAAGCTGCTCTCCATCATTTACCAGCAGTCCTGGCTCACTGGTGAGGTTCCAGATGACTGGAAGCTGCCCAATGTGACACCCATTCACAGCAAGGGTGGGAAGGAGGATCCTGGTAATTCCAGGCCAGTCAGCCTGACCTCAGTACCCGGTAAGGTCATGGAACAGTTCACACTGAGTGCCATCACACAGCACTTCCAGGATGGCCAGGGTGTCAGACCCAGCCAGCAGGGGTTTAGCAGGGGCAGGTCGTGTTTGACCAACCGGGTCTCCTTCTATGACCAGGTGACACTCCTGGTGGATGCAGGAAAGGCTGTGGATGTGTCTATTTGGACTCCAGCAAGGCCTTTGGCACTGTCTCCCACAGCACACTCCTGGAAAAGCTGCAGTCCACGGCTGGGACAGGAGCACTCTGTGCTGGGTTCAGAACTGGCTGGATGGCCGGCCCAGAGAGTGGTGGTGAGCGGTGCTGCATCCAGCTGGGGACAGTCACCAGTGCTGTCCCTCAGGGCTCTGCGCTGGGCCAGCTCTGTTCAATATTTTTATTGACCACATGGATGAGGGGATTGAGCTTTTCATTAGTAAATCTGCAGATGACACTAAGCTGGGAGCGTGTCTCCATCTTTTGGGAAGTAGGAGGGCTCTGCAGGGACACCTGGAATTGCTGGATGGATGGGCAGAGTCCAGGAAGATGAAGTTCAATAGGTCCAAGTACCCAGACCTGCATTTTGGCCACAATAACCCCCTGCACAGCTCTAGGCTGGGGACGGTGTGGCTGGACAGTGCCCAGGCAGAAAGGGACCTGGGAGCACTGGTCGACAGCAGGCTGGACATGAGCCAGCAGTGTGCCCAGGTGGCCAAGAAGGCCAATGGCTGCTGGCCTGGATCAGGAATGGTGTGGCCAGCAGGAGCAGGGAGGTCATTCTTCCCCTGTAGTTGGCTCTAGTGTGCTTGGCATTCTTCCCCTGTAGTGAAACCGTACCTCTAATGCTGTGTCCAGTTCTGGGCTTCCCAATTTAGGAGGGACATGGAGGGGCTGGAGCGTGTCCAGAGAAGGGCAACAAGGCTGGTGAGGGGCTTGGAACAGAAGTCCTGTGAGGAATAGCTGAGGGAGATGGGGTTGTTTCGCTTGGAGAAGACTCAGAGGTGACCTTATCACTCTCTACAGCTTCCTGAAAGGTGGTTGCAGTCAGGTGGGGGTCGGTCTCTCTCCTAACAACAACTGACAGGACCAGAGGACAGTGTCTTAAGCTGCACCAAGGGAAATTTATGTTTTATATTATGAAAAAAGTTTTTTATGGAAAGGGTGATAAAGTACTGGAATTGTCTGTCCAGGGAGGTGGTGGAGTCACCACCATGGGATGTGTTTAAAAAAAGACTGGATGTGGCACTCAGTGCCATGGTTTAGCTGAGGTGGTGTTAGGGCATGGGTTGGACTTGATGATCTTAAAGGTCTCTTCCAACCCAGCAGTTCTGTGATTGTGTGACATCACAGACCAGGTTGTGACATCATATAGTTGGCTGTGACATCACTGGTTTATTATGTGGCATCACAGCACAGGCTGTGACATCACTGCATGCCTGTATGACATCACAGAGCAGAGCAAGCTGTGAGATCAAAGAGTGTGCTGTGACATTATAGGGTGGCTGTGTTCCATCACTGAAGGTGTTGTGACATCACAGGGTGGGTCTGTGAGCCCACAGAGGTGCTGTGTGACATGTTAAGTGAGTTCTGCCATCACAGAGCAGGCTGTGACATCACAGAGCAGGCTGTGACATCACAGAGGAGGTTGTGATGTCACAAATTCAGCTGTGACATTACAGGCTGGCTGTGTGACATCACAGAACGGGCTGTGAGGCCACAGAGAAGACTCTGCCGTCATAGAAAAGGGCTCTGTGACATCACAGAGCAGCTGTGTGATGCCACAGAGAAGGCTGAGACAATACAGAGTGGGTTGTGACATCACAGAGCTGACTGTGAAATCACAGAGCAGGCTGCGACATCACAGCATGGCTGCATACTATAACAAAGGTCGCTGTGCCATCATAGAGCTGGCTGTGACATCACAGGGTGTCTGTGACATCACAGGGCAGATTTTGTGATATCACAGAGCAGACTGGGACCTCAAAGAGCAGGCTGTGACCTCACAGGACACCTGTATGAAATCACAGGTGGCCTGATACATCTCAGAGTGGGCTGTGTGACATCACAGGGGTTGTGTGAGGTCACTGGGGAGGTCACTCCACCCCTGCCCCCCCTCCCAGTTCCCCCAGAGAAGTCCAACGCTGCTCATGCACAGCGGGGTCCCCTGTCCCACCTGGTCCCCCCGCCCCCGGTGCCGCAGCCTCCCCCAGAGGATGTTCCACGAGATCGACCCCAGAGCCTGACACAGGGACGGGGGCTGGGGCAGTGGGGGGAGGGACAGGGGGACAGGGACCCCCCGGCAGCGTCCCCGTGTCCCCCAGGGCCAGAGCCTGGGCCAGGGCTCCTTCACCCTGTTACCAACGAGGGCTTGAGAGCACTGAAAAAATCCCCAGCAAGGGATCAGCAAAAACCAGATTTAATATTAAGCAACAGCACCACAAAGTTCCTTGGCAAGAGTCACTCTGCTCCTGGAGCCGTTGTGATGGTTGGTCGCCATGGAAACCTGCCCTGGTCCCTTGCTCAGGGCTGCTGTCACTGCCCAGAGCCAGAGGGGATCCCTTGCTGGGGGCTTGTGCCATGGCCACCTGCGCTGTGCCGCGCTGGCCGGTCAGGCGCCGCGGAACCAGCAGCAAACGCCAGGGCCAGGGCCAAAGGCCAGGTCAGCCAGACAGAAAGGGGCAGTGCTGGGCACTGTTTCCATGGCAGCCCTCACTGGGGGTGACACCTGGGTCACCTGTCCTGGCAGTTGCCATGGAAACCCGGCTCATTGGAAATACAAGGGTGGACAGAGGTTTTAGTAGGGCCTGGCACAACGGGACAAAGGGGGGTGGTTTTAAACGAAAGGAAGGGAGGTTCAGATAAGAACAGATAAGGAGGAAATGTTTGATGATGAGGGTGGTGATACACCAGGACAGGTTCCCAGGGAGGTGGTCAGTGCCCCACTCCTAGAAACATTCAAGTCCAGCTGGGACAGGGCTCTGAACAACCTGATCTGGTGAAAGATGTCCCTGCTCATGGCGGGGTTTGGATGAGATGAGCACTGCAGAGCTCTTCCCATCCAAACCATTCCAGGACTGCATGGGCAGAAGGGGCTGCTCAGTGCACTCCATCCACTGCCTTGACTCCTCATGGTCTCTGCTGGACCCCACATCCCACAGCCAAACCCATCCCCTTCTCTGCCTTTCCTCCCCCTACCCCAGGGGCTGGCACAGCCAGGGGGGCACAGGTGACCTTTGGGCTTTGCAGGGCTCAGGCACAAGGGCCGTGGCAGAGTCAGGGCTGAGGTCACACTCTGTGGGCTGGGGCCGAGCCCAGCCAGAAATGAGCCCTGAGGCAGCAGCTCTGCAGTGCTGGCCACCAGGCCGGCTTGCCAAGGGAGGCTTCTGGCCATGCCCTGCAAGCAGCTGCTGCTGCCAAGGCGCCTTTGGTGCCTCAGGCTCTCCCTGGCACAGCTCCCAGCAGGGCACTCTGCCCTTGTGCCCGAGGCCTTCCCTGTGCTGGGGCTGGCCTGGGGCTTTTCCTGCAGCGGGACCTGCCCTGCTCCTGGCACAGTCCACCAAGTCATTCCCCGCATTTCTCCTTTTCAAATTCCTTCCATCACCTACTCTCAGATGTCCAGCCTGTTCTGGTGCTTATCATGAACTGACTGAGCTCTTGATTTATACCAGCTCTGGAGATGTAGAATCACCCAAACTGAACACAGAAACAAACTCCCTCTGTCCCATTTTCATGTTCTAGATCACTTTCCAGGTGTCCATGGAGATGTGGGAATGATTATCACACAACTCTCCATTTCTGGCTGCGGGCTCTGGAGATTCCTTCTCTGCATTCAGTCAGGCTTGTATTCCCTAACAAGTCCTGGTTCCACCTCCTGTTTCCCAAGGCTGGAACAGTCACAATGAAAACCTCACCAATGGCACAACTCCCCAGCTCACCAGGAAAAGAAAGGACAAGCTGTCAAGTTCTCCAAACCTTTGTCCTGCTTGGCTGCAAGACTCCTGCTGCACACCCGCTGTGGAAAGCCAAGAGAAGCTGCAGGTGGTGGCACATCTTGTGACAGGAGCTCAACCTGGCTCTCCAGGAAAGGTTCTTGAGAAGAGCAAACAGGACTGTGGAAAAGATTCCTGGAAAACTGAAACAGCTTTCCAGAAGTGAAATGAAAATTGAAAGAAACAGTCCAAGATGTTTTCCTCTATTTATTTCTCTGCTCCCTTTCTCCATCTTGCACTGCTTCTCCATCCCATTAATTCCAAATGCATCTCACCTCTAAGATCAGTGACTTAGCAAGTTCTAGACACTCGAAAGTACCATGACCTACACAGTTTGCCTTCCAGTTTTTGCTGGAAAGCAACGCCGGAGCCATAAGTGCAGGGCCAGGACCAGGGAATCCTTCAGCCAAGGAATGTGCCCCGATAGGGTTTGATCCTCAGCTTGGACAATGCACGGCAGCGACCGAGGAGATACCTCTGCCCCCGTGCAGGAGTCCAGACTCTGGGTCTGGGCTGAACAGGGCAAAGTTCCCGTCTTTGGACGGGCTCAGGGGCTGCCCGCAGAGAGCGGGGGGCTGGGCGTGGGGGTGAGCGGGCAACGGAAAAACGGACACGGGGACAAACGGCCCCGGAGCTTCAGTTGCAGCAGCAGCAGCAGCGGCGGCAGCAGCAGTAGCAGCAGCAGCTAAAGCAGAGACTCCCTCTTGATTCTCCTCTCCCTCTCCCGCTGTCCCGCACTGTCTCCCGCTCTCCCTTTTCCGCTGTCCCCTCCTCTCCCAGTCTCTCTCTCTCCCCATTCCCGGCCGGGCCATGCCCCCGGCCCGCCCCCGGCTCCGGGCGGGGCTGCCCCATCCCCGCCCCCGGCCGTCCCGCCGGGGTCTCGCCTCCGCCCGGCTCTGGCCGTGCTGGCGGTGGCGCTTCTGGGCGGGCATCGGTGCCTGGGGCTGGGCCGGCATCGCCTCGCTCTGGCTCCGCCTGGCCCGAGCCTGGCCCCGGCCCCGGCTCCTCCCGGGCCCCGCGGAGGACACACGCGGCGCGGCCGCTGCCGCCGCCTCCGCTGCGGCTTCCCCGGCCCGAGCTCCGCCGCTCGGCAGCGCGGCCGCCGCCCCCGAGCCGCCGCTGTCCCGTTGCCGGGAGCGAACGCCTGGGGAGGGCCGGCCCGGGGCGGTCGGGGGGCGCTCGGGGGCCGCTCCTGGCCCCGGGCCGAGCGCTGACAGCCGCGTCCCGCCCGCAGGGAAGGCGCAGCAGGGCCTGAAGGAGCGGTACCGGCTGGGTTCGCTGCTGGGCAGCGGCGGCTTCGGCAGCGTCTTCGCGGCCACGCGGCGCTCGGACAGCGCCCCGGTGAGCGGCGGGGGCCGGTGGCGGGCGGAGGAGGAGGAGGAGGAGGGAGAGGAGGGGGAGGAGGAGGGATAGAAGGAAAAGGAGAAGGGAGAGAGGGGAGGAGGAGGAGGAGGAGGAGGGGAGAGGATGGGGCTGGAGCTGGGGCTGGGGCTGAGGCTGGGCATGGCGGGCGGCGAGCTCAGCCCGCTGCTGCTCTTGGCTTGCAGGTGGCCATCGAAAGGGTGCCAAGGAACCGCGTCCGGCACTGGGGCGAGCTGGTGAGTGAGCGGGGCCAGCGGCAGAAGCCGGGCCGTGCCGGGCGGGGATGAGCCGAGGCCCGGCAGGGTGGGAGCCACCAGGACGCCTCGAGGGAGAGCGGGCGTGGGGCCAGCGCAGGGCACAGAGCATCCCGTGCTGGGTGAGGGGTTCCCGACCCCCGGCACGGCATCAGCCCCACTGACGGAATTGCGTTCCTCCTGCAGCCCAACGGCACCAGCGCACCCCTGGAGATCGTGCTGCTGGACAAGGTCTCCACTGGCTTCCCCGGTGTCGTCCAGCTGCTGGAGTGGCTTGAGCTCCCCAAATACATCTTGATCGTGCTGGAACGCCCAAAGCGGTCTCAGGACCTGCACCATTTCATTCGGGCACGGGGGTTCCTATCCGAGGAGGTGGCGCGGGATCTGTTCCGCCAGGTGCTGGAGGCCGTGCGGCACTGCACCAGCTGTGGGGTCCTGCACAGGGACATCAAACCAGGGAACATCCTGGTTGACCTGGCCACCAGGCAGGCCAAATTGATTGACTTTGGCTGTGGCACCTACCTGCAAGACACAGCCTACACTCGCTTTGCAGGTGAGCCCACGCAGGGGTGTGCTCTCGGTCCTGGCATCTCATGGCCCAACATCTCACAGCCCAAGCTGGGTGTGGCAGCGGGGATTCTCCCTTTTGCTGTCCTTCATGGCACTGAGATTTCAGCTGAGTTGCGATTGAGCAGGGCTGGGTGGGGAGCCAGCTTCAAGCCCTGCTGGAAGCCTTTGCCTACCACTCTGGGCAGGACTGAGGCTGGGGCTGGGGCAGCCAGCCCAACAAAAACACGGGTGGGTGGGGGTAGCAGAGAGGGGGGCCGTAACCTGTGTCCCAGCTGGTTTGGTGTGCAGGTGACAAAGGGCTTGGACTGCTCCACTCACCTGGTTTGTTTTGGATTCATGATGTTTTTTGGGCAGTGCAGGCAGGGAGGATGAAGGCATGGTTTTCCCAAGACTGGGTGGGATTTGCCTCCTCATGGTCGGGCCTTGCCAGGACTTCTGCTGCCCTCTTCCAACCCCAGTGGCTTCTTTTCCAACCCCGAGTCTGTACACAAGTCCCAGGTGCTGGCGAGAGGGCATCGGTCACCCCGTGTGCCACTGGGGCAGCCCCCACACGCCCAGGGATGCTGGGGCCAGGCTCTGGGAGCAGCAGCATCCCCCTGATGAACCCCATCTGTATTCCACAGGAACACCGTCATACAGCCCCCCGGAATGGATCCACTTTGGATTTTACTACGGCAAGCCAGCTACCATCTGGTCCCTGGGCATCCTGCTGCACCAGATGGTCTGCGGGGAGCACCCTTTCAGGAGGAGCCAGAACATCAGCTGGGACCATCAGCTCTCGCTGCCACAACGGCTCTCTCAAGGTGGATCCTCATCTCTGGCCACGGGGGCAATGGCAGTGCTGGGAGACAGCAGCAGCTCGTGAGCATCCCGCTCTGGCAGCTGCTGAGGAGGTGGCACATGTCCTGCTCTCCTGCTCTCCTCCAAAACAGGGAATTGATGGGGGAGTTTAGGCCCAGCTCTGAGCACATCCAGCGTGGCCTGGGCACGGGAATAGTGGGGCAAAGCCAACAGGAGCCTTCTCCAGCTGACCGGCGGGTTCTGGTTTCTCTGCCCAGAGTGCCAAAATGTGATCAGGCGGTGTTTATCCATGCTGCACTCGGACAGGCCCTCGTTAGAAAAGCTGTTATGTGATCCCTGGCTGCAGGATATTCATCTGCCCTAGAAGAAGGGAGAGAGCCACAGGCACACTTTGATGCAAGGCCCTGGTAAGTTGCAGCTCCACACATGCCTTGGCAATCAGAAGCAAAGGAACCCAGACATTTTGTCCTGCCTGTGTCACTGCCCAGGGGTCATCAGATGGGAACACGCAGCCCTTGTGCTGGAGCTGAGCTGCTCTGCCCAGCACTGGTGGCCGCCATCCGAGCTGGTTTTGCTTGTCCTGGTTCCCTGACAGCTCTGGGCCCTGGGCAGAACCCTGACAGCCTGGGCTCACCTCCGGGAAGGAGAAGGAGCCCCTGGAGAAGCTGTACCAGGTGGGGCTGCTGCTGCTGGGGACAGCGAGGATGACATCAAGGATGACAACCTCTTCCTCCACCTGGTCACCGGCAGCTGAGGATGATGGACTTCGATTCTGGCACCTTCTCCAAAGCCAGGCTCCACAGGAAATTAGCAGGTGAGTCCACACGCAGGGGGATGCTCCCAGATTTGGGCATTGCACAGCCTGGCCAGGAACCAAAGGTTCCCCCTTTGCTGGGGCGGATGCAGCTGTTCCTTCAGTCGGCTGCCAGGCTGCTTTTGGCAGGGCTGGAGGGATGGGCTGGGGTGGTGATGAAATGGGAGTGGGCTCCTGGCCCTGCCAACAGCCCCCAGCACCCACCGTGCCCCGGGCTGGGGCTGGGGCTGGGGCTGGGGCAGCCAGCCCGACACAAACAAACCCCCATGGTGGGAGCAGAGGTGGGATTCCAGAACCTGTGCAGGGGCTGCTTTGCTTTGCAGGCAAGGAAGGGCTTGGGCTGCTCCACTGCCCCTGTTTGCTTTGGGATCACCGTTATTTTGGGGGGCAGTGCAGGGGGGAAGGGAGAAAGCCAGGGCTTCCCTCACCTGTGGGTGGGTTTTTCCCTAGCATGCAGGGGTTGGGCCTTCCTCAAGTCCCTGAGAATAATATGATTTTTGACCTTTTTTCTTGTTCCCCTTTTTGTCTGTAATCCATTTTTAAAATTTTGTTGTGTGTTTTTCTAGAAGAAGCGTTCTAGCTGGGGTCCAGTCTGGATCAGGAAGTGCTTGGGAGCAGCTGTGGCGTGGATGGGCCCTGCCCTTGGAGAAGGCTGAGGACATGGTTTGGGACCAGCTTTTCTTCCAGCGGGGGATGGCGTCAGGTGGGTCCCGTCTGCTTGGCATGGTGGGATCAGAGCTTTGGGGAGATGGCAGCGAGCACAGGAGCATCCTGCTCTGGGCAGCTGCTGAGGGCTGGATGTGCCGTGATGGCTGCAGGCTGGGCACATGTCCTGCCCTCCTGCTCTGCTCCCAAAGGCAGCAGGGATGGGCAGCTCTGGGCACAGCTCTGGGCACGGCCAGCATGGCCTGGGCACCGCGGGCGGCTGGGACAAGGGGACAGGAGCCTTCAGCTGACGGGCGCTTTCTGGTTTCTCTCCTTGCAGCCGGGCTCTGCGGGTGCTGAGGCTGCTCTGGGCTCTGCCAGGGCTCTGCTGGAGCTCAGCAGCGGGCCGCAATCAGCCAAAGAAGAAATGGGGTGACCTGCAGCACAGACCTGCTGGAGCATTTCAGCAACACAGCTCAAGGTTGCAGAGTGTATGCCTCCCAGGGAAAACATGACACCACCCCAAAATAAACTTTTTCAATAGCTTCTGAAATGAAATCAATCTGGGATGACCCCAAATGACATTTTGCAGCTTGCTCAAGCTGTATCTCAGCCCTTCTCTGAACTGTTCTCTCCCCCACCTGCCTTGTACCTTCCAACTGCTCCCTCTTTTCCCCCAGTGAGTTCCCAGCCCATGGAAGTCTCCATCACACTGTTGCCTTCCTTGGTGCCCCTCACCACGAGGAAGGCTGAGCCCCAGGCTTAGGGACTCATCCTGTCACTGGCTGAGGAGCAGCAATGTCTCAGAGGTCCAGTGGGATTTTAGTGTCATTCAGAGCTGCTCTCCAGCCCTCAGCTCTCCTCACTGCTGAGTTCCCACTCCCTTTTCCTCATCCTTGCAGCAGGATGAGCTCTGTGAATCCCCTTGAGCCTCCCCACTCTTCCCAGCCCATGTACCCACCTCAGTTAGGGCTGAAGCTGCAGCTTCTCTGTCTCCTCTGGCACACCAGTCCAGTCCCCTGTGCGGGGAGCCCCAGCCCCAGAGCACAGCACTCAGCAGTGCAGTCCGGGCTGGAGCAGCTGCCCTGCAGCCCTGGCTTAGCTGTTTGTGGCAAGGGGATGCTCCCTGTTTGCAGCTGTCCCTGCAGGATGGCCCCAGGGCAGAGCCCAGCCAGGCTCCCACTGCAGCCCCTGAAGCCTGGAGCAGACAGTGGTTCCAGAGCTGAGGTTCACGGGGAGCACCCAGAGCTGTGGCTTGCAGTCAGTGTTGGCAAATGTTGTGTTCTCATCTCCTGCAGCCTGTGGGGAAATCAACCTGCGCTGCCAGGCCTGTGTGTGCCAGGCCTGTGTGTGCCAGGGGCTCTTGGATGTCTCTGTACCCATGGACAGAAGGCTCTGTGTGTGCCAGGGGCAATTGGATGTCTCTGTATCCATGGACAGAAGGCTCTGTGTGTGCCAGGGGCTCTAGGATGTCTCTGTACCCATGGACAGAAGGCCTTGTCTGTGCCAGGGTTTCCATAATGTCTCTGTGCCCATGGGTATGGAATAGCATGGACACTGAAAGTGTCAGTCCCGTTGCTTGCACGCTCCTTCCTTTGTATACAAAACGCATCCATGCACACCCCCATGTACAGATACATTAAAACGTCAGGGAGGGACAGAGATTTCCCCCAGGGCTCTAACTTGGGCATAACTCACCTTTTAGCCAGTGGCCAGGGGATTTTTTTCCCAGCTTTGTGTGAGAAGGTGTCCAGGAGCTGAAGGAGCAGCATTTAGAAGCAGTTTCAGGATTTCTAGGCAGGAAGTGGAGCTGACAACCATCCACGTAACTCGCCGTATTCATCAGGATGTGCTGCTGGTTCTTTGGGAATATGGCCCAATGGAGACACGAGCCTTGGAAAAATCCCAGCTCTCTGTGGGTTTGTGCAAAGGGGGATCAGCAGAAACACTTTGCGTCTGCTTTGGGGACACAAGGCCCAAGGAGCTGCGTGGCAGAGGGTGACCTGGGCTGGTGGCAGGTGAAGTCCTGGTTCATGACATCCCAGAGTGGCACAGGACAAAGCTCCAAGCACTCCCAACCCCACTGATGAAGTCTTTGTGATGCTGCACATCCTATAGGAAAAGCTGCTGTCACACAATACACTGGGATTTGTAAGTTTCATTTTCAATACTTTAGGTCCAAGTTTCAAACTGCAATATTTTTGTACTCAAGACACAGTCGTGCACAATCCATCTCTCATCCTCCTATTGCTTCAACTCCAATTAAAAAAAAAAAAATCTTAATATTGGAAACAAAACCCAAAGTCTTTAAAATGGATGCTGATGTCAGTCTGTAAGATGGATCCAGGCATGAGAACATGCACAAAGTAAATGAGTTCTCCCTTTAAAAAGATCAGTTACCTCTTAATCCAAAGTTCAAGAAGATTTCACTACACATTTGTTCCTTTTTTTTCTCTTTAATATTTTTATCGGGTTTTTTTTCTTTTTTCTTTTTCTTTTTAAGAAGATAACACATTCTGAAAAAGAAATGTTCAGAAAAATGAGATATATTTCTGATAAATAATGAAAATATTTACTCCTCTGTTTACTTTTCTCTGGATATCCCGATGTAAAAAATCTAGCAGATATGAGCAGAGGTGTCAGGTGTTTGCTTTGGACTAAGCTGGAGTTCAGCACTGCTGACATCCTGATCCAGCCAAGAGTTGCAGAATTCTTTTGCACATCTCGAGCCATGTGTTTGCAGGCACAGCACCTGCAGAGCTGACACACCAGTGCACGTGAATAACTCTGTTACTCCCTCACAGAATTTGGGCTCTGCCCCAGAACGAGGTGCTCCAGCCCTTGGCTCCTGGTTCCCGTGGGGAGCAGCTCCCTTCCCTCTGGCTGAGCTGCTCAGGCAGAGCCCGGCAGCTCCTGGCCCTGCAGGGCTGAGGCTTTTCCCCGTTGCTGGGCACAGACGGATGGAGCAGCACTGCTGGACACGGGCACACAGAGGGACCAGCAGCAGCTGCCTTTGGCCACCTGAGGCTCCAAGGCCCAAACTCAGAGCAGACAGGGCTGGAAGAGACTCGCAGGCTCCCTGCTGGCTCTGCTGCCCCACTTGTGCCCACCTGGGAGCCCCCAGGGCCAGCAGGGACTTGAGATGGCAGCCCTGGGCTCCTGGAGCTTGTGCAAGGAACGGAGCTGGGGACTCCCTGTCCATGGGGAGCTTCCAGATGGAAAAGGCAGCTGTGCCCAGGCAGCTCCAAGGGCAGAGAAAGGAGGGTCTCGACCCCTGGATCTGTGCCAATCCCACAGTCCTGGGCAGCAGCCACCGAGCCCTGGGGGAGCAGAGGGCACAGCAAGAGGGACAAAAGCAGGCAAGGTCAGAGACTGGAGAGAGCCAGACCCGGCAGCAGGAACAGCTGCTCCATTGCACTCTTGGAGAAAGCTCCTGGCTGGTTCAAAGCGCTGAAAGGCGCTGAAGGGCAGAGAGGAGGCCACACCAAACACTGCTCCTGTTTCCACAGCCTCCCCTCTCCGTGTCCCAGAAGGAATTGGATGGACTGCGTTCTTCTCCCCGAGTCGTCCGGTTCAGCACAAGCAGCTGAGCACCAGGAGCTGAAGGAGCTGAAGCCTCAGGCCACAAGAGCTGGGCCTGAGGAGACTTTCTGAGCAAATGAATGCTGCTAACTTGGACCTGGCTGAATGCAGCAGATGGAATCATGGAATTGTTATGTGTATTTTAGGTAATTCGTGCTTGTGAGAAATAGATGTATGAAAAATGTTATATTGGTAAGAAATATTCTGTAAGTTTTTTTAAGCACCCCAACAAGGACGGGCAGGTTGCTTCACAGTATTTCAAACCCGCTGCTGGCAGCAGGGAGAAAAGGACCTAATTTGCAAACGAATGGACGTGGCCGGCTCGGAGATGGGTGCTTTTCTGCACTGGTGGGATTTGGGGCTGGGTCCAGGACCCTCAGGCACTGGGAGAAGGATGAAGAAGCTGCTCAAGGAGGCAGAAGTAAAACTCCAAGTCCCTGGGAGCATCCCTGGGCCCCAGCGAGGGCAGGGAGTGCCAGAGGCTCCCCAGGGAGTGCAGAGAGCAGATCCTTGAGGCCAGGATTGCAGGGAGCCCAAGGCTCAGAGCAGGGAACTGCGATGCTGAGCACGGCCTGGCTTGGCTGCAGGAAGCAGAAAGGCCAAGCCCTGAGCCCAGCCTGGCACAGCAGGGCCTGTCCCTCACGGCTGGCTCGGGGCTGTTTGTGGGGCAGGGGGATGTGAGGGGCAGCAAGGACAAATGTCACAAACCTGTGTGACACTCCAGATCCTCATGGAGCCAAGGGGCCAGTGTGACACTGTGGGGCCTCATGGAAACAAGAGGCCATTGTGAGCCTGCAGGGCTGTAACACCCCAGAACACTGAAATGCTGGGGGTCACCAAAGGTTCCTTTACTTGAGTTTGGTGCACAGGAGAAACACCAACCAGATATTCTCACCATGGACAGATGCAAGGAATATTCTTGGTAGGAAGGGACCCACAAGGATCATCAAGTCCATCTCTTAAGTGAATGGCCCACACAGAGATTGAACCCACAACCTCGGTGATAGCAGCACCATGCTCCAGGATCTAACCAACGGAGCTCAGAGTTCAAAATGACACAAAATTTTACTGGCAAAATATAGACAATCTAGGAATATTGACAAGGGGTTTCATACAACACCCACTTCAACATAAAACTCTTATAATAGCATTAACTTAATTAACTTCGCCCATTTAACCTAAAAACCTTTAAGCCTCAAGATGTTAAGTTACCCAAAAATGTTCCAGGTAAGTAGAACTAGAAGGAGAAGAAATGGAGAACAACAGAAAGACAGAAGATCTATAGAAAGACACACACACAGGCACCACCTGCTCAGGTTCCAGCACCATTAACAGAGGAACCCCAGGAGAAGGCAGGATCCAGACCATGGGCTGGCCTCGTGCTCCGGCTTTTAAACCCCTGGGCCTTCATGGGCCCGCCCCTGGGGTGGGACTGCCAGTTGCTTGTCCAATCAGAGTCAGGTTAGGCACCAGCTGCTGGTGTGTGATTGACTGACAGCTGGGCCAATCAGAGCTGGGGTAGCACTGCCTGCTGTGTGATTGACTGACAGTTCAGCCAATCAGAGATGGGTTAACACCGCCCCTTTCCATGTGATTGACAGCTGTGCCAGGCCAGGGCTGGGGGCGGGGCTCTGTCCCACCACAAACCAAGGCCTGACCTGCTCCTGGCCCCACACGGGCATTCCGAGCCTCCCAAGGTGTCTGGGGACATTGATCTCATCCAGCCTCTGACAGTGACCACGGTGACACTACAGAACCTCATGGAGCCATGGGTCAGCTGTGACACTGTGCTGCCTCATGGAATCAAGGAGACCATTGTGAACACGGGGGCCCCAAGGAACCAAGGGTCCATGGTGACCTTGTGGAGCCCGCAGTGTCACAGAGGAGCCGTTGTGACACAGCGAGGGCGCACGGAGCTGAGGAGCCATCGTGACACATCAGGGCTTTGTGGAACCACGAAGCCATTGTGACATTGCAAGGCCCCATGGAAGCACAGGGCCATTGTGACACTGCAGAAGCAAGGGGAACACTGTGACACTCAGGGCCTCATGGAACCAAGGAGACCATTGTGACACTGTGGAGTCCCACGGAATCAAGGGAACATGGAACAGGTCTGGCTGGCTGGGCCTCCAGGGGACCACCTGAGAGGTCCAGCAGACCTTGGCATGTCGATGGCTGCTTCTCACCTGCCCTGAAGCACTGGGGCTCTGGGCTTTCCTTCCTATGGGAGAGAACTGGCCTTCTCCTCCAGTGACCCAGGGCCAAAACTGGGATTCCTCCTCCAAATTTCCTTATATGCAAAGATTGTTCCCAGATAAAATCTGCAAGGAGAAACAGGTCTGGCTGCCCTGGCCACCCAGGGGCCACCTCTCATCTGCCTTTGAAACACTGGGACCATGTACTTTTCTTTCTTATGGGAAAAAAACATCCATCTCGACCAGGCACCCATGGCCAAAATTGGGCATCTGCCTCCAGAATTCCCTATATCCAAGGATAGCTCCCAGACAAAAGCTGCCAGGGGAGACAAGTCTGGCTGGCCTTGGCTTCCTGAGGGCTGGCACTCATGTGCCTCTGAAACACTGGGGCTCTGGGCTTTCCTTCCTCATAAAAAGAACTCATCTTCCTGTCCAGGCACCCACGGCCAAAACTGAGATTCCACTTCCAAAATGCCCTGTGTGCAAGGATAGCCCCTAGAGGAAAGGTGCCAGGACAGACAAGTCTGGCTGGCTTGGCCTAAGGGTGGCCACCTTTCATCTTCTTCCAGAACACTTGCATTTTGTGCTTTTCTTTCCTATAGGAAAAAAACATCCATCCTGACCAGGCGCCCATGGCCAAAATTAGGATTCCACCTCCAAAACTCCATACATCCAAGGATTGCTCCCAAGTGAAAGCTCTTAGGACAGACAGGTCTGGGTGTCCTTGGCATCTTGGGAGCTGCCTCTCACCTGCCTCGAAATACTGGGGTTTGATGCTTTCCTTCCTATGGAAAAGAACCATCCTTCTTCTCAAGGTGTCCATGGTCCAAATTGAGATTCCTCCTCACAAATTCCAAATATCCAAGGATCCCTCCATGACAAAAGCTGCCAGTACCACCAAGTCTGGCTGGCTTGGCCTCCCAGGAGCCACCTCTCTCCTCTTCTGCCTTTGAAACACTTGGGCTCTGTGCTTTCCTTCTTATGGAATAGAACCGTCCTTCTTATCTATGCAGAAATGGCCAAAACTGGGGTTCCAGCTCCCAAATTCCCTATATCCAAGGATTGCTTTCAGACAAAAGCTACCAGGACAAAGAGGTCTGGCTGGCCTAGGCCTCTGGTGGCCATCTTTCATCTGCCCCTGAATCACCAGTGTTCTGTGCTTTTCTTCGTATGGAAAAGAATTATGCTTCTCCTCCGGGTGTCCATGTCTGAAATTGGGATTCCACTTCTAAAATTCCCTATATCCAAAGGTTGTTCCCAGCCAAAATCTGCCAGTACCATCAAGTCTGGCTGGCCTTGGCCTCTGGTGGCTGCCCCTGCCACACTGGGGCTCGGTTCTTTCCTTCCCATGGAGATCACTGTGACACGGTGGGGACCTCATGGAAGCAAGGGGATCATTGTGGCACCACTGGAGCCCATGGAACCAAGGGGCCATGGTGACACAGCGGGGCTTCATGGACCCAGAGACCATTATGACTCTGTGGGGCCTGATGGAACCATGGAGGCCATTCTGACCCTTCAGGGCCTCGTGTCACCAAGGGGGCATTGTGACACCTCAGGGCCTCATGGAAGCAAGGGAACTTTGGGACACTGTGGGGCCTCATGGAACCGAGGGAACATGGAACAGGTCTGGCTGGCTTGGCCTGCCCGGGGCCACCTGAAGGTCAGGCTGATGTTGGAATGCCAAGGGCTGCCTCTCATCAGCTCCTGGAGCACTGGGGCTCTGTGCTTTCCTTGCTATGGGAAAGAACTGTCCCTCTTTTCAGATGCCCATTGCTAAAACTGGCAAGCTCCCTAAAAAATTCCTCCATGCAAAGTTATCTCTCAGAGCAAAACATGCCAGCTCTGGCTGGATTTTGCCTCTGGTGGTCACCTCTCATCTGCCCCTGAAACAGAGGGCTCTGTTCCTTCCTTCCTGTGGAAAAAAATACAGCCTTCTTGCCAAGGACCATGGCAAAAACTAGAATTTGGCCTCCCAAATTCCATATATCCAAGGATCGCTCCCAGACAATAGTAGCCAGGACAGATATGTCAGGCTGGCCCTGTCCTCTGGTGATTTTCTTAGGCTGTGAGCTGAATGTTTTCATTTGAAAACAACTTGGAGAGGGCCCGGAGGTCTCTCAAGGCGGGGTTTTGGGGCCTCAGGCACATGACCACTACATACAGACAAAGGAGCTCTGTGCTCTGTGCTGTTGTGGTGCTTTTGCATCATGGAAGTGATGTCCTGAGAGAAGCTGCTAGCAGTTTCCTCGGTGTCTGACAAAAAAACAATCAGTAATTAGCTTTGAGAGCTGACAATCTGTTAAACCACTAAGGAAACTGCACACGCCTCTGTGAAGACACAAGTTAAAGATGGAGAAGCCTGGCTGGGTCTCTTTCCCTTCTGGCCAGCAAAGAGGTGACCAGGCCGGCCCAGCCCCGTCTCAGCCAGGCCAGGCCGGGCGGCTCCTGCCGTGGGGCCGGGCCCCTTCCCAGGGAGCCGCCAGGCCCCATCGGCTGCCGGGCAGGGCAGGGGAGGCCGCGGGGCCGAGGCCGGGCCGGGCCGTGGCTGCGGTTGCTGACATCTGGCCGCTACCGAGCCCTGCCCCGCCGCCAGCCCGGGCCCAGCCAGGATCCGCCGGGCCCCAGGAGCAGCCCCGGGCCGGGCCGGCTCGGCCAAGGTTCTGCCGCCCTTGGGGTTCGCCCGCAACCAGCGGGCAGGGGAGGAGAAGCCATGGGCCCCGGCCGTGCTGCTGCTGTGCTCTGGCCTGGCTGCTGAGATCCTGGCCCTGCCCCAGCGCGGCCCAGCCTGACACAGCCCCAGCGCAGCCGCTGCAGAAACCTCCATGGTAAAACAGCTCCGGCCGCAAGTACCGAGCCCGGCCGGGGTCACGGAACCATCTGCAGGCCCCGGCTGAGATATTGACTCTTCCAGTGCTTCCATCCTCCCTCGAGTGAGAGAAAAGGACAAAGTGCAGGCACACACAGGAGCAACATGAAGACACCAAGGTCAGTGAAGAGGAAGTTGAGGCCCAGGTGGGAGGGATGAGGAGCTGCCTTGAACTTGGGGCTGAAATCCTCTGGTAAAGCTATGGAGAAGGATGTAATTGATACATCAGACTCTCTTTTTCCCTATAAAGCATTGAAAAGAACTGGGAGATGACTTGTTCAGCAAAGGCCTCCATGCTAATGTAAGGAAATGTTGAAGTAGCTGTGATCCCATGACAAGTTTGAACAATGAAAGACAGCAGAGGGATGAGAACCTATGCCCCCAGAGAGAGAAGAAGACCTCTGTTTCCAGAGATGAAGGTGATTTCAGAAATAAATGAAGAGAACCTTTGCTCTTAAACAGCTCATCTGTAAACTAATACCCCATAAGTTGGCATGGCCCATAAACACAGCTGTGGGAAAGGCTGTGAAAGAAAGGGAGGGACTTCACGATTGCAGGCAGCTGCTATTCATGGAAATGAAAAGCCATGAGACAACTGTTTGTTTTGTGGAGAAGTCTCCATAACATTTACAAGAGGAACTTCTCTCCCTAAGTGAACTGAAGAAAGACTATTCTAGAGGTGGAAAGCTGACTGAAAATTTTAGGTTTTGTCTCTTTACATTGTCAGGTTGTATGGAGAGAGGAAGTGTTCTGAAAGTTTTGTTCTGATTCTTATTACTCTTTATTTCAGTTACAATTAATAAACTTTTCTTTATACCCTTTTAAAATTTTGAGCCCATCTTGCATTTCTCCTAATCTTATCTCAGAGCAAGAAATTAGTAAGTATATTCTAGTGAATGCCCTGGTAATTAGCCAACACTGAACCCACCACACTAATTAACACATTGGCCGAGAAATCTCAAATTGGTGAAGCAAAGCCAATGCAAAATCTTCCTGATGAACTGCCACAGACAAGAGGGAAATCAAGGCACAGCCATGGTTTGTCAGGACTTGCTTGATCCTCATGAGCCCCGTGGTGCATTTGGAGCTGAGCCCTGGAACTTCAGGGCACGAGAGGAGATGGCACAAACCTTTCCAGGAGTCAAAGTCAGAAGAAAAGCCCAAAGTGTCTCAAAGCATAAATGGGACCCACTGAGGTCCATCCCCAAAGCAGGCTCCTCATGGACTCCTTGGAGGAGAGAACTGGAGGCCAGGATGGCACAAAAACCTCTCAGAGACTCAAAAGAGCACAAAAACCTCTCAGTATGGAAAGGAAAATCCAAAGTAATTTACAAAACTTGAGTATCTCAAAGCATTCATAAGCCCCACTGAGTGTCAGCACAAAGCTCTCAAGGGACTCGTTAAAGCAGATAACTGGGGCCATGATTGCACAAACCTCTCTCAGAGTCTGGATCAAAAGGGAAACACCAAGTACCTTAAAAGAACTGAAGTACCTTGAAGCATTAATGAGCCCCACTGAGTGTTGTTCCTGACAAAGCCTCTCCAGGGACTAATTACAGCAGATAATTGGAGGCCATGACTGCACAAAGATCTCAGAGACTCCAAGGCAAAAGCAAAAGCCAAAGTGCTTTGAAAAACCTGCAGTCCCTGGGAGCATGAAGGAGCCCCCAGGGCCATTCCTGAGCAAGGCTCCCCAGGGACTCCTTCCAGCAGATCCTTGAGGCCACTGGGATGTGGGCTAGGGGGGGATGTGAGGGCAGGACAAGGGGCTGACAGTGCCCAGCCTGGCTGGGGCTGTGCCAGGAGGCCCCAGTGCCTCAGGACAAGGTGTCTCCTGACAGCCCTTGGTGGCACAGACCCTGCTGTGCCCCAGGGCACCAGGACTTGGCTTCTCTTTGTCCCCACCTGTCATCAGTGCCTCCAGTTCTCTGCTCTGCCTGGGGCCTGGGGACACTTTCTCAGTCGTGTCCCTCAGTGGGACCCATTAAAAGTCAAAGAAACTTTGGAGCTGGATTCTGACTTGGAGCTCTGGAGAGGTTTCTGCAGCTCCCTCTCAGGGCCTGATGTTCAGGGCCTGAGCACAAAGCCCCAGAGGGTCATTAAAGTCCTTGTGCTGTGTCTGTGCTGCTGAGCTGGGCCGGGCTCCTGGCACATAGGATGATCCTGGCAACCAAGGAGAGCTTCAAAAGCACATTTCTCTGGATGAGCAGCTCTTCTCCCAGCCCAGCAGGGCTGGGGCACTGCCTGCAGCCAGCCCGAGCACAGCACAGAGGCACAGAGAGCTTCCATCAGTCAGGGCTGGGAAGGTGCTGAGAAGTGCCTGGGGCAGAATCCCTGGCAGCCCTTGGCACAGGAACCTCTGGCTGCAGGACAATGCAGCTGCAGCTCCTGGAGTGATCTCCTACAGCTGGAACATCCCAATGCCCACAGACCCTGAGAGTTCATTCTCTGATCATCTCTTGTGCAGAGCAGCCAGGGGTGCCCAGGGCTGTCCTGCAGAGCAGGGTCCTGCAGCCCAGGGCGCTGTGCTTGGCCAGGGACTCTGCTGCCTGCCAGGGACAGCTCTGAGCCGGCCCGGGGAGCTGCTCCCAGCACTGGAGAGAAGCTGTGGGGGGAAGGAGCCACCCTGAGCAGGGCAGGTGCTGCTGCTGAGAGCTGCTGGCTGGGGCAGGGCTGCTCCCAGCTCCAGACCAGCCTGGGCACAGCTCCGGAGGACACACCCCAGAGAAGGTAAACCTGGGATTGCTGTAAAGCTCAGCAGCTTTCCTGAGAGTGTTTTCCATTTCCTGCTTGCAGAAGGATGAGAAAGTTGCGGTGGTGACAAAAAGATTTCTGCTTTTTATTCATTTTTCATATATTTGTAGCTCTGTAAATTACTATTATATAGTTATAAAAATATAATCCTTACTTAACTCTATATAACTCTTAATTAACTCTATTAAACTACTGTTATGTACTTTTATAACTATAATCCTTAATTAACTCTAGTACATTTCCTAACCTTTCTCTTAGATTTTAGAAAAATTACCTGTCTAAATACATTCCTGAAATACTATATAGTCTTATGATCAGGAAGAGGACCCACAAGAAGAATATTTTTGTTTTTGAGCAGAATTTAAGCAGTCATAACAAAAACGTGCAAAAAAAAACCCTTGGACCTACTCCAATGGGTTGAGCAAGGGGTTGTTACTGGGGCAACTGAATGTCCTACTGGATGTTCCTGTTAAATATCCTAAATAATCAACCATAATAAATTGTTGAAATCAGGGGCCAGGTATGACCCATCCCCACTGGGACACCTGGAAGCTTCCAATAAAGGTCTGTTTTTTACTTTACTGGTCTAACACTGTTTTTACTTTACTGTTCTAACTTTGTTGCAAGGTTTTTGTTTTTTTTTTTTTTCCTCTTTTGATTATAGACAACAGGGGGATGAGAGAAGCAGAACAGGAATTGTGATCCCAGAATCACAGAACATTCTGAGTTGAAAGGGACACACAGGATCATCAAAGGAATGTTTGAACATTTACAGAGACTCCTGAACTGTGACTTTGGGTGGTCAGTCTCTCTGCTGGCAGCCTCCCAAAGGGCCTTCAGCCACTCCTCAGCCCTGGACAGCAGCAGCATCACCTTTGCAGGGCCCAGCAGGGCTCTCCTGAGCTGCCCTCGCCCAGCTGCACACAGACCCTGCCCCAGCCAGGGCCCTGCACACAGGCAGGTTTCTGTAGGGCCGGGCCGAGGGCACCCAGGGTGGGATGGGCTCTGTGAGCGCTGGCAGGGACAAGGCACCTCTCAGGAGGGAATGTCCAGGCCCAGGGAGATGCTCAGGGAAGCAGAGGGGGCTGAACAGAGCAGTGCTGGGGCAGGAGGGCACTGTTGGTGTGTGGGAGGTGCCGGGCACAGCTGGGGACGGGAACACTGTCCTGAGTGCCCGGCTGTCTCTGCCCTGCCCTCTCAGGCACAGCACCACAACATCTTCTCCTGTTTCTGCACTCCCCTGATATTGTCACTGTTTTCTGGTGCTCTCAGGGAGGCTCTGGCCTTTGCAGCAGCTGAGTCAGGCACTGCCCTTGGCATTCCTGCCAGGCAAGGCTGTCCATGGGAATGGGGTGTCCAAGCTTCCCTGGGACCTGTGGGGCTGTGGGCAAAGCAGTCCATGGGAAAGGGCAATGAGCTGAGCCCCTCCCTGAGATCCCATCATGGGCACAGCCGGGGATCTCCTTGCTGTGCCCTTCCCAGCTCTGAGCTGCCCTCCTGCGTGCAGAGCTGTGCCAGAGCCTCTGGGAGTTCCCTGAATGTCCCACGGGGAAGTGCAGAGATGCCACAGCTGAGGAAATGCTGCTGGGTTGGCCAAGGAGCCGTGAGTGTCCTTGGCACAAGGGGGTGCTGAGAGCTTGCCGAGAGACCTTTGGAGAGGGTGAGACATTCAGGGATCCCTCTGCTCTGGGCAGTGTCTGGTTTATCCCAGGGTGACCTGGGAGTGTGATTGTGCTCTGATTGCAGCCAAAGGTGCAAAGCCAGGGCAGTTGGGAACAAGCCCATCCAGCCCCTCACCTGCCCTCAGCCACAGGGAATCCTTTGCCGCTCACATCTCTCAGTGGCAAACTCTGAGTGCAGCAGGAATGCTGGGGATTTCTGACCTCAGAGAGCCAGGAATGATGTGTGGGTAGGAAAACAATTCCAAACATCAACTCGTGCTATCTATTTCCTTAAGAAATAGAGTGAAATTCCTTTAGAAGTGTGACTGCAGATGCTACCAACCCTTTCTGCAGTAGGAGTGATTGGCCTGAAAAATCCTGAATATCCAGCCTTGTCCCTCTGCCACATGGCCACAAACCCAGGGACGTGGAGCAGGGATGGCTCCGCGAGAGCTCCCACGCACAGCCCTGGCTACCCCTGGCACACTCAGCCAGCACAACTGGAGCTCAGGCAGGGACCTGGGAGAAGGTTTTCCCAGATCAGGAACAAGGGTGGGTGAGTCCCAGCAGGACAGTCTACAGGGAATGGCCCAGGTTTGGCTCCAAGCAGCCTCTCCTGACTTGTCCCTGTCCTTTCTTCATGAACAGGTCCCCATGTGCAGCCACAGCCAATGTCCAACAGCAGCTCCATCAGCCACTTCCTCCTGCTGGCACTGGCAGACACGCGGCAGCTGCAGCTCCCGCCCTTCTGCCTCTTCCTGGGCATCTCCCTGGCTGCCCTCCTGGGCAATGGCCTCATCATCAGCGCCGTAGCCTGCGGCCACCACCTGCACACGCCCATGTTCTTCTTCCTGCTCAACCTGGCCCTCAGCGACCTGGGCTCCATCTGCACCACTGTCCCCAAAGCCATGCACAATTCCCTCTGGGACACCAGCACCATCTCCTACACAGGATGTGCTGCTCAGCTTTTTTTTTTTTGTCTTTTTCATCTCAGCAGGGTTCTCCCTCCTGACCATCAAGTGCTACGACCGCTACGTGTCCATCTGCAAACCCCTGCACTACGGGACCCTCCTGGGCAGCAGAGCTTGTGCCCACATGGCAGCAGCTGCCTGGGCCAGTGCCTTTCTCTATTCACTGCTGCACACGGCCAATACATTTTCCCTGCCCCTGTGCCATGGCAATGCCCTGGGCCAGTTCTTCTGTGAAATCCCACAGATCCTCAAGCTCTCCTGCTCCAAATCCCACCTCAGGGAACTTGGGCTCATTGCTGTTAGTGCCTGTTTGGTATTTGGTTGTTTTGTGTTCATTGTTTTCTCCTATGTGCAGATCTTCAGGGCCGTGCTGAGGATCCCCTCTGAGCAGGGACGGCACAAAGCCTTTTCCACCTGCCTCCCTCACCTGGCTGTGGTCTTTCTGTTTGTCAGCACTGGCATACTTGCTAACCTGAAGCCCCCCTCCATGTCCTCCCCATCCCTGGATCTGTCACTGTCAGTTCTGTACTCGGTGGTGCCTCCAGCCCTGAACCCCCTCATCTACAGCCTGAGGAACCAGGAGCTGAAGGCTGCAGTGTGGACACTGATGACTGGATGGTTTCAGGGACATTAAAAAACTGCTGGCCAATTTCTGCAAATCACTTGTAATAAAAGTCATCTCTGAAACTTCTTGTTGGTTTCATTTTGGAGGTTCTTTTTCTTTGTTTTACTTTTTCAATATTGTCCACAAATAAATGTCATTGTTTATGCCACTGCTGTCCATCAGTCCCTGCAGGTCCCTTTTTGCCTGGCTGCTGTCCAGCCACTCTGTCCCCAGCCTGTAGCGCTGTATGGGTTGTTGTGCCCAAAGTGCAGGACCTGGCACTTGGTCTTGTTAAACCTCACCTTGTTTGATTTGGGCCCTGTATCCAGCCTGTCCAGGTCCCTGTGCAGAGCCCTCCAGCTGATCCGCACTCCCAGGCAACTTGGTGTCACCACGGTTCCATGAGGCCCCAGAGTGACCCAATGGTCTCCATGATTCCATGAGGCCTCCCAGTGTCACAATGTCCCTTTGGTTCCCTGGGACCCCTTGGTATCACCAAGTCCCTTGGGTCCTTGGGCCCCACAGTGTCACAAAGACACCATGGTCCCCCAAGGCCCTGCAGTGTCACAATTGCCCTTGGTCCCTCAAGGCCCTGCAGTGTCACAATGGATCCTTGGTCCCTCAAGGCCCTGCAGTGTCACAATGGATCCTTGGTCCCAAGGCCCTGCAGTGTCACCATGGATCCTTGGTTCCATGAGGTCTGGCAGGGCAGCAATGCTCTCCTTTGTACAACAGTGTCACAATGGCCTCTTGGTCCCAAGGGCCACCACGGTGTCAAACGTGTTTCCTTCATTCCACGAGTCCCTGAGGAGCAGCAATGGCCCCTTGGTTCCATGGGACCCTGCAGTGTCACAGTGGCCCCATCATGACACAAGGTCCTGCTCTGTCACCGAGCTCTGCATGGTTCCACAAGGCCCTGCAGGGTCACTGTGGCCTCTTGGTTTCATGAGGCCTCAGACAGCCACAATGAATTCCTTGGTGCTGCCGTGTCACAATGGAGCCCTGGTGACACAAGATCCTGCAGTGTCACCAGGGACCCTTGGTTCCATGGGCCACCACAGTGTCACAATTGTTCCCTCAGTTCCCAGAGTCCTTGCAATGGAGCAATGGCCCCTTGATTCCATTGTCCCCAGGCTCTCCCAAGGGTCTCCTTGGTTCTGCAGTGTCACAATGGCCCCTTGCTTCCCCAGGGCCTTGCAGTGTCACAAGCATCAGAGAATCAACCAGGCTGGAAAAGACCTTGGAGAGCATCAAGTCCAACCTGGGACCCAACACCGCCTTGTCACCCAGACCATGGCACTGAGTGCCACATCCAGTCTTTCCTGAAACACTTCCAGGGACAGAGACTCACCCGCCTCCCTGGACAGCCCATTCCAATGCCCAATCACGCTTTGTGTGAAGAATATTTCCTAATATCCAGCCTAAAGTTCCCCTGGTGCAGCTGAAGGCTGTGTCCTCTTATCCTGTCTCTGTTCCCTGGGAAAAGAGCCCGACCCCCAGCTGGCTGCACCCTCCTGTCAGGGAGTTGTAGAGAGTGATGAGGTTTCCCCTGAGCCTCCTCTTCTCCAGGTTAAACAACACCAGCTCCCTCAGCTGCTCCTCACAGGACTTCTGCTCCTGACCCCTCAGCAGCCTTGTTGCCCTTCTCTGGACACGCTCCAGCCCCTCCATGTCCTTCCTAAATTGGGGGGCCTAGAACTTGACACAGCACTCGAGGTGCTGCCCAAACAGTGCTCAGCACAGGAGAAGAATCACTGCCCTGGTCCTGCTGGCCACACCATTCCTGATCCATAGGAGTTCCAGGGGTTGGATAAAGGAAATGGTGTGGAGGGGGTGGGGACAAAGTGTTATTGATTGTCAGACATGAAAGGTCTTGGTTTTCATATCTGTTCAGACTGCATTAGAAGGTGCGGGGGGTCAATATCAAATGGGGATTGTTGATACCAATCTGTAAACAGGAAAACAAAACTTACCAGGACAAAAAAATTCCCTGCATTGTTTTCAATATACTAAATATTCACTTTGAATACACTTCAGAAATCTGTCTAATTAGCCACAGAAGAGTTGAAAACTTGAATTAATCCCTGGGGCTGTTCTTGTTCAGGCATTTTGAACAAGTGTTTATGAGCTTTTCACAGTGAATTCCTGGACGGAAGAGCTCAAGAAAGAAGAGGCCTCTGGAGGAGGAAAATTCATCAGCAACCTCCAAGGGGCTGAGGCTCCATCCCCATCAGAGCAGCAATGACCAGCAATGGGCACAGCTTTGTGGCTGCCCCAGCTCTGGGATGGGCCCTGGGCCTGGAGCAGGAGCAGCTCTGGAGGGCCCCAAGGCCGGGCTCTTGTGCTGGCCTGGGCAGATGGGATGGCAGCAGGGGCTGCAGAGCTCTCAGCACCTCAGCCCGAGGGGAGCAGGGCACCCAGGGAGCCTCCTTTGGCCTTGGCCAAGCCCCTTCCCCCATGGCTGGGGCTGAGTCCTGGCTGAGCTGCAGCTGCTGCTGTGCCCTGGCCAGGGGCTGAGGCCGTGGGGCCAGTGGCCAGAGCAGCCTGGGCTGAGCAGAGCTGTGGGGCCAGAGCCGGCTGGGCTGTGCTGGGGAGAGGCCCTTGGTGCTGCACAGAGCTCAGGGCAGCTGGCAGAGCTTGCAGGGAGCTGGGCTGGGCTCAGAGAGCCTGGAACAGAAACCATCAGTGTCCATCCCAGCCTGGCTGAGCGTGCAGGGCAGGACTCAGCCCAGGCCTTGTGGGGCAGGGCCAGCGCCTGTGCAAGGCATGGAAAACAGGCAAGTGCCCGAGAGAGGAGGCTGCTCTGTGCCCTTGGGGGCATGGACACAGCAGGAACACTCAGGAGCCCAAAGAGCCTCCATGGCTGTGCTGGAGACCAAGGCTGGAGCAGGGAAATGCAGGGCTGCTGCGCCATGGGGAGGGCATTGAATTCCAGCACACACCTCAGCTCTCTGATGGTCCCGGCACCATGCTGGGCCCTGTTTCAGGCTGGAGCAGAGCAGATGTTGATGGCACAGGAGCCCTGCGGGGCTGGCAGGGACCTGCAGCTTGCAAGGTGCTCTGCTCCCCCTGAGCTCCTCTCTGAGAGATCCAATCCCAGCTCGGCACCTCAGGGCACAAGTGGCACTGCCTGGTCATGGGCACACAGCTGATGTCTGCCTGGAAAGGGGCACAGGTGTTAATACTTGTACATTTCATATTATACAAGCACATTTTTAGTATCTGCGTCACTTCAGTACTTTTAAGAAACACCAATTTTCTGAAGTACTGATGGCAGAAGGAGAAGAAATACTGATCTTCCCGTCTTCTTGAGTCACCAATATTCTGTTTATTCTTTCCTCTCCCTCTTCCTTCAGGTGTTTCCAGTTCTCCTGTTGAAATGGCCATGTCTAAGGACATCTCTGCACTAGACCAGGTGGATCTTTGTACTTCCCATTGCACCCAGATTTCCCCCTCCAGATGCTTTCTGGTCATTCAAATGTCTCTCAACAGACTGGTTTCACTGTTTTGCACATCAGGGAGTGGCCCAATCTTTCTGAAGTTCAAATAAATATTAATTATATCTTACTGTTTTAAAATCTATTATAGAATTACCATTTCTTATGTCTTTGTCTAAAACTGTTCCTGTACAGAAATCCCTTGGGGATGGGGGACATGTCAGATGCTGCTGGGACATCACAGAGAGCTGAGGGAAGAGCTGTGATGGTTATTAAACTGTTCAAATGTTCAACTTGTGTTTGTTGGCAGGAAACCTTTCTGTGCCTCTGAGTGTCACCATCCCTGAGCCCAAAGGACACAAACCTGATGAGTTGTGGTTCCCACTGCAGGGGCACTTGGACCTTGGCTCTGCACAGGAGAGCTCTTCATCCCCTTTCCCTCTTTTCCTCCCTCTGGGCATGGAGGGAGCTCCTGACTTCAGCCTGTGACTCGTGTGTGCAAAGAGCAAATCTGGGCAGAATCGGGGCAGGGAGGGTTTGGGGGGCCTTGGGATCTGTGCTGGGCACAGAAGGTGTTTTCCATTGCTCTGAGACTGTCTGCTGTGCAAAGTGGAGTTAATATCCAGCAGAGGAATGACTTTTGCATTTGATGGAGCTGTGCCTTCCCTTGGCTTTGCTGGATGACAAGAAATGAACATCCCTCTGTGTCTCGGGCAGCTCCTTCTCCAAGGAAAGTAGGTGGGAATGGGAGCCAAGGAGCTGAAACCTGCAGGTGCAGCCTGGGCTGGAGGGAGCTCAGATTTGCACAAGGCTGCTCTGAGTGCCAGGGCTTGGATGGGGGAAATGGTGGGGTGGGGGTAGGGACAGAGTCTGACTGATTGTCAGCCACGAAGGGTCTTGATTTTCATATCTATTCCAACTGCAAGAGGAGGTACTTGGATTCAGTGTCAATTGGAGATTGTACATATCAATGTATTAACAGAAAAAAAAAAAAAACAGGACCTAAAAAATCCTTTCTCACTGTCTTTTTAAATATAGTGTATTCACTTGGAATAGTCTCTGGGGACACCGGCACAACTGGGGGATGGCTTTGACCCCTGCTGGGGGTGGCCTCCGTTGTGGCAGCTTCCTCTTCTTCCTCTGTGGGGACTTGAGGGCTGCTGGGTAGAGTCCAAGAGCTGGGTCTGGGGCTTTTAGGGCTGGAGGAGTTGGGGTTGTTTGGGCTGGAGAAGCTGGGGGAACTGTGGCTGTTGTGTCTGGAGAGGCTGGGGGGCTGGAGAAGATGGAACTGGAGCTGCTGGAGCAGCTGCTGGCTGCTGGGCTGTCATCCTCATCTGCGGCAGCGTGGGAGTGCAGCAGACTGTGGGCCCCTGAACTGCAGTGTCTCACAGTGATGTCGATGGTGCCCTGGACCAGTGGCACTGTGTGTTCCTCCAGGAAGCCCTGCAGACTCTGGATCATGTCCTCCTGGTCTGGTCCACACACACAGAGAACATACAGGATGGCACTCTGTGCTCCTTGCCATCCACCACTGCTCCCTTTGGATGGCCTCCATCCTCTGGTTCAGCCAAGTCCGCACAGAGTCCAGAAGTTCCCGTCGTCGACGGAAAAGTCCTGCCCAGACCTTGGGCAGGACACCGCCGACAGCTCTGGCTGGTGTCTCCTGAGGAGAAGAGGGATGGGCCGGCACAGGGCCATGGGGGTTGTTCTCGTCCTGGCTGCCGGGAGCTCGCTCTGATGAGCTCGTGGCTGCTGGCAGCTGCTCAGGGGCTGTGATGACAATCTCTAGAGAGTCACCGGCATCATCAGAAAACCTGACAGTCTCTATTGCTCCTCTGCACAGTGGGCATGATGGATTTGTCTGTGCCCACGGCAGGATGCAGCTCCGGCAGAACTGGTGGCCACAGGGCAGAGTAGAAGCCACGTCATCCCAGGTGTCCTGGCAGATGGCACAGTTGCCATCTGTCTCTGTGGCCATATTTGGCTGCTGCAGCATGTTGGGGAGGGCTGAGGATCAGGAGCTGCTCTCTGTTGCCGGTGTCACAGCCTGCAGGAGAGGGGAGGAAGGAGAAGGACACCCTCCCACCTCCCTAAAGCCCTGTCACCTGCCCACGTCTGACCAGGGGACGTTTCCTGTCAGTGCTGCAAGTACGCTCTGCCCCAGCCAGGCAGGGCTGGGGAAACCCTGCTGGTTGCTCTGGGACTGGCACTGGGACCTGCCAAGAACGGGCACCACTCAGCACCAGAGAAACCTGGCTTGACCCTCCACACCTCGCAGTCAGGCTCGGTAGGAGTTCAGGCCAGAGCCAGACTGGCACCGGCTCTGCTCACGTCTGTATTTAAGCAGTGAGGGGGGACATGTCACAATCCTGCGCTCGGTGATGTCACCCTCCATCAGGAGGCCATGTCCACGCCAGTGCATGTTGATAGGAGAAAGAAGAAAACTTCTGCACTTCCATATTGCTCTGCCTTGGCCACCTGTGTCATGTGTCCATGGCCGTGTCTCATCCCTGCTCCTGACACCTTTCCAAGGTTTTCTGTGAGGAGCGGAGTGGTGGGAGCTGCCAGCATGAACGACCTGTGGCTGGATGATGTCTCCTTCTGTCACTGCCTTTCTGTGGCAGTGCTGGGATTTGGAGAACCTGGGTGCTGGTGGCCAGCCCGGGGTGAGAGTGTCCCCCACTGTGGGACAGGGTTGTGTCCCTGCTTCAGGGAGAAGCAGGAAGGAATGTTTTGCTCCAGCCCCATCCACTCCCGCTGACACTTGCCCACAGTGCCGGGTCCCTCTCCACTTCCCAGGTTTCTGTGTTTCTGGAGTTCAGTGCCTTTGTGCTCCTTTCCAGAGCCTCAGGAACGACCTGGAGTTGCTGTCCCAGCAGAGTGGGGTACAAGGGCCAGAGGAGCAGTTTAAAGTCCTTGCTTTCTATACCATTGTAACTTTCTCTACTTTCAGACTTTGCAGCTGCAGCTAGCTCTAAGTTTCTCTGCTCTTTCTGCTTCTAAGGCCTGATTTCCGAGCTTTCTGAAAATCATCTTACCTTTACTATTTCCCACATTCACTGAGCAGGATCTCAGGTCGAACACCCCCTCAAGGCCAAGCCTTTGCCATCCCATCAGTGCTTGGATTATTTATTTACACGCTCAGGTTGCGAGCACGAGCCTCTGTATCAGGACTGAGTTCCCTCTTCCGCCGGCCAGCACCTCGCTTAGGGGACGAGAATTGATAAATGTGAAAGAATGACAGATAAAAGTTATTATGAAGATAATAACTTCAGCTCCTTCAGCTCCTGGTGCTCAGCTGCTCATGCTGAACCGGACGACTCGGGGAGAAGAACACAGTCCATCCAATTCCTTCTGGGACACAGAGAGGAGAGGCTGTGGAAACAGGAGCAGTGTTTGGTGTGGCCTCCTCTCTGCCCTGCACGCCTTTCAGCACTTTGAACCAGCCAAGAGCTTTCTCCAAGAGTGCAATGGAGCAGCTGCTCCTGCTGCCGGGTCTGGCTCTCTCCAGTCTCTGACCTTGCCTGCTTTTGTCCCTCTTGCTGTGCCCTCTGCTCCTCCAGGGCTCGGTGGCTGCTGCCCAGGACTGTGGGACTGGCACAGATCCAGGGGACGAGACTCTCCTTTCTCTGCCCTTGGAGCTGCCTGGGCACAGCAGCCTTTTCCATCTGGAAGCTCCCCATGGACAGGGAGTCCCCAGCTCCGTTCCTTGCACAACCTCCAGGAGCCCAGGGCTGCCATCTCAAGTCCCTGCTGGCCCTGGGGGCTCCCAGGTGGGCACAAGTGGGGCAGCAGAGCCAGCAGGGAGCCTGCGAGTCTCTTCCAGCCCTGTCCGCTCTGAGTTTGGGCCTTGGAGCCTCAGGTGGCCAAAGGCAGCTGCTGCTGGTCCCTCTGTGTGCCCGTGTCCAGCAGTGCTGCTCCATCCGTCTGTGCCCAGCCACGGGGAAAAGCCTCAGCCCTGCAGGGCCAGGAGCTGCCGGGCTCTGCCTGAGCAGCTCAGCCAGAGGGAAGGGAGCTGCTCCCCACGGGAACCAGGAGCCAAGGGCTGGAGCACCTCGTTCTGGGGCAGAGCCCAAATTCTGTGAGGGAGTAACAGAGTTATTCACGTGCACTGGTGTGTCAGCTCTGCAGGTGCTGTGCCTGCAAACACATGGCTCGAGATGTGCAAAAGAATTCTGCAACTCTTGGCTGGAGCAGGATGTCAGCAGTGCTGAACTCCAGCTTAGTCCAAAGCAAACACTTTACACCTCTGCTCATATCTGCTAGATTTTTTACATCGGGGTATCCAGAGAAAAGCAAACAGAGGAGTAAATATTTTCATTATTTATCAGCAATGTATCTCATTTTGTTGAACATTTCTTTTTCAGAATGTGTTATCTTCTTAAAAAGAAAAAGAAAAAAGACAAAAAACCCGAGAAAAATATGAAAGAGAAAAAAAAGAAACAAATGTGTAGTGAAATCTTCTTGAACTTTGGATTAAGAGGTAACTGATCTATTTAAAGGGAGAACTCATTTACTTTGTGCATGTTCTCATGCCTGGATCCATCTTAAGGACTGACGTCAGCATTCTTTTTTTAAAAACTTTGTGTTTTGTTTCCAATATTAAGATTTTTTTTTAATTGCAGTTGAAGCAATAGGAGGATGAGAGATGGATTGTGCACGACTGTGTCTTGAGTGCAAAAATATTGCAGTTTGAAACTTGGACCTAAAGTATTGAAAATGAAACTTACAAATCCCAGTGCATTGTGTGACAGCAGCTTTTCCTATAGGATGTGCAGCATCACAAAGACTTCATCAGTGGCGTTGTGAGTGCTTGGAGCTTTGTCCTGTGCCACTCTGGGATGTCATGAACCAGGACTTCACCTGCCACCAGCCCAGGTCACCCTCTGCCACCACAGCTCCTTGGGCCTTGTGTCCCCAAAGCAGACACAAAGTGTTTCTGCTGCTCCCCCTTTGCACAAACCCACAGAGCGCTGGGATTTTTCCAAGGCTCATGTCTCCATTGGGCCATATTCCCAAAGAACCAGCAGCACATCCTGATGAATACGGCGAGTTACGTGGATGGTTGTCAGCTCCACTTCCTGCCTAGAAATCCTGAAACTGCTTCTAAATGCTGCTCCTTCAGCTCCTGGACACCTTCTCACACAGAGCTGGGAAAAAAATCCCCTGGCCACTGGCTAAAAGGTGAGTTATGCCCAAGTTAGAGCTCTGTGGGAAATCTCTGTCCCTCCCTGACGTTTTAATGTATCTGTACATGGGGGTGTGCATGGATGCGTTTTGTATACAAAGGAAGGAGCGTGCAAGCAACGGGACTGACACTTTCAGTGTCCATGCTATTCCATACCCATGGGCACAGAGACATTATGGAAACCCTGGCACACTCAGAGCCTTCTGTCCATGGGTACAGAGACATCCAAGAGCCCCTGGCACACACAGAGCCTTCTGTCCATGGATACAGAGACATCCAAGAGCCCCTGGCACACACAGAGCCTTCTGTCCATGGGTACAGAGACATCCAAGAGCCCCTGGCACACACAGAGCCTTCTGTCCATGGGTACAGAGACATCCAAGAGCCCCTGGCACACACAGAGCCTTCTGTCCATGGATACAGAGACATCCAAGAGCCCCTGGCACACTCAGAGTCTTCTGTCCATGGGTACAGAGGCATCCAAGAGCCCCTGGCACACTCAGAGCCTTCTGTCCATGGGTACAGAGACATCCAAGAGCCCCTGGCACACACAGAGCCTTCTGTCCATGGATACAGAGACATCCAAGAGCCCCTGGCACACACAGGCCTGGCACACACAGGCCTGGCAGCACAGGTGGCTTTCCCCACAGGCTGCAGGAGATGAGAACACAACATGTGCCAACACTGACTGCAAGCCACAGCTCTGGGTGCTCCCCGTGAACCTCAGCTCTGGGACCACTGTCTGCCCAAGCTCCAGGGACTGCAGTGGGAGCCCGGCTGGGCTCTGCCCTGGGGCCATCCTGCAGGGACAGCTGCAAACAGGGAGCATTCCCTTGCCACAAACAGCCAAGCCAGGGCTGCAGGGCAGCTGCTCCAGCCCGGACTGCACTGCTGAGTGCTGTGCTCTGGGGCTGGGGCTCCCCACACAGGGGACTGGACTGGTGTGCCAGAGGAGACTGGGAAGCTGCAGCTTCAGCCTAACTGAGGTGGGTGCGTGGGCTGGGAAGAGTGGGGAGGCTCAAGGGGATTCACAGAGCTCATCCTGCTGCAAGGACGAGGAAAAGGGAGTGGGAACTCAGCAGTGAGGAGAGCTGAGGGCTGGAGAGCAGCTCTGAATGACACTAAAATCCCACTGGACCTCTGAGACATTGCTGCACCTCAGCCCGTGACAGGATGAGTCCCTAAGCCTGGGGCTCAGCCTTCCTCGTGGTGAGGGGCATCAAGGAAGGCAACAGTGTGATGGAGACTGCCATGGGCTGGGAACTCACTGGGGGAAAAGAGGGAGCAGTTGGGAAGTACAAGGCAGGTGGGGGAGAGAACAGTTCAGAGAAGGGCTGAGCTACAGCTTGAGCAAGCTGCAAAATGTCATTTGGGGTCATCCCAGATTGATTTCATTTCAGAAGCTATTGAACAAGTTTATTTTGGGGTGGTGTCATGTTTTCCCTGGGAGGTGTACACTCTGCACACTTGAGCGGTGTTGCTGAAATGCTCCAGCAGGTCTGTGCTGCAGGTCACCCCATTTCTTCTTTGGCTGATTGCAGCCCGGTGCTGAGCTCCAGCAGAGCCCTGGCAGAGCCCAGAGCAGCCTCAGCACCCGCAGAGCCCGGCTGCAAGGAGAGAAACCAGAAAGCGCCCGTCAGCTGAAGGCTCCTGTCCCCTTGTCCCAGCCGCCCGCGGTGCCCAGGCCATGCTGGCCGTGCCCAGAGCTGTGCCCAGAGCTGCCCATCCCTGCTGCCTTTGGGAGCAGAGCAGGAGGGCAGGACATGTGCCCAGCCTGCAGCCGCCCACGGCACATCCAGCCCTCGGCAGCTGCCCAGAGCAGGATGCTCCTGTGCTCGCTGCCATCTCCCCAAAGCTCTGATCCCACCATGCCAAGCAGACGGGACCCACCTGACGCCATCCCCCGCTGGAAGAAAAGCTGGTCCCAAACGATGTCCTCAGCCTTCTCCAAGGGCACGGCCCATCCACGCCACAGCTGCTCCCAAGCACTTCCTGATCATGACTGGACCCCAGCTAGAATGCTTCCTCTAGAGAAACACACAACAAATTATTGAAAATAGATTACAGACAAAAAGGGGAACAAGAAAAAAGGTCAAAAATCATATTACTGTCAGGGACTTGAGGAAGGCCCAACCCCTGCATGCCAGGGAAAAACCCACCCACAGGTGAGGGCAGCCCAGGCTTTCTCCCTTCCCCCCTGCACTGCCCCCCAAAATAATGGTGATCTCAAAGCAAACAGGGGCAGTGGAGCAGCCCAAGCCCTTCCTTGCCTGCAGAGCAAAGCAGCCCCTGCACAGGTTCTGGAGTCCCACCTCTGCTCCCACCATGGGGGTTTGTTTGTGTCGGGCTGGCTGCCCCAGCCCCAGCCCCAGCCCGGGGCACGGTGGGTGCTGGGGGCTGTTGGCAGGGCCAGGAGCCCACTCCCATTTCATCACCACCCCAGCCCATCCCCCAGTCCTGCCAAAAGCAGCCTGTCAGCCGACTGAAGGATCAGCTGCATCCACCCCAGCAAAGGGGGAACCTTTGGTTCCTGGCCAGGCTGTGCAATGCCCAAATCTGGGAGCATCCCCCTGCGTGTGGACTCACCTGCAAATTTCCTGTGGAGCCTGGCTTTGGAGAAGGTGCCAGAATCGAAGTCCATCATCCTCAGCTGCTGGTGGCCAGGTGGAGGAAGAGGTTGTCATCCTTGATGTCATCCTCGCTGTCCCCAGCAGCAGCAGCCCCACCTGGTACAGCTCCTCCAGGGGCTCCTTCTCCTTCCCTGGGGGTGAGCCCAGGCTGTCTGGGTTCTGCCCAGGGCCCCAGCTGTCAGGGAACCAGGACAAGCAAAACCAGCTCAGATGGTGGCCACCAGTGCTGGGCAGAGCAGCTCAGCTCCAGCACAAGGGCTGCGTGTCCCCATCTGATGACCCCTGGGCAGTGACACAGGCAGGACAAAATGTCTGGGTTCCTTTGCTTCTGATTGCCAAGGCATGTGTGGAGCTGCAACTTACCAGGGCCTTGCATCAAAGTGTGCCTGTGGCTCTCTCCCTTCTTCTAGGGCCGAACAATATCCTGCAGCCAGGGATCACAGAACAGCTCTTCTAACGAGGGCCTGTCCGAGTGCAGCATGGATAAACACCGCCTGATCAGGTCTTGGCACTCTGGGCAGAGAAACCAGAACCCTCCGGTCAGCTGGAGAAGGCTCCTGTTGGCTTTGTCCCCCTATTCCCGTGCCCAGGCCATGCTGGATGTGCTCAGAGCTGGGCCTAAACTTCCCCATCAATTCCCTGTTTTGGAGGAGAGCAGGAGAGCAGGACATGTGCCACCTCCTCAGCAGCTGCCAGGGCGGGATGCTCACGAGCTGCTGCTGTCTCCCAGCACTGGCATTGCCCCCGTGGCCAGAGATGAGGATCCACCTTGAGAGAGCCGTCGTGGCAGTGAGAGCTGATGGTCCCAGCTGATGTTCTGGCTCCTCCTGAAAGGGTGCTCCCCGCAGACCATCTGGTGCAGCAGGATGCCCAGGGACCAGATGGTAGCTGGCTTGCCGTAGTAAAATCCAAAGTGGATCCATTCCGGGGGGCTGTATGACGGTGTTCCTGTGGAATACAGATGGGGTTCATCAGGGGGATGCTGCTGCTCCCAGAGCCTGGCCCCAGCATCCCTGGGCGTGTGGGGGCTGCCCCAGTGGCACACGGGGTGACCGCTGCCCTCTCGCCAGCACCTGGGACTTGTGTATAGACTCGGGGTTGGAAAAGAAGCCACTGGGGTTGGAAGAGGGCAGCAGAAATCCTGGCAAGGCCCAACCATGAGGAGGAAAAACCCACCCAGTGCTTGGGAAAACCATGCCTTCATCCTCCCTGCCTGCACTGCCCAAAAAACATCATGAATCCAAAAGAAACCAGGTGAGTGGAGCAGTCCAAGCCCTTTCTCACCTGCACACCAAACCGGCTGGGACACAGCTTACGGCCCCCCTCTCTGCTACCCCCACCCACGGGTGTTTTTGTCAGGCTGGCTGCCCCAGCCCCAGCCTCAGTCCTGCCCAGAGTGGTGGGCAAAGGCTGCCAGCAGGGCTGGAAGCTGGCTCCCCACCCAGCCCTGCTCAAATGCAACTCAGCTGAAATCTCAGTGCCATGAAGGGCAACAAAAGGGAGAATCCCTGCTGCCACACCCAGCTTGGGCTGTGAGATGTTGGGCCATGAGATGCCAGGACCGAGAGCACACCCCTGCGTGGGCTCACCTGCAAAGCGAGTGTAGGCTGTGTCTTGCAGGTAGGTGCCACAGCCAAAGTCGATCAATTTGGCCTGCCCGGTGGCCAGGTCGACCAGGATGTTCTGTGGTTTGATGTCCCTGTGCAGGACTCCACAGCTGGTGCAGTGCTGCACGGCCTCCAGCACCTGGCGGAACAGATCCCGCGCCACCTCCTCGGACAGGAATCCCCGTGCCCGAATGAAATGATGAAGGTCCTGAGACCGCTTCGGGCGTTCCAGCACGATCAAGATGTTGTTGGGGAGCTCAAGCCACTCCAGCAGCTGGATGACACCGGGGAAGCCAGTGGACACCTTCTCCAGCAGCACGATCTCCAGGGGTGCGCTGGTGCCGTCGGGCTGTGGGAGGAACGCAATTCCGTCAGTGGGGCTGATGCCGTGCAAGGGGTCGGGAACCCCTCACCCAGCCCGGGGTGCTCTGTGCCCTGCGCTGGCCCCACGCCCGCTCTCCCTCGAGGCGTCCTGGTGGCTCCCACCCTGCCGGGCCTCGGCTCATCCCCGCCGGCACGGCCCGGCTTCTGCCGCTGGCCCCGCTCACTCACCAGCTCACCCCAGTGCCGGACGCGGTTCCTTGGCACCCTTTTGATGGCCACCTGCAAGCCAAGAGCAACAGCGGGCTGAGCATGCCACCTGCCCTGCCCTGCCCTGCCCTGCCCCAGCCCCATCCTCCTCCTCCTCCTCCTCCTCCTCCTCCCCCCCTCCTCCTCCCCCTTCTCCTTTTCCTTCTACCCCTCCTCCTCCTCCACCCCCTCCTTCTCCTCCCCCTCCCTCTCCCCCGCCCCTCCCCCTCCCCCTCCTCCTCCTCCTCCTCCTCCTCCTCCTCCTCCTCCTCCTCCGCCCGCCGCCGGCCCCGCCGCTCACCGGGGCGCCGTCCGAGCGCCGCGTGGCCGCGAAGACGCTGCCGAAGCCGCCGCTGCCCAGCAGCGAACCCAGCCGGTACCGCTCCTTCAGGCCCTGCTGCGCCTTCCCTGCGGGCGGGACGCGGCTGTCAGCGCTCGGCCCGGGGCCAGGAGCGGCCCCCGAGCGCCCCCCGACCGCCCCGGGCCGGCCCTCCCCAGGCGTTCGCTCCCGGCAACGGGACAGCGGCGGCTCGGGGGCGGCGGCCGCGCTGCCGAGCGGCGGAGCTCGGGCCGGGGAAGCCGCAGCGGAGGCGGCGGCAGCGGCCGCGCCGCGTGTGTCCTCCGCGGGGCCCGGGAGGAGCCGGGGCCGGGGCCAGGCTCGGGCCAGGCGGAGCCAGAGCGAGGCGATGCTGCCCCAGCCCCAGGCACCGATGCCCGCCCAGAAGCGCCACCGCCAGCACGGCCAGAGCCGGGCGGAGGCGAGACCCCGGCGGGACGGCCGGGGGCGGGGATGGGGCAGCCCCGCCCGGAGCCGGGGGCGGGCCGGGGGCATGGCCCGGCCGGGAATGGGGAGAGAGAGACTGGGAGAGGAGGGGACAGCGGGAAAGGGAGAGCGGGAGACGGTGCGGGACAGCGGGAAAGGGAGAGCGGGACAGCGGGAGAAGGAGAGGGAGAGGAGTAAGAATCGGAAGTCGACAAAATCACTGCTGCCGCTGCTGCTGCTGCTGCCGCCGCTGCTGCTGCTGCTGCAACTGAAGCTCCGGGGCCGTTTGTCCCCGTGTCCGTTTTTCCGTTGCCCGCTCACCCCCACGCCCAGCCCCCCGCTCCCTGGGGGCAGCTCCTGAGCCTGTCCAAACACGGGAACTTTGCCGTGTTCAGCCCAGACCCAGAGTCTGGACTCCTGCACGGAGGCAGAGGTATCTCCTCGGTCGCTGCCGTGCATTGTCCCCGCTGAGGATCAAACCCTGTCGGGGCACATTTCCTGGCTGAAGGATTCCCTGGTCCTGGCCCTGCACTTATGGCTCCATCGTTGCTTTCCAGTGAATACTGGAAGGCAAACTGTGTGGCTCATGGTACTTTCGAGTGTCTAGAACTCGCTAAGTCACTGATCTTAGAGGTGAGATGCATTTGGAATTAATGGGATGGAGAAGCAGTGCAAGATGGAAAAAGGCAGCAGAGAAATAAATAGAGGAAAACATCTTGGACTGTTTCTTTCAATTTTCATTTCACTTCTGGAAAGCTGTTTCAGTTTTCCAGGAATCTTCTCCACAGTCCTGTTTGCTCTTCTCAAGAACCTTTCCTGGAGAACCAGGTTGAGCTCCTGTCACAAGTTGTGCCACCACCTGCAGCTTCTCTTGGCTTTCCACAGCGGGAGTGCAGCAGGACTTGCAGCAGAGCAGGACAAAGGTTTGGAGAACTTGACAGCTTGTCCTTTCTTTTCCTGGTGAGCTGGGGAGTTGTGCCATTGGTGAGGTTTTCATTGTGACTGTTCCAGCCTTGGGAAACAGGAGGTGGAACCAGGACTTGTTAGGGAATACAAGCCTGACTGAATGCAGAGAAGGAATCTCCAGAGCCCGCAGCCAGAAATGGAGAGTTGTGTGATAATCATTCCCACATCTCCATGGACACCTGGAAAGTGATCTAGAACATGAAAATGGGACAGAGGGAGTTTGTTTCTGTGTTCAGTTTGGGTGATTCTACATCTCCAGTGCTGGTATAAATCAAGAGCACAGTCAGTTCATGATAAGCACCAGAACAGGCTGGACCTCTGAGAGTAGGTGATGGAATGGATTTGAAAAGGAGAAATGCAGGGAATGACTTGGTGGACTTTGTCTGGAAGAAGGGTATTTTTTTTTAATTATTTCTAGTCCATTGCTTCTGCTTTTGTCCTTCTTACAAGGCCATTTGCATCCCAGATTCCTCATGAAATGAGATCCCTGAGCTTCTGGAACTGCCTGAAAGATGCCCAGTTCTTGCAGGGACACTCAGGCTGAAACAGGAAGCAATTTTGAAGCAATTGTATTAAACAAAAATCAGTTCTTAAGCAGAGATTGATGTCACTGCCCCCGACCAACCACCATGGGCAAATCTCTGGCTCAGCCTGGAGCAGTGACCTTGAGGGGTGTCCCCACTGCAGGGAGGAATCTCCACAGCCCCCAAGAAGGGAAATGCCAGGAGACGCTGCCATTAAAATTTGGGATGGGGCTTTTCTAGTCTGAAGTGCTGCCCTGTCAGTCAGATGTGCCCAGGCTGGGCCAGCTCAGCAGCTCTGCAGGAGCTCTCAGTGGTGTCACTTGGTTGTTCCTTTCTCTGGGGATTTTTCCAGCCCTGCCACAGCTTCATCTCCCTCTGGGGATGTAGAACTTTGGGATGGAGGAGTCAGGCTGGTTTCAGCATTATTCACCCCAACGGCAGCGTGACGCCCCTCCTTCATTTCCCACTGGGGCTTTGCAAACAGGGCCTTGCAGGAGTGGTTTGAGCCCATTGCAGGCAGAGCCTCCTGCTCCAGCAGGAACTGCCTTTCCTGTGCCAGGAGCAGGGCAGGTCCTGCTGCAGGAAAAGCCCCAGGCCAGCCCCAGCACAGGGAAGGCCTCGGGCGCAAGGGCAGAGTGCCGTGCTGGGAGCTGTGCCAGGGAGAGCCTGAGGCACCAAAGGCGCCTTGGCAGCAGCAGCTGCTTGCAGGGCATGGCCAGAAGCCTCCCTTGGCAAGCCGGCCTGGTGGCCAGCACTGCAGAGCTGCTGCCTCAGGGCTCATTTCTGGCTGGGCTCTGCCCCAGCCCACAGAGTGTGACCTCAGCCCTGACTCTGCCACAGCCCTTGTGCCTGAGCCCTGCAAAGCCCAAAGGTCACCTGTGCCCCCAGGCTGTGCCAGCCCCTGGGGCAGGGGGAGGAAAGGCAGAGAAGGGGCTGGGTTTGGCTGTGGGATGTGGGGTCCAGCAGTGACCATGAGGAGTCAAGGCAGTGGATGGAGTGCACTGAGCAGCCCCTTCTGCCCATGCAGTCCTGGAATGGTTTGGATGGGAAGAGCTCTGCAGTGCTCATCTCATCCAAACCCTGCCATGAGCAGGGACATCTTTCACCAGATCAGGTTGTTCAGAGCCCTGTCCCAGCTGGACTTGAATGTTTCCAGGTATGGGGCACTGACCACCTCCCTGGGAACCTGTCCTGGTGTATCACCACCCTCATCATCAAACATTTCCTCCTTATCTGTTCTTATCTGAACCTCCCTTCCTTTAGTTTAAAACCACCCCCCCTTTGTCCCGTTGTGACAGGCCCTACTAAAACCTCTGTCCACCCTTGTATTTCCAATGAGCCAGGTTTCCATGGCAACTGCCAGGACAGGTGACCCAGGTGTCACCCCCAGTGAGGGCTGCCATGGAAACAGTGCCCAGCACTGCCCCTTTCTGTCTGGCTGACCTGGCCTTTGGCCCTGGCCCTGGCGTTTGCTGCTGGTTCCACGGCGCCTGACCGGCCAGCGCGGCACAGGGCAGGTGGCCATGGCACAAGCCCCCAGCAAGGGATCCCCTCTGGCTCTGGGCAGTGACACCAGCCCTGAGCAAGGGGCCAGGGCAGGTTTCCATCGCGACCAACCATCACAACGGCTCCAGGCCTTGGTTGCCGTGGCACCAAACTAAGGAACGGGTCCCCGTGGCCACTGCCATGGCACCTGGCGGCACCAACGAGTGTCCCTGCAATTGGACCTGGAACAGCCGCGGCACCGCTTTGTCCTGAGGGCTGCCATGGGAGCCAAGGGCAGCAACAGGTCTGCAGGCAAGTGGCCATGGAACCTGGCTGCAGAAATGGCTCCTTGGGGTGGTTCCCAAGGAAACCTGAACTGATGAGGGATGCCATGGCACCCAAACCCAGCAGTGGGGTCAGTGCAGTGTCCATGGCAAGAGCCCCTTGCAATGGCCCAGTGCAGGGTGGGATGATGATCCACCCTCACAGCTGGCCCAGGGCAGGTCTGCCTTGGAGGCACCTTGGGCTTGGCACACACTTGGAGAAGGGTGTCTGAATTCAGCAGACACTCAGGACTTTTAGAGTGCTTCAGAAATAAAAGAAGGAAAATCCCTTTTGGGCTGATTGCAGCCAGTTCTTGACGGGTCTCACTCCCTGATTGGGGTGGCCCAGAAAGGTGGAAAAGTCTCTCCTCCAACCCGTGCCTCCAAAGAAAGACTCAGTAGTCTTCAGTCGTCCAGTCTCAAGGTAGTTTATTGTGTGTTATCTAAAAGATTTCTCCCTGTGCTGCTGCGTTCCGTTCAGCAGTCAGGCAAGGGCACACTCCAACGCCCAGTGGGGCTGGTACCCTCTTTTATATCACATATTACGTGTTAAATGTTTATGGTTTTTCCCCAATGCCCATCACCTATATTGAACAGTGACTTTCTACTGTAAACCAATCTGTGAGTGCCAACATCACCAAGAACATGGAGGTTAGGAAGAAGAAGGAAAAAGGACAGGGCACACCCAAGTCCCTCCATCTTAGAACTTCTGTCCCCCATGTACAAAACTCAGACCCCTCTGTACAAGGCCTAAAACCCCCCTGTACAGCACTCAAAAAATCTTCCTTTCAATTTCTGACTACTTCTACTATAATATCTAAACTTTTGTGATTTCTTGTTCTTCCTGCAAGGTTGGTAAATTGTTCCATGGATCAGGTCCAAAGCCACAGGGGTCTGTGGCTGCATTCCAGGGTCTCAAATGCTTTTGACCTGGGCCTGGAACATGCAAGAGTGTCCAAGGGACATTCTGGGTTCTGACAAGTTCTCTGGGCAAAGCAGATCCCAGGTGAGTGAGGAGAGACCAGATGAGGCTGGGGAATGTGGAGCAAGGTTGTCCACACTGGGTCAGAGCTCAAGGCACAGCTTCTCTGAACTGGCCAGAGAAACTCAGAAGAGTCCCTGGGTCAGTATCAGTGAATACTGCAATCACCACTTGTGTAATAGGAAAAGTAGAAAAATACCCCCTTTAAAATAGGAATACATATTTCCTATAAACTCTTTGAAATATTTCTTTAGAACTGCAGTAGGAAACCTTCTTAATGAACTGCCCCAGACCAGAGGGAAATCAAGGCAGAGCCATGGTTTGTCAGGACTGGCTTGATCCTAATGAGCCCCGTGGTGCATTTAGAGCTGAGCCCTGGAACCTCAGGCCCTGAGACGAGATTGCACAAAACTTTCCAGGAGTCAAAATCAGAGTAAAAACCCAAAGTTTCTCAAGGAATTAATGGGACCTACTGAGGTCCATCTCCAACACAGGCTCCTCATGGCCTCCTTGGAGGAGAGAACTGGAGGCCAGGATGGCAGAAAAACCTCTCAGAGACTCAAAATGGCACAAAAACCTCTCAGTGTGGAAAGGACAAACCGAAGTACCTTAAACTCCTTCAGTATCTCTAAGCATTAATGAGCCCCACTGAGTGTCAGCACAAAGCTCTCAAGGGACTCGTTAAAGCAGATAATTGGGGCCATGATTGCACAAACCTCTCACAGAGTCTGGATCAAAAGGGAAACACCAAGTACCTGAAAAGAACTGAAGTACCTTGAAGCATTAATGAGCCCCACTGAGTGTTGTCCCTGACAAAGCCTCTCCAGGGACTAATTACAGCAGATAATTGGAGGCCATGATTGCACAAAGCTCTCAAAGACTCCAAGGCAAAAGCCAAAGCCAAAGTGCTTTGAAAAACCTGCAGTCCCTGGGAGCATGAAGGAGCCCCCAGGGCCATTCCTGAGCAAGGCTCCCCAGGGACTCCTTCCAGCAGATCCTTGAGGCCACTGGGATGTGGGCTAGGGGGGGATGTGAGGGAAGGACAAGGGGCTGACAGTGCCCAGCCTGGCTGGGGCTGTGCCAGGAGGCCCCAGTGCCTCAGGACAAGGTGTCTCCTGACAGCCCTTGGTGGCACAGACCCTGCTGTGCCCCAGGGCACCAGGACTTGGCTTCTCTTTGTCCCCACCTGTCATCAGTGCCTCCAGTTCTCTGCTCTGCCTGGGGCCTGGGGACACTTTCTCAGTCGTGTCCCTCAGTGGGACCCATTAAAAGTCAAAGACACTTTGGAGTTGGATTCTGACTTGGAGCTCTGGAGAGGTTTCTGCAGCTCCCTCTCAGGGCCTGATGTTCAGGGCCTGAGCACAAAGCCCCAGAGGGTCATTAAAGTCCTTGTGCTGTGTCTGTGCTGCTGAGCTGGGCCGGGCTCCTGGCACAGAAGGTGATCCTGGCAACCAAGGAGAGCTTCAAAAGCACATTTCTCTGGATGAGCAGCTCTTCTCCCAGCCCAGCAGGGTTGGGGCACTGCCTGCAGCCAGCCCGGGCACAGCACAGAGGCACAGAGAGCTTCCATCAGTCAGGGCTGGGAAGGTGCTGAGAAGTGCCTGGGGCAGAATCACTGGCAGCCCTTGGCACAGGAACCTCCGGCTGCAGGACAATGCAGCTGCAGCTCCTGGAGTGATCTCCTACAGCTGGAACATCCCAATGCCCACAGACCCTGTGAGTACATTCTCTGATCATCTCTTGTGCAGAGCAGCCAGGGGTGCCCAGGGCTGTCCTGCAGAGCAGGGTCCTGCAGCCCAGGGCGCTGTGCTGGGCCAGGGACTCTGCTGCCTGCCAGGGACAGCTCTCAGCCGGCCCGGGGAGCTGCTCCCAGCACTGGGGTCAAGATCTGGGTGGAAAGAGACAGCTGGTAGGGTTTGGAAGTGTTCTCCATGTGTGGTGAGGATGCTGCATTGTTCAGGACTGCTCCCAGCACGGGATTTAACTGCAGAACATTTCCAAGTATATTATATGGGAGCTCAGCAAGGCAGGGGCTGCATAAAAGGGAAAATCTTGCTTTTTTAATCTACTGATCTGTGTGGACTGGATGGGAAATTGCACATAGATATTCATCACTCAGTTCAGGCTGAGAAAAATAAACAAGTTTTCTCTCAGGAATCAATAAACCAGGCATTGACAGAAATCAGCACAGGGCCCCTCACGGGCAGCATCAGTGTCACTTCTCCAGCCTCCTCAGGGTTGCTCTGACGTTGCCATCAGAGCCTGCAGAGCCAGAGCTGCCCCTGGGCAGTGCCTGAGCTGGGGGGGTCTGCAGGGCAGAGCTGAGCCCCCCGGGCTGGGCTGGGCTCTGGCAGCCCTGGCAGGGCCCAGCCCTGGGCACAAGGAAGCAGCTGCTGGCAGGGACAGCTCCAGGCAGCAGAGCCCTGGGCAGGCAGGGGGGGGGAAAGTGTCCCCAAGCTGTGCTGGGATACTTAAAGTCCTTTCCAAACCCAACTATTCCATGATTACTTTCCTTACAGATCCCCATGTGCAGCCACAGCCAATGTCCAACAGCAGCTCCATCAGCCACTTCCTCCTGCTGGCACTGGCAGACACGCGGCAGCTGCAGCTCCTGCACTTCTGCCTCTTCCTGGGCATCTCCCTGGCTGCCCTTCTGGGCAACGGCCTCATCATCAGTGCCGTAGCCTGCGGCCACCACCTGCACACGCCCATGTTCTTCTTCCTGCTCAACCTGGCCCTCAGCGACCTGGGCTCCATCTGCACCACTGTCCCCAAAGCCATGCACAATTCCCTCTGGGACACCAGGACCATCTCCTACTCAGGCTGTGTTGCTCAGCTCTTTTTTTTTGCCTTCTTCATCTCAGCAGAGCTTTCCCTCCTGACCATCATGTGCTACGACCGCTACGTGTCCATCTGCAAACCCCTGCACTACAGGACCCTCCTGGGCAGCAGAGCTTGTGCCCACATGGCAGCAGCTGCCTGGGCCAGTGGCTTTCTCAGTGCTCTGCTGCACACGGCCAATACATTTTCCCTGCACCTGTGCCATGGCAATGCCCTGGGCCAGTTCTTCTGTGAGATCCCACAGATCCTCAAACTCTCCTGCTCAAAATCCTATCTCAGGGAACTTGGGCTCCTTGCTGTTGGTGCGTGTTTAGCTTTTGGCTGTTTTGTGTTCATTGTTTTCTCCTATGTGCAGATCTTCAGGGCTGTGCTGAGGATCCCCTCTGAGCAGGGACGGCACAAAGCCTTTTCCACCTGCCTCCCTCACCTGGCCGTGGTCTCCCTGTTCCTCAGCACTGGTGTATTTACCTACCTGAAGCCCCCCTCCATCTCCTCCCCATCCCTGGATCTGGCCTTGTCCGTTCTGTATTCGGTGGTGCCTCCAGCCCTGAACCCCCTCATCTACAGCCTGAGGAACCAGGAGCTCAAGGCTGCATTGTGGAGACTGATGACTGGATGGTTTCAGGAACATTAAACTGCTGGCCAATTTCTGAAAATCACTTGAAATAAAAGTCATCTTTGATACTTCTTGTTGGTTTGGTTGTGGGTTTGATTTTTTCCTTTGCCTTAGTTTTTAATATTGACCACAAGGAAATGGCATTGATTTTGCCATTTCTCCTTTTGTTTCTCTACACCTCCCCTGTGGCCACAGACTGTGTCAATGAGGGGCTGTGCTCATGGTGGCTTTAAAGGAACTGAAGGATCTCCCAGCAGAGTTTTCGGCAGAGATGCCCTTTTGTTGCCTTCTCTGGAGCTGCAGCAGCAATGTCTGTGTGCAGAGCTGGGGGCAGATCAGTGCTGGCACAGCAGCTGTGCCCAGCAGCAGCAGCACTTGGTGTTGCCAGTGCTGCTCCCGTGGCCCTGCCCCGCTGCCCTGGTGGCCCTGGTGTTGCTGCAGGGCCTGAGTGCTCTCGGGGCCGGGCACAGTCCTGGGGGTGGCAGTGCCGGGGCTGCAGCAGGGACAGCCCATGGGCACTGCTGGGGCAGCGCTGACGCCTCAGGCCAGGGCCTGGGGGCTCCAGGCTCCTTGCCCAGGCTCTCTCAAGAACACGGCCAGGCCAATGCTCAGCACAGAAAACCCCCGTGAGCAGCCCCAGGCTGGCCGTGGGCAGGCTGGGGGCAAACAGCATGGCTGGTGCTCTGCAAGGGCCCTGGGGGAGACGGGAAGGAGCAGCAGAGCAGGGGCTGATCCATCCCCAGTGCGCTGGACAGCCCAGGGCAGCGTCCCAGAGCGTCCTCATGGAGCTGCCAACAACATCCCCCCTCTGCAGCCCTGGCCTCTCCCCCAGCTCACACAGGTGCCGCATCCTTGCAGGCACAGCCATGGCAGCACTGGCTCAGGAGCCCCTGTTTGCATTGCACACAGCAGGCGGGAGCACCCCCATGCTGCTGCTGTGGGGACATGAACCTGAGGGAGCACAAATGCCATCAGCCCCTGGGGCCAGGAAGGGCTGGGGGACGCCAGGGAAACCACTCAGCTTTGTCCTGGCCTCTGCAGTCAGCCAGAAAGTTTGTTCCCATCAGCTGGGAGTTTCCTGTCCCACTGCAGACGCTGTTGCTCAGAGCCAGGGCTGCCTGGCAGCCACCCCCAAACTGCCCTGAGTATTTCCTTGGCTTCACCTCTGCTTTCTTTCCTCTTTAATGATCCAGATTTCTCCCTATTGCCCTTTCCCCTGTTCCCTCCCTTGCACCCAGCCCATCCCTGATTGTCCTTTCCTCTCTGGCCCCACTCCCCATTCCAGTTCCTGACTTGGCACCTTGGGAACGGCCCTTGGGGAGCAGGATCATCCCACAAGTGCTGCAGGAATTGTCTGCAGGCTCCTGCAGTGCCTGGTGCTGCTCCCTTGCCAGAGGCAGCCCAGGCCAGGGGGGCACATCTGGGCTGCTGTGTCTGGCTGTGGGGCTGCCTGTTCTGGGCAGTGAGGAGGGGCTGCAGAGGCTCTGCAGGACTGACAGGATGGGCTTTGGGGCTGTGAGGAGAAGCTGAGGGACCTGGGCTGCTGCAGCTTCTGAAGAGGAGGCCCAGGGCTCCTCCTGTAACTGCCTCAAGGGTGGTTTCAGAGAATCACAGGATCAGCAAGGCTGGTAAAGACCTTGGAGATCATCAGGTCCAACCTGTGCCCTGACACTGCCTTGTGTCCCCTGAGCCTCCTCTTCTCCAGGATAAACGACCCCAGCTCCCTCAGCCGCTCCTCACAGGACTTGTGCTCCAGACCCCTCACCAGCCTTGTTGCCCTTCTCTGGACACGCTCCAGCCCCTCCATGTCCTTCCTAAATTGGGGGGCCCACAACTGGACACAGCACTCGAGGTGCTGCCCAGCCAGTGCTGAGCACAGGGGAAGAATCACTGCCCTGGTCCTGCTGGCCACACCATTCCTGATCCAGGCCAGGAGCCATTGGCCTTCTTGGCCACCTGGGCACACTGCTGGCTCATGTCCAGCCTGCTGTCCATCAGTCCCTGCAGGTCCCTTTCTGCCTGGCTGCTGTCCAGCCACTGTGTCCCCCGCCTGTAGCGCTGCAGGGGTTTTTGTGGCCAAAGAGCAGGACCTGGCACTTGGACTTGTTAAACCTCACCTTGTTGGATTTGGCCTCTGGATCCAGCCTGTCCAGGTCCCTGTGCAGAGCCCTCCTGCCTTCCAGCAGATCAACACCCCCAGACAACTTGGTGTCACCATGGTTCCATGAGGCCCCAGAGTGTCCCAATGCTGTCCATGATTCCATGAGGCCTCCCAGTGTCACAATGTCCCTCTGGTGTCACAAAGTCCCTTGGATCCTTGGGCCCTGCAGTGTCACAATGGCACTGTGGTGCCCCAGGGCCCTGCAGTGTCACAATGGATCCTTGGTTCCATGAGGTCTGGCAGGGCAGCAATGCTCTCCTTGGTTCCTGCTGTCTCCCACGCCTCCCACTCTCAGGCTATAGAAGGACACCTGGCTGATGAAGGGAAGTGGGAGTGGGTACCTACTCAAGGAGGTAATAATAAAAATCCCTCCCAACCCCCTCTCCCAAGCCAGGCACCACTTCAGATTAGGTATGATCCCCTGGATCTGGAGAGTCAGCCAGGTGGTTTAGAAGAAAATTATCTGCCCAGTGAGCCTCCCAGTTATGATTCATCTGTGAGACAGATCAGCACCTCTAACATCAAAAAGGAAAGAAGGGTAATCGTGGCGGGTGACTCCCTCCTGAGGGGAACAGAGGGCCCCATATGTCGACCAGAGCCACCCCACAGAGAGGTCTGCTGCCTCCCTGGGGCCCGGGTACGGGATATCACTGACACACTGCCTGGGCTGATTCAGCCCTCTGATTATTGCCCACTGCTGATACCCCAGGCTGGCAGTGATGAGACTGAGAAGAGGAGTGTCAGGGCAATGAAAAGGGACTTTAGGGCATTGGGTCAGGTGGTTAATAGGACAGGGGCACAGACAGTCTTTTCCTCAGTCCCTCTGGAGTCTGAGAAAAACGGTGAAAGCAATAGGAGAGCTCACATTATCAACGAGTGGCTCAAGGGTTGGTGTCATCGACAAAATTTGGGATTCTTAAGTCATGGGGCAACTTTTACAGCACCTGGCCTCCTTGGACTACACGGGCTCCATCTTTCTGTGAAGGGCAGAAGAATTTTAGCTCTTGAACGGGCAGAACTTGTTGAGAGGGCTTTAAACTAGGTCCGAAGGGGGAGGGAGATGTAGCTGGGTTGTCTGGAAGCAGGCTCGTGGGTGGTAAGCCTGAGCTAGGGGTGAAATCAGCAGCCCAGCTGAGGTGCATGTACACCAATGCACACAGCATGGGTAACAAACACGAAGAGCTGGAGGCCATGGTGCAGCACCAGAGCTATGATGTAATTGCCATCACAGAAACAGGGTGGGACGACTCACATGGCTGGAGCGCTGCACTGGATGGCTGCAAGCTCTTCAGGAGAGACAGGAGAGGGAGAAGAGGTGGAGGGGTCGCCCTTTACATTAGGGAGGATTTTGATGCTACGGATGTTGAAACTAATGATGATGAAGTCAAATGTCTATGGGTGAGACTTAGGGGGAAGGCCAACAAGGCTGACATCCTACTGGGAGTCTGTTAACAGCCACCCAGCCAGAAAGAAGTGCTGGACAGGTTATTTTTCAAGCAGCTAAAGAATGTTTCTAGATCATCAGCCCTTGCTCTTTTAGGTGACTTCAACCTGCTGGACATCTCCTGGGAACTCAATACAGCTGAAAAAAGGCAGTCCAGGAAATTTTTAGAGATTGTGGAGGACAATTTTTGGCGTAGCTGGTGAGTGAGCCCACCAGGAGAGGGACTATGTTGGATCTGTTGTTTGTAAATAGAGATGGGCTGGTGGGAGATGTGGTGGTTGGAGGTCACTTGGGGCACAGTGATCATGAAATTATAGAATTCTCAATATTTTGGAAAGTCAGGAGGAACACTAATAAGACTTTTACATTGGACTTCGGAGGGCAGACTTTGGCCTGTTTAGGAGACTTATTCAGAGAATTCCTTGGGAAGCAGCCCTTAAAAACAAAGGAGTTCAGGAAAGGTGGGCATGCTTCAAAACAGAGATCTCGAGGGCACAGGAATAGACTTTCCCTGTGTGCTGAAAGACGAGTCGACGATGCAAACATCTAGCCTGGATGGGCAAGGAGGTTTTGAAGGAACGTAGGAATAAAAAGAGGATGTATCATCTTTGGAAGGAGGGTCAGGTCTCTCAGGAAGTATTTAAGGGAGTTGCTAGGGTATATAGGAAAAAAATAAGGAAGCCAAAGCTCAGTTTGAACTTAAAATGGCAGCTTTTGTAAAGGATAATGAAAAATGCTTTTACAAATATGTCTATGGTAAAAGGAAGGGTAAGACCAACCTTTGTTCTTTATTAGATGTGGAAGGGAATTTAATGACTGCAGATCAGGAGAAGGCAGAGGTGCTTAACGTCATTTTTTGCCTCAGTTTTTAGTGAGAAGACGATTTGCCTTCAGGACAACTCTCTTCCTGGGATGGTAGATGGTGTCAGGGAGAAGAATGGTGCACCCATTATCCTCGAGAGGCAGTCAGAGAACTGCTGAGCTGCTTGGATGTTCATAAATCCATGGGACCAGATGGGATCCACCCCAGGGTGATGAGGGAGCTGGCAGATGAGCTTACAGAGCTGCTCTCCATCATTTACCAGCAGCCCTGGCTCACTGGTGAGGTCCCAGATGACTGGAAGCTGCTATATGTGATGCCCATTCACAGCAAGAGTGGGAAGGAGGATCCTGGTAATTCCAGGCCAGTCAGCCTGACCTCAGTACCCGGTAAGGTCACGGAACAGTTCACACTGAGTGTCATCACACAGCACTTCCAGGACGGCCAGGGTGTCAGACCCAGCCAGCAGGGGTTTAGGAGGGCTAGGTCGTGTTTGATCAACCTGGTCTCCTTCTATGACCAGGTGACCCTCCTGGTGGATGCGGGACAGGCTGTGGATGTGTCTATTTGGACTCCAGCAAGGCCTTTGACACTGTCTCCCACTGCACACTCCTGGAAAAGCTGCAGCCCACAGCTGGGACAGGAGCACTCTGTGCTGGGTTCAGAACTGGCTGGATGTCCGGCCCAGAGAGTGGTGGTGAGCGGTGCTGCATCCAGCTGGGGACAGTCACCAATGCTGTCCCTCAGGGCTCTGTGCTGGTCCAGCTCTGTTCAATATTTTTATTGATGTCATGGATGAGGGGATTGAGGCTTTCATTAGTAAATCTGTAGATGACATTAAGCTGGGAGCGTGTGTCCATCTTTTGGAAGGTAGGAGGGCTCTGCAGGGACACCTGGAACAGTTGGAGGGATGGGCAGAGTTCAATAAGATGAAGTTTAACAAGTCCAAGTGCCCAAACCCGCATTTTGGCCACAACAACCCCCTGCAATGCTCTAGGCTGGGGACGGCGTGGCTGGACAGTGCCCAGGCAGAAAGGGACCTGGGGGCACTGGTCGACAGCAAGCTGGACATGAGCCAGCAGTGTGCCCAGGTGGCCAAGAAGGCCAGTGGCTCCTGGCCTGGATCAGGAATGGTGTGGCCAGCAGGAGCAGGGAGGTCATTCTTCCCCTGTACTTGGCACTGATGTACTTGGCATTCCTCCCCTGTACTGGCAACGTACCTCGAGTGCTGTGTCCAGTTCTGGGCCCCCCAATTTTGGAGGGAAATTGAGGACCTAGTGTGTGTCCAGAGATGGGCAACAAGGTGGGTGAGGGGTCTGGAACACAAGTCCTGTGAGGAATGACTGAGGGAGCTGGAGTTGTTTATCCTGGAGAAGACTCAGAGGTGACCTTATCACTCTCTACACTCCCTGAAAGGTGGTTGCAGTCAGGTGGAGGTCGGTCTTTTTCTCCTCACAGCAACTGACAGGACCAGAGGACAGTGTCTTAAGTTGCACCAAGGGAAATTTAGGTTAGATACTAGGAAAAATTTTTTTTATGGAAAGGGTGATAAAGTACTGGAACTGTCTGTCCAGGGAGGTGGTGGAGTCACCATCCTGGGATGTGTTTAAAAAAAGACTGGGTGTGGCACTCAGTGCCATGGTTTAGCTGAGGTGGTGTTAGGGCATGGGTTGGACTTGATGATCTTGAAGGTCTCTTCCAACCCAGTAATTCTGTGAGTGTGTGATTCTGTGACATCACAGACCAGGTTGTGACATCACGTAGTAGGCTGTGACATCACGGGTTTATTATATGACATCACAGAGCAGGCTGTGACATCAGAGCATGCCTGTATGACATCACAGAGCAGAGCAAGCTGTGAGGTCAAACAGTATGCTGTGACATTACAGGCTGGCTGTGTGACATCACAGAATGGGCTGTGAGGTCACAGAGAAGACTCTGCCATCATAGAAAAGGGCTCTGTGACATCACAGAGCAGCTGTGTGATGTCACAGAGAAGGCTGAGACAATACAGAGTGGGTTGTGACATCACAGAGCTGACTGTGAAATCACAGAGCAGGCTGTGACATCACAGCAAGGCTGCATAACATCACAAAGGTGGCTGTGACATCATAGAGCTGGCCTGATACATCTCAGAGTGGGCTGTATGGCATCACAGGTGGCTGTGTGAAATCACAGGGGCTGTGTCAGGCCACTGGGGAGGTCACTCCACCCCGGCCCCCCCTCCCAGTTCCCCCAGAGAAGTCCAACGCTACTCGTGCACAGCGGGGTCCCCTGTCCCCCCGGGTCCCCCTGTCCCCGGCGCCGCAGCCTCCCCCAGAGGATGTTCCACGAGATCGACCCCAGAGCCTGAAACGGGGACGGGGGACCGGGGCCACGGGGGGTGGGGCAGGGGACAGGGACCCCCCAGCAGCGTCCCCGTGTCCCCCAGGGCCAGAGCCTTGGCCAGGGCTCCTTCACCCTGTTACCAACGAGGGCTTGAGAGCTCTGAAAAAATCCCCAGCAAGGGATCAGCAAAAACCAGATTTAATATTAAGCGACAGCATGGCTAAGTTCCTTGGCAAGAGTCACTCTGCTCCTGACTGGACACTGCAGGCACACCAAGGAAACAAAGCCACAACAAAACAAAAAAAAAAAATCCAGGCAATCAAACCAGAAATGAGCCAAGACCTGGGGCTTTCATTCATATGGAAAAGAACCATCTTTCTCGTCCAGGTGCCCTTGGCCAGAATTGGGATTTCACCTCCAACACTGCCTGTTGTGACAGACTGGAGGAGATTGTTGGCTGGAAACATTTCATGTGTGGGGAGGAAGGGGCAGGTCCAGCCTTGCCCTGCCCTGGAACCCCAGCCCTGCCCTGCCCTGGAACCCCAATCCTCCCAGAGCCTCTATCCCAGCCCAGCAGTGTCTGCCAGTCCCTGGCACAGCACAGGCAATGCTCCACAGCCACCTCAGGAGCCCCCAGCCCAGCTCCTGACCGACCAAATGACCCCAAGTGCCACCTGGGGGAAGGGCCCAGGAACACCAAGGGGTACTTAAGGCTGGGCACAAGGCAAGCACACATCTTGACCCTACCTCCTCTTGGAATTTCTATCTGAACCCCTCTGGAATCCAGAATTTGGTAGCTGTCTGTGTGCTTCTGTGTATCTTTTTCTGTCTTTCTCTCTCTCTGTGTCTTCTTCTTCTATTTCTGTACTCTCGCACATTTTGATTAACTTTAAATTGATCAGGCTTAGAGTTTGTGAATTTGAATGGGCCAAGTTAATGCTTTGGGAAGTGTTTTGTGTGAATTGAATGTCATATTAAACCTTCTGCCAAAGTTTGTCTGATTTTCTAAAGTTCCCAGTAAAGGCTGTTTTGTTGTTCAGAGCTCCAAAGAATCTCTTGTTGGTATTTCTCCTGTTCATCCAACTCAGAGGACACAAACAATTGTAATTCCTCTTAAATGTCTCCTTGAGAGAATTGTTTGGGGGATGGGAGTCAGGGCTTGTGTGTCCTGCTTGGCACAGCCCAGGCAGGGCTTTCACAGCCACATTCCACACTCCATTTCCCAGATGGAGCCGCTGCTGCCTCTGAGTTCTGCTGCCCCAGCCCCAGGGACGCTCTCCTTGTCTGCCCATTCCCCCACGGTCTCTGGGCAGGGATGGCCTCAGTGGGGGCTGCTGACATCCTCAGCAACTTGGAGGCTGCTGCAGAATTTTACTGCTCCAGAGGCTTCAGCTCTTCAGTTCAGCAATTCAGTGTCCCAGGGCTCATTAACATTCAGAACAGATTAACAAGCCAAGCCTCTGGGAATTGTTTGATTTAAGTTTTCAAATCTTTTGTGCTTTATTCAACAGATCTCAGTAGTATATTAAAAGTGAATGTATTATATTTACAAAGTCAGTGAGAAACCATTTTTTTGGTCCTGTTTAGGTTTTTTTTTTCCCTGGTAATACATTGATCTGTGTAATCTCCAATTGACACTGAATCCAAGTACCTCCTCATGCAGTTGGAATAGATATGAAAATCAAGACCCTTCATGGCTGACAATGAATCAGACTCTGTCCCTACCCCCACCCCACCATTTCCTCCATCCAAGCCCTGGCACTCAGAGCAGCCTTGTGCAAATTTGAGCTCCCTCCACCCAGGCTGCACCTGCAGGTTTCAGCTCCTTGGCTCCCACTCCCACCTGCTTTCCTTGGAGAAGAAGCTGCTCCAGACACAGAGGGATGTTCATTTCTTGTCAGCCAACAAAGCCAAGGGAAGGCACAGCTCCATCAAATGCAAAAGTCATTCTTCTCTCTGGCTCTGCCCTGCCCCTGATCCCCACAGCCTGTCCTGTTTCCTTCATCCCTGCATTGCCAGGGACTTTCTGGGACAAGGGAGCTCTGCTCTGGGGATGGAGGGAGGTCCAAGTGCAATCACTGGAGTGGGAACCACAACTCATCAGGTTTGTGTCCTTTGAGGGGCCAGGAACTGGTGAGACTCGGAGGCACAGGAAGGTTTCTCTTCATGGCCAACATAAAAAATGTGAACATGATAAAATTTAACAAACATCAAAACCCTTCCCTCGGCTCCTTGTGACATCCCAGCAACGTCTGACACGTTTGCCATCCACAAGGGATTGCCATAGAGGAAGGATTTTGACAAAGACATAAGAGGTGATATAAAATATAAAAATACAACTAATGTGCTGACTAAGGAGTTATTTAAACTTATGAAAGACTGGGCAACTCCCTGAAGTTCAAAGCATGAAAGCAGTGAAGGGAGACAAATTGGAATGACCAGAGAACAGCTGCAGGAGGAAATCTGGGAGCAACAGGAAGGACATAAATCCAGCTCCTCCAAATGAAGAGATGTCCTTAGATAGGTCATTTAACCAGGAGAGCTGGAAACACCTGAAGGGAGAGGGTAATTAAATATTAGACTGAATGTTGATGGCAAAGGGAGGGGGGAAAATCTGTATTTCTTCTCCTGCCGTCACTAGAAGAATCTAGTAGATCCAGGAAATTCCTGTTCCTGCAGGGAATACTTTGCCATTTCTTTGCCATCAAATGACCCAGATAATAAAGATTTGCTTGTATATTACGAAAATACCAGATATTAAAACTTGTGCCCCTTTCCAGGCAGACATTGATGCGTGGAAAGACTCTAAAACTCAAAGACAAAGTGAGTTATAACATAGGTATTTTTTCAGCTGGGCACATGCCAGATACTTCTGCAAAGGCATGAGCATCTAATCACTCTCAGCATTCTTTTTTACCCTCTAAAATGTTACATATACATTAGGCTTTGCAATACAACTTTGCATATTCATTTCCTGGCTCCACCTTGTCCTGTTTCATATGCTAATCAGCTTATCAGTCCCTTGTGCCTTCTCCTTCATACTTGTCTCTGGTGGTTGTCTTGGGGGTTGCAGGGGGATGAAGTAAATGGTCATCATCAAAGCTGACCCTCTCACCCCGTCTTCGTGTGCAAGCTTACGGATCCTGCGGTCACAATCCAAACCATGAGGTAGGTCTAATCTGGTTTGGGGCTCTGAGGAGCCTTGTTATCTCGGTAGACTTGTAATTTTGTCCTGTTTTGATGAACATCATCCTTCCCTTATCACACATCCTTGCATTCTTCCATATTGCTCTCACAGGTGCACCCTGTCTTCCCATGACAGGCAGTTAGCACAGTAAAATGCAGCAAATATTAAACAATATATATATAATCTAAATATCTATTTGTAATCAACATCCTTCTAATTCCTAACCCTGTGTGTCAACATCAGCTGTGTGCCCATGACCAGGCAGTGCCACTTGTGCCCTGAGGTGCCGAGCTGGGATTGGATCTCTCAGAGAGGAGCTGAGGGAGAGCAGAGCACCTTGCAAGCTGCAGGTCCCTGCCAGCCCCGCAGGGCTCCTGTGCCATCAACATCTGCTCTGCTCCAGCCTGAAACAGGGCCCAGCATGGTGCCGGGACCATCAGAGAGCTGAGGTGTGTGCTGGAATTCAATGCCCTCCCCATGGCGCAGCAGCCCTGCATTTCCCTGCTCCAGCCTTGGTCTCCAGCACAGCCATGGAGGCTCTTTGGGCTCCTGAGTGTTCCTGCTGTGTCCATGCCCCCAAGGGCACAGAGCAGCCTCCTCTCTCGGGCACTTGCCTGTTTTCCATGCCTTGCACAGGCGCTGGCCCTGCCCCACAAGGCCTGGGCTGAGTCCTGCCCTGCACGCTCAGCCAGGCTGGGATGGACACTGATGGTTTCTGTGCCAGGCTCTCTGAGCCCAGCCCAGCTCCCTGCAAGCTCTGCCAGCTGCCCTGAGCTCTGTGCAGCACCAAGGGCCTCTCCCCAGCACAGCCCAGCCGGCTCTGGCCCCACAGCTCTGCTCAGCCCAGGCTGCTCTGGCCACTGGCCCCACGGCCTCAGCCCCTGGCCAGGGCACAGCAGCAGCTGCAGCTCAGCCAGGACTCAGCCCCAGCCATGGGGGAAGGGGCTTGGCCAAGGCCAAAGGAGGCTCCCTGGGTGCCCTGCTCCCCTCGGGCTGAGGTGCTGAGAGCTCTGCAGCCCCTGCTGCCATCCCATCTGCCCAGGCCAGCACAAGAGCCCGGCCTTGGGGCCCTCCAGAGCTGCTCCTGCTCCAGGCCCAGGACCCATCCCAGAGCTGGGGCAGCCACAAAGCTGTGCCCATTGCTGGTCATTGCTGCTCTGATGGGGATTGATCCTCAGCCACTTGGACGTTGCTGATGAATTTTACTACTCCAGAGGCCTATTCTTTCTTGAGCTCTTCCTTTTAGGAATTCAGTGAGAAAGGCTCATAAAGATTTGTTTAAAACTTCCAAACAAGAACAGCCCATGGGAATAATTGACGTTTTCAATTCTTCTGTGGTTAATTGGACAGATTTCAGTAGTGTATTTAAAGTGAATATACTGTTTTGAAAACTATGCAGAGAGAACTCTTTTGTCCTCTTTTCTTTTCCAGTTTATACTGTTTATAGATTAATATCAACAATGTCGGATTGATATTGACCCCCAGCACTTCCTAATGCAGTCTGAAAAGATGTCAAAATCAAGACCCTTCATGGCTGACAATCAATAACACTTTGTCCCCAACCCCTCCTTACCATTTCCCTCATCCAACCCCTGGCACTCAGAGCAGCTGAGGAATGGAGTCACACCCAGGGGTGTCCCCAGGGCTCAGGACTGGGGCCAGGTCAGTGAAATCTCTTTATTGCTGATCTGGACGAGGCCATCGAGGGCACCCTCAGGCAGTTCCCAGGTGAGCCCAAGCTGGGTGGGAGTGTGGCTGTGCTGGAGGGCAGGAAGCTCTGCAGAGGGATCTGGACAGGCTGGAGCCACGGGCCCAGGACAATTGGATGAGGTTCACCAAGGCCAAGGGCCGGGTCCTGCCCTGGGCTCACAACCACCCCAAATCCCTGGCTGTGCCCTGCCCCTGATCCCCACAGCCTGTCCTGTTTCCTTCATCCCTGCATTGCCAGGGACTTTCTGGGATAAGGGAGCTCTGCTCTGGGGATGGAGGGAGGTCCAAGTGCCACCACTGGAGTGGGAACCACAACTCATCAGGTTTGTGTCCTTTGGGGGTCAGGAACTGGTGAGACTCAGAGGCACAGAAAGTTTCTCTTCATGGCCAACAGACCATGGTTGAACAGGACACAATTTAATAACAATCACACTCTTCCCTGAGCTATGTGCAATGTCCCAGTAGCGTCTGATGAGTCCACCATCCACAAGTGATTTCCATATTAAAACTGATTTTAGACAAACGTGGTTCTGTGATAGAAATAAACACAATTAAGTTCTTGTATCAGGATGATTGTCCTGCAGTGGGGGCAAAACATCTCCAACAATTCCTGATTTGCAAAGCTGTCAGTGGTGGATGGAGAAGGGAGGTCAGGCTGCTTTTGCTGTTGAGGAAATGCTGAAACCAGCCTGACTCATTTCATCTCCTCCTGGCCTGGCTGATCTCCCCTCTTGCCCCTTCCACCCATTGGCTTTTGTCTCCCACCAGGTCCCCGGTGAAGAGCCTGGCTCTGTGTTCTCCCTCCCCTCCTCGCTGGCACTGCCAGGCTGGGATGAGGAGCCCCTCAGCCTTCCCTGCTCCAGGCTGGACAAGCCCAGCTCCCTCAGCCTCTGCTCACAGCCCAAGGGCTCCAGCCCCACCTTGGAGGCCCTTCCCTAACCCTGCTCCAGCTGCCAGACATCTCTCCTGCCCTGGGGAACCCAACCCAGGCCACAGAGTGTTGGATAATCCACGTCCTTGATGTCCTGGTCACACAGCCCTGGCCCTTTTCCCCATGTCAGGCTCTGGGGTAGATCCTGTGGAACATCCTTTGGTGGGGGCTGTGGCTCCAGGTGGACTGGGGGGATACCAGGGGACAGGGACCCCACTGGGGAATGAACAGCATTGGACTTGTTGGGAGAAACTGTGAGGGGGAGCTGGGGCAGAGTGACCAACCCAGTGACCTCACACAGCCCTCCTGGGATGTCACACAGCCCCTCTGTGATGCCACAGCCTGCACTGACATGTCACAGTCCATTCTCTAATGTCACACAGCTGGTCTCTTATGTCACAGCCAACTCTGTGATGTCATAATCTGTTCTGTGATTTCAGACCTCTGCCCTGTGATGTCACAGCTGGCTCTGAGAGGTCACAGAGGCAGTTTTTGTCATAGCTGCTCGATGACCTCACAAAAAACACTCTGTGATGTCATGGACCATTCTGTCATAGATCACTCATGTGATGTCATAGATCACTCTGTGACCTCATGTTACCAGATGATAAATTGTCTCCACCAGGTGAGCTGACACTTGGAGCTTGTTCTCCAAAACCCCAGGCCTATGGAAACCACACAATGCCCATTGTCTCAGAAGGGGAACTGGAAGTTCACCAGCCTCAGTGTCCTGACAGCTCAGCCAGGCCCACTGGAACATTGGGGTCCACGACCACCAGGGACCACCAGAGAGACCCCCAGGACAGAAGAACACATTGGAAAAGGGGAGGGGAAATATGTTAATGATTCTGGGGAAATTATTATCAGATGTGTGTTTAGTCCAGGTCAATCAGTGAATATGTGTGCAAAATACAGAATATGAGCAGAAACTTTCCTGCACTCAGCATGCTCAGCTTTGGGAGGAGCTATCCCCCGTGCACCCGGCTGAATAAAGAATGCTGCTTCTTAATGCTGCATTGGTGTGAAGGAGTTTTCTGTTTTACCAAATTTTTGGTAACACTCCACTCCCAAGGAAAGCTCTGTCTCCTGCTGCTCACAAACAGAGAAGGGCTGGTGGCAGATGTGGGGGTTGGAGGCTGCCTGGGGCACAGTGACCATGAAATAATCAAGTTTTCAATGATCTGTGAAAGAAGGAGGGGCAGCAACAAAACTGCCACACTGGAATTAGGCAGGGCAGACTTTGGCCTATTTAGGATGGAGATTTGGGGAGTACCGAATCAGGTACTGATATTTAATGGGAAACAACCCTTAAAAACAAAGGGGTCCAGGAAGGATGGACACATTTCAAGAAAGTAATCTTAAGGGGGAAGGAGCAGCTTGTCCCGGTGTGGCCAAAGATGAGCTGGTGAGGAAAATGACTGCCCTGGCTGCCTGTGGAGCTTTTGTGGGAACTTAAGGGAAAAAAGAGTGTGCATTAACTTTGGACAAATGGTCAGGCAACTTAGCAAGTATTTGAGGATGTTGTCAGGTCATGCAGTAAAAAAAAAAAAAAGATAGAGGTGTAATCTCAATTAGAGATTAACCTGGCCACTTCTGTGAAAAAAAATAAAAATGTGTCTATGAATAAATTAATGGCAAAATGTGGAATAAGGTGAACCCCTACTCTTTATTGGATGCAGTGGAGAATATAGGAACTAAAGATAAGGAAAAGTCCAAGCTACTTAACACCTTGTTTGTATCAATTTTCAATATTAGGACAGGATGTCATCAGGACAAGAGTTCTCCTGAGCTGGCAGATGGGGTCAGAATGCAGAACAGGCCTCTGGAATCCAGGAGGAAGCAGCTGGGGACCTGTTGGGCCACTCAGATACTCACAGGTGGATGGGATCAGATGGGATCCATCCTAGGGGGATGAGGGAGCTGGTGGATGACCTCCCCAAGCTGCTCTCCATCATTTACCATCAGTCCTGGCTCACCAGGGAGGTGCCAGAGCACTGGAGGCGCCAGTGTGAGCCCATCCCCAAGAAGGGCTGGGAGGAGGATCTGGGGAACTCCAGGCCTGTCAGCCTGACCTCGGTGCCCGGCAACGTTATGGAACAGATCACCCTGAGTGCCATCACAGGGCACCCACAGGATGGCCGAGGGGTCAGAGCCAGCCAGCGTGGATTTCAATATCTGCATGGATGATCTGCATGAGGGGATTGAGTCCAGCATCAGCAAATTTGCAGATGACACCAAGCTGTGTGTGGGTGTGGATGTGCTGGAGGATAGGAGGGCTCTGCAGAGGGACCTGGACAGGCTGGATCCAGGGCCCAAATCCAACAAAGTGAGGTTTAACAAGTCCAAGTGCCGGGTCCTGCACTTTGGCCACAACAACCCCTGCAGCACTACAGGCTGGGGACAGAGTGGCTGGACAGCAGCCAGGCAGAAAGGGACCTGCAGGGACTGATGGACAGCAGGCTGGACATGAGCCAGCAGTGTGCCCAGGTGGCCAAGAAGGCCAATGGCTCCTGGCCTGGATCAGGAATGGTGTGGCCAGCAGGACCAGGGCTTCTGTGCCAGCCCTGATCTGCCCCCAGCTCTGCACAAAGACATTGCTGCTGCAGCTTCAGAGGAGGGAACAAAAGGAGGATTTCTGGTGAAAACTTTCCTGGGAGATCCTTTAGTTCATTTAAAGCCACTGAGAGCACAGCTCCTCATTGACACAGTCTGGGGCCACAGCAAAGGTAGAGAGAAACAAAATGAGAAATGGCACAAGGAATGGCCTTTGTGGATAATCTTAAAAAACTAAAACACAAGGGAAAAACCCCACAACCAAACCAACAGGAACAATCAAAGATGACTTCTTACAAATGATTTGCAGAAGCTGGCCAGCAATTTTGTCAGTGCTACCCAGAGTGCTTTTGTGACAGGAAACTCAGACTTTGTGTCACAGGCATCATGATTAGCAGATCTTGAAATGCTATCAAGTCCCTGAGCACTAAGTCACGGAAAATTAAAGCCACACAGGCCACATCTGCAGTGCTCAAACACAGCCCTGTTGCTGCTGCTGCTGAAATAGAATCAACTGACAGAGGCCATCACAGAAATTGCCTCTGGAGTGTGAAATACAATGAAAAATTCCACCAGGATAAAGAGAAACCAGAACATTTCGACACACTTCATTGTTTCTTCTGAGCAGCAGCAGAAAATGGAGATGCCCAGAGATATTCCCAGCTGCTGCTGATCCCAGTGGAGCCCAGCCTGCTGCCCAGTCCCAGCGGGAACCTGAGCCCAGCCCGGGGGGCTCCTGCAGTGTCGGGAGCTCAGTGCACGCGGGGCCAGGCCCAGAGCCCCGGGCACGGCACAGACGGAATGTCCTGCGGCCCAAACCTCCTGCTCCTGCCTCACAGCGCCCAGCGTTCTCCCCCTCCTGCTCCTCTCCCAGCACGGCACACATTCCAGCTCGGAGGAGGCTTCCCCAGAGAGGGCTCCGGCTCCTGTTTCAGCCTCAGTGTCCCTGCAGGGAAGCAGGGCATCTTTCAGGCACTTCCACAAGCTCCGGGTTCCCATTTCATGGGGAATCTAGGATGAAAATGGCCTTGTTAGGAAGGACAAAAGTGGAGGGAGTGGACTGAAAATTATTAGGAAAAAATGACCATTCTTACAAAGATCACCACGTCATTGCCTGCATTGCTCCTTTTCAGATTCTTTCAGTCATCTCCTGAGAGGTCCAGCTTGGTCTGGTGCTTGTCATTAACTGATTGAACTCTTGAATTATATCAGTGCATGAGATGTAGAAGCATCTAAAGTGAACACAGAAACGAACTCCCCTGTCAGCCCATTTTCATCTTCTACATCACTTTCAAGATGCCCATGGGGATGTTGGAATGATTATCCCACAGCTCTCCATTTCTGGCTGCAGGCTCTGCAGATTCTTTCTCTGCATTCAGTCAGGCTTGCATTCCCTAATAATTTCCGGTAGCCCGTCATGGATTCTTATGGTATCACAGTAACAATGAAAACCTCACCAAAGGCACAACTGCCCAGCCCACAAGGAAAAGAAAGAACAAGGTGTCAAGTTTTTCTAATATTAGTCCTGCTTTGCTGTAAGAGTTGTGCTGCACTCACGGTGTGGAAAGCCAAGAGAAGCTGCAGGTGGTGGCACATCTTGTGACAGGAGCTGCACCTCGTTCTCCAGGAAAGGTTCTTGGAAAGAGCAAACAGGACTGTGGAGAAGATTCTGGGAAAACTGAATGAGCTTTTAGGAAATGAAATGAAAATGGAAAGAAACAATCCAAGATGTTTTCCTCTGTTTATTTCTATGCTCCCCTTTTCCATCTTGCACTGCTTCTCCATCCCATTAATCCAACTGGTTCTCACCTCTAAGATCCATGACATGGCAAGTTTGAGACACTGTAAAATACCATGAGCTACACACAGCTTGCCTTCCCCTGGTTTTCTTGGAAAGCAGTGCTGGAGACTAAGTGCAGTGCTTGGGTCAGGCAAATACTCTGCATTCAGGGAATGTGCTCCGATAGTATTTGACCCTCAGCAGGGACAATGCACAGCAGCGACCAAGAGGATTTCTGTGCCGCTGTGCAGGAGTCCAGACTCTGGGTCTGGGCTGAACACGGCAAAGTTCCCGTGTTTGGACAGGCTCAGGGGCTGCCCCCGGGGAGCGGGGGGCTGGGCGCAGCGGCGAGCGGGCAACGGACAAACGGACACGGGGACAAACGGCCCCGGAGCTTCAGTTGCAGCAGCAGCAGCAGCAGCAGCAGCAGCAGCAGCCAAAGCAGTGATTTTGTCGACTCCCTCTTGTTACTCCTCTCCCTGTCCCGCTGTCCCGCACCGTCTCCCGCTCTCCCTTTCCCGCTGTCCCCTCCTCTCCCAGTCTCTCTCTCTCCCCATTCCCGGCCGGGCCATGCCCCCGGCCCGCCCCCGGCTCCGGGCGGGGCTGCCCCATCCCCGCCCCCGGCCGTCCCGCCGGGGTCTCGCCTCCGCCCGGCTCTGGCCGTGCTGGCAGTGGCGCTTCTGGGCGGGCATCGGTGCCTGGGGCTGGGGCGGCATCGCCTCGCTCTGGCTCCGCCTGGCCCGAGCATGGCCCCGGCCCCGGCTCCTCCCGGGCCCCGCGGAGGACACACGCGGCGCGGCCGCTGCCGCCGCCTCCGCTGCGGCTTCCCCGGCCCGAGCTCCGCCGCTCGGCAGCGCGGCCGCCGCCCCCGAGCCGCCGCTGTCCCGTTGCCGGGAGCGAACGCCTGGGGAGGGCCGGCCCGGGGCGGTCGGGGGGCGCTTGGGGGCCGCTCCTGGCCCCGGGCCGAGCGCTGACAGCCGCGTCCCGCCCGCAGGGAAGGCGCAGCAGGGCCTGCAGGAGTGGTACCGGCTGGGTTCGCTGCTGGGCAGCGGCGGCTTCGGCAGCGTCTTCGCGGCCACGCGGCTCTCGGACGGCGCCCCGGTAAGCGGCGGGGCCGGCGGCGGGCGGAGGAGGAGGAGGAGGAGGAGAAGGGGGAGGAGGAGGGGGGGATGGGGCTGGAGCTGGGGCTAGGGCTGAGGCTGGGGTTGCTCAGGGCGGGTGGCTCAGCCCGCTGCTGCTCTTGGCTTGCAGGTGGCCATCAAAAGGGTGCCAAGGAACCGCGTCTGGCACTGGGGCGAGCTGGTGAGTGAGCGGGGCCAGCGGCAGAAGCCGGGCCGTGCCGGCGGGGATGAGCCGAGGCCCGGCAGGGTGGGAGCCACCAGGACGCCTCGAGGGAGAGCGGGCGTGGGGCCAGCGCAGGGCGCAGAGCATCCCGGGCTGGGTGAGGGGTTCCCGACCCCTTGCACGGCATCAGCCCCACTGACGGAATTGCGTTCCTCCCACAGCCCGACGGCACCAGCGCACCCCTGGAGGTCGTGCTGCTGGACAAGGTGTCCACTGGCTTCCCCGGTGTCGTCCAGCTGCTGGAGTGGCTTGAGCTCCCCAACAACATCTTGATCGTGCTGGAACGCCCGAAGCGGTCTCAGGACCTTCATCATTTCATTCGGGCACGGGGATTCCTGTCCGAGGAGGTGGCGCGGGATCTGTTCCGCCAGGTGCTGGAGGCCGTGCAGCACTGCACCAGCTGCGGAGTCCTGCACAGGGACATCAAACCAGGGAACATCCTGGTTGACCTGGCCACCGGGCAGGCCAAATTGATCGACTTTGGCTGTGGCACCTACCTGCAAGACACAGCCTACACTCGCTTTGCAGGTGAGCCCACGCAGGGGTGTGCTCTCGGTCCTGGCATCTCATGGCCCAACATCTCACAGCCCAAGCTGGGTGTGGCAGCAGGGATTCTCCCTTTTGTTGCCCTTCATGGCACTGAGATTTCAGCTGAGTTGCGTTTGAGCAGGGCTGGGTGGGGAGCCAGCTTCCAGCCCTGCTGGCAGCCTTTGCCCACCACTCTGGGCAGGACTGAGGCTGGGGCTGGGGCAGCCAGCCTGACAAAAACACCCGTGGGTGGGGGTAGCAGAGAGGGGGGCCGTAAGCTGTGTCCCAGCCGGTTTGGTGTGCAGGTGAGAAAGGGCTTGGACTGCTCCACTCACCTGGTTTCTTTTGGATTCATGATGTTTTTTGGGCAGTGCAGGCAGGGAGGATGAAGGCATGGTTTTCCCAAGCACTGGGTGGGTTTTTCCTCCTCATGGTTGGGCCTTGCCAGGATTTCTGCTGCCCTCTTCCAACCCCAGTGGCTTCTTTTCCAACCCCGAGTCTATACACAAGTCCCAGGTGCTGGCGAGAGGGCAGCGGTCACCCCGTGTGCCACTGGGGCAGCCCCCACACGCCCAGGGATGCTGGGGCCAGGCTCTGGGAGCAGCAGCATCCCCCTGATGAACCCCATCTGTATTCCACAGGAACACCGTCATACAGCCCCCCGGAATGGATCCACTTTGGATTTTACTATGGCAAGCCAGCTACCATCTGGTCCCTGGGCATCCTGCTGCACCAGATGGTCTGCGGGGAGCACCCTTTCAGGAGGAGCCAGAACATCAGCTGGGACCATCAGCTCTCACTGCCACGACGGCTCTCTCAAGGTGGATCCTCATCTCTGGCCACGGGGGCAATGCCAGTGCTGGGAGACAGCAGCAGCTCGTGAGCATCCCGCCCTGGCAGCTGCTGAGGAGGTGGCACATGTCCCGCTCTCCTGCTCTCCTCCAAAACAGGGAATTGATGGGGAAGTTTAGGCCCAGCTCTGAGCACATCCAGCATGGCCTGGGCACGGGAATAGGGGGACAAAGCCAACAGGAGCCTTCTCCAGCTGACCGGAGGGTTCTGGTTTCTCTGCCCAGAGTGCCAAGACCTGATCAGGCGGTGTTTATCCATGCTGCACTCGGACAGGCCCTCGTTAGAAGAGCTGTTCTGTGATCCCTGGCTGCAGGATATTGATCGGCCCTAGAAGAAGGGAGAGAGCCACAGGCACACTTTGATGCAAGGCCCTGGTAAGTTGCAGCTCCACACATGCCTTGGCAATCAGAAGCAAAGGAACCCAGACATTTTGTCCTGCCTGTGTCACTGCCCAGGGGTCATCAGATGGGAACATGCAGCCCTTGTGCTGGAGCTGAGCTGCTCTGCCCAGCACTGGTGGCCGCCATCTGAGCTGGTTTTGCTTGTCCTGGTTCCCTGACAGCTCTGGGCCCTGGGCAGAACCCTGACAGCCTGGGCTCACCCCAAGGGAAGGAGAAGGAGCCCCTGGAGGAGCTGTACCAGGTGGGGCTGCTGCTGCTGGGGACAGCGAGGACGACATCAAGGATGACAACCTCTTCCTCCACCTGGCCACCGGCAGCTGAGGATGATGGACTTCGATTCTGGCACCTTCTCCAAAGCCAGGCTCCACGGGAAATATGCAGGTGAGTCCACACGCAGGGGGATGCTCCCAGATTTGGGCATTGCACAGCCTGGCCAGGAACCAAAGGTTCCCCCTTTGCTGGGGCGGATGCAGCTGATCCTTCAGTCGGCTGCCAGGCTGCTTTTGGCAGGGCTGGGGGATGGGCTGGGGTGGTGATGAAATGGGAGTGGGCTCCTGGCCCTGCCAACAGCCCCCAGCACCCACCGTGCCCCGGGCTGGGGCTGAGGCTGGGGCTGGGGCAGCCAGCCCGACACAAACAAACCCCCATGGTGGGAGCAGAGGTGGGACTCCAGAACCTGTGCAGGGGCTGCTTTGCTTTGCAGGCAAGGAAGGGCTTGGGCTGCTCCATTGCCCCTGTTTTCTTTGGGATCACCGTTATTTTGGGGGGCAGTGCAGGGGGGAAGGGAGAGAGCCTGGGCTTCCCTCACCTGTGGGTGGGTTTTTCCCTGGCATGCAGGGGTTGGGCCTTCCTCAAGTCCCTGACAGTAATATGATTTTTGACCTTTTTTCTTGTTCCCCTTTTTGTCTGTAATCTATTTTCAAAATTTTGTTGTGTGTTTTTCTAGAGGAAGTGTTCCAGGTGGGGTCCAGTCTGGATGGGGAAGTGCTTGGGAGCAGCTGTGGCGTGGATGGGCCGTGCCCTTGGAGAAGGATGAGGACATGGTTTGGGACCAGCTTTTCTTCCAGCAGGGGATGGCATCAGGTGGGTCCCGTCTGCTTGGCATGGTGGGATCAGAGCTTTGGGGAGATGGCAGCGAGCACAGGAGCATCCTGCTCTGGGCAGCTGCTGAGGGCTGGATGTGCCGTGGCCGGCTGCAGGCTGGGCACATGTCCTGCCCTCCTGCTCTGCTCCCAAAGGCAGCAGGGATGGGCAGCTCTGGGCACAGCTCTGGGCACGGCCAGCATGGCCTGGGCACCGCAGGCGGCTGGGACAAGGGGACAGGAGCCTTCAGCTGACGGGCGCTTTCTGGTTTCTTTCCTTGCAGCCGGGCTCTGCGGGTCCTGAGGCTGCTCTGGGCTCTGCCAGGGCTCTGCTGGAGCTCAGCACCGGGCCGCAATCAGCCAAAGAAGAAATGGGGTGACCTGCAGCACAGACCTGCTGGAGCATTTCAGCAACACAGCTCAAGTGTGCAGAGTGTACGCCTCCCAGGGAAAACATGCCACCACCCCAGAATAAACTTGTTCAATAGCTTCTGAAATGAAATCAATCTGGGATGACCCCAAATGACATTTTGCAGCTTGCTCAAGCTGTAGCTCAGTCTTTCTCTGAACAGTTCTCTCCTCCACCTGCCTTGTACTTCCCAACTGCTCCCTCTTTTCCCCCAGTGAGTTCCCAGCCCATGGAAGTCTCCATCACACTGTTGCCTTCCTTGGTGCCCCTCACCACGAGGAAGGCTGAGCCCCAGGCTTAGGGACTCATCCTGTCACTGGCTGAGGAGCAGCAATGTCTCAGAGGTCCAGTGGGATTTTAGTGTCATTCAGAGCTGCTCTCCAGCCCTCAGCTCTCCTCACTGCTGAGTTCCCACTCCCTTGTCCTCGTCCTTGTAGCAGGATGAGCTCTGTGAATCCCCTTGAGCCTCCCCACTCTTCCCAGCCCACGCACCCACCTCAGTTAGGCTGAAGCTGCAGCTTCTCTGTCTCCTGTGGCACACCAGTCCAGTCCCCTGTGCGGGGAGCCCCAGCCCCAGAGCACAGCACTCAGCAGTGCACTCCGGGCTGGAGCAGCTCCCTCCCAGCCCCAGCCCAGGGACCCCTCCAGCCCCAGGGACTGGGGCACGGTCAGCACCCGCTGCTGCAGCCACCGCTTCTGCTGGCCCAGACAGCAACACCCAAACTGGGGCTGATCCCGAGGGAGCACCAGCAGGACCTGGATCTGATCCCTGACTCTGGGGCAGGCCTGGACAAATGACCCCCAGCAGCAGCAGCACGTGGAGCTGACTTTCAGCACAACCCCTGCCACTCTTCCCTCCCGTGTGCAGCGGTGTCACAGCAGCCTGAGGCACCTGGGAGCCCCCAGGGCCAGCAGGGACTTGAGATGGCAGCCCTGGGCTCCTGGATGTTGTGCAAGGAACAGAGCTGGGGACTCCCTGTCCATGGGGAGCTTCCAGATGGAAAAGGCTGCTGCGCCCAGGCAGCTCCAAGGGCAGAGAAAGGAGGGTCTCGACCCCTGGATCTGCGCCAGTCCCACAGTCCTGGGCAGCAGCCACCGAGCCCTGGGGGAGCAGAGGGCACAGCAAGAGGGACAAAAGCAGGCAAGGTCAGAGACTGGAGAGAGCCAGACCCAGCAGCAGGAACAGCTGCTCCATTGCACTCTTGGAGAAAGCTCTTGGCTGGTTCAAAGCGCTGAAAGGCGTGCAGGGCAGAGAGGAGGCCACAGCAAACACTGCTCCTGTTTCCACAGCCTCCCCTCTCCGTGTCCCAGAAGGAATTGGATGGACTGTGTTCTTCTCCCCGAGTCGTCCGGTTCAGCACGAGCAGCTGAGCACCAGGAGCTGAAGGAGCTGAAGCCTCAGGCCTCAAGAGCTGGGCCTGAGGAGACTTTCTGAGCAAATGAATGCTGCTAACATGGACCTGGCTGAATACAGCAGATGGAATCATGGAATCACAGAATCCTTTCTGTTGGAAAAGACCTCTGAGCTCATCCAGTCCAGCCGGTCTCCCAGCAGTGTCGAGCCCAGCACTAAACCACGTCCCTGAAGTGCCAAGGCCTGGACAACAGCCCTGAGTGAGGCCCTGAGCCAAAGGTGGCCTCTGGATGAACCTTCCAACCAAAGGTTATCTTTGTATCTGCTCACTAATGAAATATGCATGGTCATTAGCACTGTGATAGATGTATCCACTCATTAGTGAAACATGGATTGACCTTTCTGTGTTTAGAAGCCAGACAAGGCCATGAAATCTGACATCTGGCCTTGTCTGGGGCTGAATGGGCAAAGTCACCTCCCTTGGTTCCTCTTGGGCCCTGGCCAGGCTTTGGGAGGAACCCAGGAGGAGGATGAAACCAGATGTTCCCGCACCAGCAGCGCTGTCAGTTTGTTCATTCAGCACTGTCAGAGCTGGGCCCTCTCCCAGCGAGGCTGGAGCCTCACCTGTGGCTGGAGGCACCTGCAGGAATTCCCAGTGTCCAGGAGTGGCTCTGCAGCCCTTGGCTGTGACAGCTTCCCCAGCTGCTGTGTGGATCTGGGGCATGGTAAAGCCTGAGGGTAACTGCTGCTGGATCTTTCTTAATCACTGCTGCAATCTCTGGTGCTGATGGCTGGGTGCATTGCCGAGCTGCTCCTTTTGTGATTCTTTGCTGCTTTGAGCTACAGTCAATGACACTGAGTCCTTCAGTTGGTGTCTGTGTCTTTGGTGCTGACCCTGCCCACTGGGGAAACAAAACTGGCACAGTCTGGCCAGATCACAACAAAATGTCACTTTTTAAATGTAAATGTGAGGAATCAGTCCCATCAGAAATTCCCAGATGGGAAGCCCTTCCCTGGAGTTCCCTGGCTCTGGAGTGGGCTGAGGTCAGAGCACCCTGTGAGCAGTGGGGCACTCTGTTAAAAGAGGCTGAACCCCTGGATGTCTTCAAATGCATCCAAAAATTGCATGTGGAAGAAGGAAAAGAATTGTGGGTTTGGGAATATGTGGGTGAAGTTTGTAAATGGCACATTGGAAACAGCACCAACAGAAGGAAGAATTGCTTTTGGAATGCTCCCACATGGAGGGACAGAGGAAGGTTAAAACTTGAGCTCAGGTTCATTTGTGCAAGTGAAAAATAATATTATTATTATTATCATCATTAATAACAGTTATATAAAAATAGAACATGATTATACATTTTTTTCAGATAGAATTAAATTTGATTGTGAAAAATGCATATTTTATGATTGGCTTTTCGCAAATATTAAATTGAATACTATATGTATTATGTTATATTGATTAGAAGTGCTGTATTAACATTTTAATAGGATGGTAAATGTAGTTTTGTAGTTAAAATAGAGCCTATGTATGTGGGGGTTTTTTTACTAGCTCAAGCAAGAGATAAGATAATGAAGAAACTCTTCACACAGAGATGACAATGATGGGGGCCCATAAAGAGTTACTGCCTCCTTATCGGAAAAGACAAACATTCTTCCACCTTCTCTCTGTCTTTATGGAACCATCAGGATTAAGGGGAAGAAGTTGACAAAAACCAGAAAAGTTCTTAATTTGCAAGGAATTTATGCATCATGTATGAGATGTATGAATATGCAACAGGCTATTGTTTTTAAAGATTATTCCTTTGTTCACAAGGCATGCTTATTGGGCTTAAGTGCCCGAGAGCATCCGGACGTCTGTAATTCTTTGCTTTTTATCGTCTTGTAATTGTCCTAAATTTTCATTACTCTAATTGTATTACTATTTTTATAACCATTTTATTATTATTAAACTTTTAAAATTTTGAAAACCAAGTGATTGGCGTTTATAACATTGATAATGTGAAATAAGGCTGACAATGCTAATATGTCACCTTTGGCTGCTCACTGTGACACTGAATACCCTACAGAAAAGGACTGGCCAAGACCCAAATGTCACAATAGAACTTTGTGAATTTTGCAAAATGAATAAAGGAGGAAGGGATGTTGTGGAAACCCAGGACACCGGGAGTATTTCTCTGTCTGCTCTGGGGTGTCCTGAGCCCCAGGGGAGCACTGACTTTGACCCTCATTCATGGAGAAAACTTCCAAAGCCTCAAGGTAAACTAGAAACCACAAAAGTGTGAAATAGATTGTAGAGATTGTAGAGAGGAGTTTAGTATGTCACATGGGTAAGAAATTTAAGCTTTAGGATTTTTAGTATGTTATAGATGGATTCAAGATTGTTATAAATGAATGCTCCAATTTATTAATTAAAGAAGATTTATTAAATTGTCCAAATATAAATTTAGAGAATAACAACGAAAAGCCACTATCAAAAAAGGGCAGTGCAGAGCCCGGGATCGGCACTGGGTGAGACACAGGTTTGACCACTACAGCATAGGGTCCCCTATGTTCACCCCGACTGTTCTGTCCAAGTGATTTATAGATGGTTTTTCTTGCCTGAGGCAAAGTCGCTTTCTTCTTTTCTGGGCTGCACCTATTCATGTGGAGTTCCTTCACTGTGGCAAGTTGAACAGAACCCGTCCGATCGATCGATCGTGCTCCTGGAGTTCGGTATTCAGATGTATCTCCCTGATGGTTCTGGTTATCTCACTCTCAACTACTTACAGCGTGTTTCTCGTTGGGCGTTCCAAACATGTACATGTCACTTAGGGCGTGTAAGTGGTGCCATTGTGTTCAGCTGGATAAGATGTACAGAAGTTTATTACATACAACAACTTGCAGAGTAAAATCTCGGACACTTTGGTATATATGGGATTTGACACAGAAAAAGGGAATTAGAGAAAGGGAACTAGCTCATAAAATGAGGAAAAGACGAGAATGGAGATGCGTGAGGGAAAGAGAATGAAGAGAGAAACAAAAAGATTAGCATATAGAATAGCATGGTAGGTTAGTGAACACATTTTGGAATAGCAACAGCAAACCGTTTTACCAGCTCAAATGTGCACTACCAATAAAACAAAAGCAGCCAGCAAAGCAGTTCAGTAATGTTTTACTTTCTAAATGTCCAGAAGGATTCAGCAAATCAGTACAAACATTCTGAAATACCTTGGCTAATGCTGGAGAATAGGAGGGGAACAGAAGCCCGGTGTTTTAAAAATTCTGCACTGGGACATTGAGCAGTCACTGTGGTGGTGAGATGGTTTCTCCTTGAAGCTGATGAGGGACAAAGCAAACCTCCAGCCAGCCACCCTGCTGAGAGCTTGGCAGTAAAGAGCCTGCAGCCAAGTAGGTGCTTTTCATCAGAAGAATTCAAAATAGTGTGCCAATATCCAAACCTGACCACTGATTGATTTGACCCAACTTCCTCAAAAAATTCACTTCCATGTCAAACCACGACAAATATGTAAAATGTAACATAAGATACTTGAAAAATGATGAATGCCAAAGGATCTGAGTATTAGATCTTTCCTCAAAGAGAATCCTTTTTGCTAACATCTACATGCCAGGAGCTGCAGTGTAGCACCAGGGAGACAAAGGAACCCACCAGTGCTGAAAAGCACCCATCTCCGAGCCGGCCACGTCCATTCGTTTGCAAATTAGGTCCTTTTCTCCCTGCTGCCAGCTGTGGGTTTGAAATACTGTGAAGCAACCTTCCCGTCCTTGGTGGGGTGCTTAAAAACACTTACAGAATATTTCTTACCAATATAACATTTTTCATACATCAATTTCTCACAAGCACGAATTATCTAAAATACACATAACAATTCCATTATTCCATCTGCTGCATTCAGCCAGGTCCATGTTAGCAGCATTCATTTGCTCACAAAGTCTCCTCAGGCCCAGCTCTTGAGGCCTGAGGCTTCAGCTCCTTCAGGTCCTGGTGCTCAGCTGCTCGAGCTGAACCGGATGACTCGGGGAGAAGAACACAGTCCATCCAATTCCGTCTGGGACACGGAGAGGGGAGGCTGTGGAAACAGGAGCAGTGTTTGGTGTGGCCTCCTCTCTGCCCTGTACGCCTTTCAGCGCTTTGAACCAGCCAAGAGCTTTCTCCAAGAGTGCAATGGAGCAGCTGTTCCTGCTGCCGGGTCTGGCTCTCTCCAGTCTCTGACCTTGCCTGCTTTTGTCCCTCTTGCTGTGCCCTCTGCTCCCCCAGGGCTCGGTGGCTGCTGCCCAGGACTGTGGGACTGGCACGGATCCAGGGGTCGAGACCCTCCTTTCTCTGCCCTTGGAGCTGCCTGGGCACAGCAGCCTTTTCCATCTGGAAGCTCTCCATGGACAGGGAGTCCCCAGCTCCGTTCCTTGCACAAGCTCCAGGAGCCCAGGGCTGCCATCTCAAGTCCCTGCTGGCCCTGGGGGCTCCCAGGTGGGCACAAGTGGGGCAGCAGAGCCAGCAGGGAGCCTGCGAGTCTCTTCCAGCCCTGTCTGCTCTGAGTTTGGGCCTTGGAGCCTCAGGTGGCCAAAGGCAGCTGCTGCTGGTCCCTCTGTGTGCCCCCGTGTCCAGCAGTGCTGCTCCATCCGTCTGTGCCCAGCCACGGGGAAAAGCCTCAGCCCTGCAGGGTCAGGAGCTGCCGGGCTCTGCCTGAGCAGCTCAGCCAGAGGGAAGGGAGCTGCTCCCCACGGGAACCAGGAGCCAAGGGCTGGAGCACCTCGTTCTGGGGCAGAGCCCAAATTCTGTGAGGGAGTAACAGAGTTATTCACGTGCACTGGTGTGTCAGCACTGCAGGTGCTGTGCCTGCAAACACATGGCTCGAGATGTGCAAAAGAATTCTGCAACTCTTGGCTGGAGCAGGATGTCAGCAGTGCTGAACTCCAGCTTAGTCCAAAGCAAACACTTGACACCTCTGCTCATATCTGCTAGATTTTTTACATCGGGGTATCCAGAGAAAAGTAAACAGAGGAGTAAATATTTTCATTATTTATCAGAAATATATCTCATTTTGCTGAACATTTCTCTTTCAGAATGTGTTATCTTCTTAAAAAGAAAAAGAAAAAAGAAAAAAAAACCCGAGAAAAATATTAAAGAGAAAAAAAAAAGATACAAATGTGTAGTGAAATCTTCTTGAACTTTGGATTAAGAGGTAACTGATCTTTTTAAAGGGAGAACTCATTTACTTTGTGCATGTTCTCATGCCTGGATCCATCTTACGGACTGACATCAGCATCCATTTTAAAGACTTTGGGTTTTGTTTCCAATGTTAAGATTGTTTTTTTTAATTGGAGTTGAAGCAATAGGAGGATGAGAGATGAATTGTGCACGACTGTGTCTTGAGTACAAAAATATTGCAGTTTGAAACCTGGACCCAAAGTATTGAAAATGAAACTTACAAATCCCAGTGCATTGTGTGACAGCAGCTTTTCCTATAGGATGCGCAGCATCACAAAGACTTCATCAGTGGGGTTGGGAGGGCTTGGAGCTTTGTCCTGTGCCACTCTGGGATGTCATGAACCAGGACTTCACCTGCCACCAGCCCAGGTCACCCTCTGCCACCGCAGCTCCTTGGGCCTTGTGTCCCCAAAGCAGACTCAAAGTGTTTCTGCTGCTCCCCCTTTGCACAAACCCACAGAGAGCTGGGATTTTTCCAAGGCTCGTGTCTCCATTGGGCCAGATTCCCAAAGAACCAGCAGCACATCCTGATGAATAAGGCGAGTTACGTGGATGGTTGTCAGCTCCACTTCCTGCCTAGAAATCCTGAAATTGCTTCCAAATGCTGCTCCTTCAGCTCCTGGACACCTTCTCACACAGAGCTGGGAAAAAAATCCACTGGCCACTGGGTAAAAGGTGAGTTATGCCCAAGTTAGAGCTCTGGGGGAAATCTCTGTCCCTCCCTGACGTTTTAATGTATCTGTACATGGGGGTGTGCATGGATGCGTCTTGTATACAAAGGAAGGAGCGTGCAAGGAACGGGACTGACACTTTCAGTGTCCATGCTATTCCATTACCCCTGGGTATAGAGACATTATGGAAACCCTGGCACAGACAGGGCCTTCTGTCCATGGGTACAGAGACATCCAAGAGCCCCTGGCACACACAGAGCCTTCTGTCCATGGATACAGAGACATCCAAGAGCCCCTGGCACACACAGAGCCTTCTGTCCATGGGTACAGAGACATTCAAGAGCCCCTGGCACACACAGAGCCTTCTGTCCATGGGTACAGAGACATCCAAGAGCCCCTGGCACACACAGAGCCTTCTGTCCATGGGTACAGAGACATCCAAGAGCCCCTGGCACACACAGAGCCTTCTGTCCATGGGTACAGAGACATCCAAGAGCCCCTGGCACACACAGAGCCCTCTGTCCATGGGTACAGAGACATCCAAAAGTCCCTGGCACACACAGAGCCTTCTGTCCATGGGTACAGAGACATCCAAGAGCCCCTGGCACACACAGGCCTGGCACACACAGGCCTGGCAGCACAGGTGGCTTTCCCCACAGGCTGCAGGAGATGAGAACACAACATTTGCCAACACTGACTGCAAGCCACAGCTCTGGGTGCTCCCCGTGAACCTCAGCTCTGGGACCACTGTCTGCCCCAAGCTTCAGGGGCTGCAGTGGGAGCCTGGCTGGGCTCTGCCCTGGGGCCATCCTGCAGGGACAGCTGCAAACAGGGAGCATTCCCTTGCCACAAACAGCTAAGCCAGGGCTGCAGGGCAGCTGCTCCAGCCCGGACTGCACTGCTGAGTGCTGTGCTCTGGGGCTGGGGCTCCCCGCACAGGGGACTGGACTGGTGTGCCACAGGAGACAGAGAAGCTGCAGCTTCAGCCTAACTGAGGTGGGTGCGTGGGCTGGGAAGAGTGGGGAGGCTCAAGGGGATTCACAGAGCTCCTCCTGCTGCAAGGACGAGGAAAAGGGAGTGGGAACTAAGCAGTGAGGAGAGCTGAGGGCTGGAGAGCAGCTCTGAATGACACTAAAATCCCACTGCACCTCTGAGACATTGCTGCTCCTCAGCCAGTGACAGGATGAGTCCCTAAGCCTGGGGTTCAGCCTTCCTCGTGGTGAGGGGCACCAAGGAAGGCAACAGTGTGATGGAGACTGCCATGGGCTGGGAACGCACTGGGGGAAAAGAGGGAGCAGTTGGGAAGTACAAGGCAGGTGGGGGAGAGAACAGTTCAGAGAAGGGCTGAGCTACAGCTTGAGCAAGCTGCAAAATGTCATTTGGGGTCATCCCAGATTGATTTCATTTCAGAAGCTATTGAACAAGTTTATTTTGGGGTGGTGGCATGTTTTCCCTGGGAGGTGTACACTCTGCACACTTGAGCTGTGTTGCTGAAATGCTCCAGCAGGTCTGTGCTGCAGGTCACCCCATTTCTTCTTTGGCTGATTGCGGCCCGCTGCTGAGCTCCAGCAGAGCCCTGGCAGAGCCCAGAGCAGCCTCAGCACCCGCAGAGCCCGGCTGCAAGGAGAGAAACCAGAAAGCGCCCGTCAGCTGAAGGCTCCTGTCCCCTTGTCCCAGCCGCCCGCGCTGCCCAGGCCATGCTGGCCGTGCCCAGAGCTGTGCCCAGAGCTGCCCATCCCTGCTGCCTTTGGGAGCAGAGCAGGAGGGCAGGACATGTGCCCAGCCTGCAGCCTGCCACGGCACATCCAGCCCTCAGCAGCTGCCCAGAGCAGGATGCTCCTGTGCTCACTGCCATCTCCCCAAAGCTCTGATCCCACCATGCCAAGCAGACGGGACCCACCTGACGCCATCCCCCGCTGGAAGAAAAGCTGGTCCCAAACGATGTCCTCAGCCTTCTCCAAGGGCACGGCCCATCCACGCCACAGCTGCTCCCAAGCACTTCCCCATCCAGACTGGACCCCACCTGGAACGCTTCCTCTAGGAAAACACACAACAAAATTTTGAAAATAGATTACAGACAAAAAGGGGAACAAGAAAAAAGGTCAAAAATCATATTACTGTCAGGGACTTGAGGAAGGCCCAACCCCTGCATGCCAGGGAAAAACCCACCCACAGGTGAGGGAAGCCCAGGCTCTCTCCCTTCCCCCCTGCACTGCCCCCCAAAATAACGGTGACCCCAAAGCAAACAGGGGCAGTGGAGCACCCAAGCCCTTCCTTGCCTGCAGAGCAAAGCAGCCCCTGCACAAGTTCTGGAGTCCCACCTCTGCTCCCACCATGGGGGTTTGTTTGTGTCGGGCTGGCTGCCCCAGCCCCAGCCCGAGGCACGGTGGGTGCTGGGGGCTGTTGTCAATGCCAGGAGCCCACTCCCATTTCATCACCACCCCAGCCCATCCCCCAGCCCTGCCAAAAGCAGCCTGGCAGCCGACTGAAGGATCAGCTGCATCCACCCCAGCAAAGGGGGAACCTTTGGTTCCTGGCCAGGCTGTGCAATGCCCAAATCTGGGAGCATCCCCCTGCGTGTGGACTCACCTGCAAATTTCCTGTGGAGCCTGGCTTTGGAGAAGGTGCCAGAATCGAAGTCCATCATCCTCAGCTGCCGGTGGCCAGGTGGAGGAAGAGGATGTCATCCTTGATGTCATCCTCGCTGTCCCCAGCAGCAGCAGCCCCACCTGGTACAGCTCCTCCAGGGGCTCCTTCTCCTTCCCTGGGGGTGAGCCCAGGCTGTCAGGGTTCTGCCCAGGGCCCCAGCTGTCAGGGAACCAGACAAGCAAACCAGCTCGGATGGCGGCCACCAGTGCTGGGCAGAGCAGCTTAGCTCCAGCACAAGGGCTGCGTGTGCCCATCTGATGACCCCTGGGCAGTGACACAGGCAGGACAAAATGTCTGGGTTCCTTTGCTTCTGATTGCCAAGGCATGTGTGGAGCTGCAACTTACCAGGGCCTTGCATCAAAGTGTGCCTGTGGCTCTCTTCCTTCTTCTAGGGCCGATCAATATCCTGCAGCCAGGGATCACAGAACAGCTCTTCTAACGAGGGCCTGTCCGAGTGCAGCAAGGATAAACACCGCCTGATCACATCTTGGCACTCTGGGCAGAGAAACCAGAACCCGCCGGTCAGTTGGAGAAGGCTCCTGTTGGCTTTGGCCCACTATTCCCGTGCCCAGGCCATGCTGGATGTGCTCAGAGCTGGGCCTAAACTTCCCCATCAATTCCCTGTTTTGGAGGAGAGCAGGAGAGCGGGACATGTGCCACCTCCTCAGCAGCTGCCAGAGCGGGATGCTCACGAGCTGCTGCTGTCTCCCAGCACTGGCATTGCCCCCGTGGCCAGAGATGAGGATCCACCTTGAGAGAGCCGTCGTGGTAGTGAGAGCTGGTATTCCCAGCTGATGTTCTGGCTCCTCCTGAAAGGGTGCTCCCCGCAGACCATCTGGTGCAGCAGGATGCCCAGGGACCAGATGGTAGCTGGCTTGCCGTAGTAAAATCTAAAGTGGATCCATTCTGGGGGCCTGTATGACCGTGTTCCTGTGGAATACAGATGGGGTTCATCAGGGGGATGCTGCTGCTCCCAGAGCCTGGCCCCAGCATCCCTGGGCGTGTGGGGGCTGCCCCAGTGGCACACGGGGTGACTGCCGCCCTCTCGCCAGCACCTGGGACTTGTGTACAGACTCGGGGTTGGAAAAGAAGCCACTGGGGTTGGAAGAGGGCAGCAGAAGTCCTGGCAAGGCCCGACCATGAGGAGGAAAAACCCACCCAGTGCTTGGGAAAACCATGCCTTCATCCTCCCTGCCTGCACTGCCCAAAAAACATCATGAATCCAAAAGAAACCAGGTGAGTGGAGCAGTCCAAGCCCTTTGTCACCTGCACACCAAACCGGCTGGGACACAGCTTACGGCCCCCCTCTCTGCTACCCCCACCCACCCGTGTTTTTGTTGGGCTGGCTGCCCCAGCCCCAGCCCCATTCTTGGGCAGAGTGGTGGGCAAAGGCTGCCAGCAGGGCTGGAAGCTGGCTCCCCACCCAGCCCTGCTCAAATGCAACTCAGCTGAAATCTCAGTGCCATGAAGGGCAGCAAAAGGGAGAATCCCTGCTGCCACAGCCAGCTTGGGCTGTGAGATGTTGGACCATGAGATGCCAGGACCGAGAGCACACCCCTGCGTGGGCTCACCTGCAAAGCGAGTGTAGGCTGTGTCTTGCAGGTAGGTGCCACAGCCAAAGTCGATCAATTTGGCCTGCCCGGTGGCCAGGTCAACCAGGATGTTCCCTGGTTTGATGTCCCTGTGCAGGACTCCACAGCTGGTGCAGTGCTGCACGGCCTCCAGCACCTGGCGGAACAGATCCCGCGCCACCTCCTCGGACAGGAACCCCCGTGCCCGAATGAAATTGTGCAAGTCCTGAGAGTGCTCTGGGCGTTCCAGCACGATCAAGATGTCGTTGGGGAGCTCAAGCCACTCCAGCAGCTGGATGACACCGGGGAAGCCAGTGGACACCTTGTCCAGCAGCACGATCTCCAGGGGTGCGCTGGTGCCGTCGGGCTGCGGGAGGAGCACGATGCCATCAGTGGGGCTGATGCCGTGCCGGGGATCGGGAGCCCCTCACCCAGCCCGGGATGCTCTGTGCCCTGCGCTGACCCCACGCCTGCTCTCCCTCGAGGTGTCCTGGTGGCTCCCACCCTGCCGGGCCTCGGCTCATCCCCGCCGGCACGGCCCGGCTTCTGCCGCTGGCCCCGCTCACTCACCAGCTCACCCCAGTGCCGGACGCGGTTCCTTGGCACCCTTTTGATGGCCACCTGCAAGCCAAGAGCAGCAACGGGCTGAGCTCGCCACCCGCCCTGCCCAGCCTCAGCCCCATTCCCCCCCCCTCCTCCTCCTCTTCCCCCCCCACCCTTCCCCCTCCCTCTACTCCTCCTCCTCCTCCCGTTCCCCTCCTCCTCCTCCTCCGCCCGCCGCCGGCCCCGCCGCTCACCGGGGCGCCGTCCGAGAGCCGCGTGGCCGCGAAGACGCTGCCGAAGCCGCCGCTGCCCAGCAGCGAACCCAGCCGGTACCGCTCCTTCAGGCCCTGCTGCGCCTTCCCTGCGTGCGGGACGCGGCTGTCAGCGCTCGGCCCGGGGCCAGGAGCGGCCCCCGAGCGCCCCCCGACCGCCCCGGGCCGGCCCTCCCCAGGCGTTCGCTCCCGGCAACGGGACAGCGGCGGCTCGGGGGCGGCGGCCGCACTGCCGAGCGGCGGAGCTCGGGCCGGGGAAGCTGCAGCGGAAGCGGCGGCAGCGGCCGCGCCGCGTGTGTCCTCCGCGGGGCCCGGGAGGAGCCGGGGCCGGGGCCAGGCTCGGGCCAGGCGGAGCCAGAGCGAGGCGATGCCGCCCCAGCCCCAGGCACCGATGCCCGCCCAGAAGCGCCACCGCCAGCACGGCCAGAGCCGGGCGGAGGCGAGACCCCGGCGGGACGGCCGGGGGCGGGGATGGGGCAGTCCCGCCCGGAGCCGGGGGCGGGCCGGGAGCATGGCCCGGCCGGGAATGGGGAGAGAGAGAGACTGGGAGAGGAGGGGACAGCGGGAAAGGGAGAGCGGGAGACGGTGCGGTACAGCGGGACAGGGAGAGGAGTAACAAGAGGGAGTCGACAAAATCACTGCTTTGGTTGCTGCTGCTGCTGCTGCTGCTGCCGCCGCTGCTGCCGCCGCTGCTGCCGCCGCTGCTGCTGCTGCTGCTGCAACTGAAGCTCCGGAGCCGTTTGTCCCTGTGTCCGTTTGTCCGTTGCCCGCTCACCCCCACGCCCAGCCCCCCGCTCCCTGGGGGCAGCCCCTGAGCCTGTCCAAACACGGGAACTTTGCCCTGTTCAGCCCAGATCCAGACTCTGGACTCCTGCACGGGGGCAGAGGTATCTCCTCGGTCGCTGCCGTGCATTGTCCCCGCTGAGGATCAAACCCTGTCGGGGCACATTTTCTGGCTGAAGGATTCCCTGGTCCTGGCCCTGCACTTATGGCTCCAGCGCTGCTTTCCAGTGAATACTGGAAGGCAAACTGTGTAGGTCATGGTACTTTAGAGTGTCTAGAACTTGCTAAGTCACTGATCTTAGAGGTGAGATGCATTTGGAATTAATGGGATGGAGAAGTAGTGCAAGATGGAAAAAGGCAGCAGAGAAATAAATAGAGGAAAACATCTTGGACTGTTTCTTTCAATTTTCATTTCACTTCTGGAAAGCTGTTTCAGTTTTCCAGGAATCTTCTCCACAGTCCTGTTTGCTCTTTTCAAGAACCTTTCCTGGAGAACCAGGTTGAGCTCCTGTCACAAGATGTGCCACCACCTGCAGCTTCTCTTGGCTTTCCACAGCGGGTGTGCAGCAGGACTCTGGCAGCCAAGCAGGACAAAGGTTTGGAGAACTTGACAGCTTGTCCTTTCTTTTCCTGGTGAGCTGGGGAGTTGTGCCATTGGTGAGGTTTTCATTGTGACTGTTCCAGCCTTGGGAAACAGGAGGTGGAACCAGGACTTGTTAGGGAATACAAGCCTGACTGAATGCAGAGAAGGAATCTCCAGAGCCCACAGCCAGAAATGGAGAGTTGTGTGATAATCATTCCCACATCTCCATGGACACCTGGAAAGTGATCTAGAACATGAAAATGGGACAGAGGGAGTTTGTTTCTGTGTTCAGTTTGGTTGATTCTACATCTCCTGTGCTGGTATAAATCAAGAGCACAGTCAGTTCATGATAAGCACCAGAACAGGCTGGACCTCTGAGAGTAGGTGATGGAAAGAATTTGAAAAGGAGAAATGCAGGGAATGACTTGGTGGACTGTGCCAGGAGCAGGGCAGGTCCCGCTGCAGGAAAAGCCCCAGGCCAGCCCCAGCACAGGGAAGGCCTCGGGCGCAAGGGCAGAGTGCGGTGCTGGGAGCTGTGCCAGGGAGAGCCTGAGGCACCAAAGGCGCCTTGGCAGCAGCAGCTGCTTGCAGGGCATGGCCAGAAGCCTCCCTTGGCAAGCCGGCCTGGTGGCCAGCACTGCAGAGCTGCTGCCTCAGGGCTCATTTCTGGCTGGGCTCTGCCCCAGCCCACAGAGTGTGACCTCAGCCCTGACTCTGCCACGGCCCTTGTGCCTGAGCCCTGCAAAGCCCAAAGGTCACCTGTGCCCCCCTGGCTGTGCCAGCCGCTGGGGCAGGGGGAGGAAAGGCAGAGAAGGGGCTGGGTTTGGCTGTGGGATGTGGGGTCCAGCAGAGACCATGAGGAGTCGAAACAGTGGATGGAGTGCACTGAGCAGCCCCTTCTGCCCATGCAGTCCTGGAATGGTTTGGATGGGAAGAGCTCTGCAGTGCTCATCTCATCCAAACCCCGCCATGAGCAGGGACATCTTTCACCAGATCAGGTTGTTCAGAGCCCTGTCCCAGCTGGACTTGAATGTTTCTAGGAGTGGGGCACTGACCACCTCCCTGGGAACCTGTCCTGGTGTATCACCACCCTCATCATCAAACATTTCCTCCTTATCTGTTCTTATCTGAACCTCCCTTCCTTTAGTTTAAAACCACCCCCCTTTGTCCCATTGTGCCAGGCCCTACTAAAACCTTTGTCCACCCTTGTATTTCCAGTGAGCCGGGTTTCCATGGCAACTGCCAGGACAGGTGACCCAGGTGTCACCCCCAGTGAGGGCTGCCATGGAAACAGTGCCCAGCACTGCCCCTTTCTGTCGGACTGACCTGGCCTTTGGCCCTGGCCCTGGCGTTTGCTGCTGGTTCCGCGGCGCCTGACCGGCCAGCGCGGCACAGGGCAGGTGGCCATGGCACAAGCCCCCAGCAAGGGATCCCCTCTGGCTCTGGGCAGTGACAGCAGCCCTGAGCAAGGGGCCAGGGCAGGTTTCCATGGCACCAACCATCACAAGGGCTCCAGGAGCAGAGTGACTCTTGCCAAGGGACTTTGTGGTGCTGTCGCTTAATATTAAATCTGGTTTTTGCTGATCCCTTGCTGGGGATTTTTTCAGCGCTCTCAAGCCCTCGTTGGTAACAGGGTGAAGGAGCCCTGGCTCAGGCTCTGGACCTGGGGCACATGGGTCGCTGCCGGGGGGTTCCTGTCCCCCTGTCCCACCCCCCACAGCCCCGGCCCCCGTCCCCATGTCAGGCTCTGGGGTCGATCTCGTGGAACATCCTCTGGGGGAGGCTGCGGCGCCGGGGGCGGGAGGACCCGGGGGGACACGGGACCCCACAGTGCACGAGCAGCGTTGGACTTCTCTGGGGGAACTGGGAGGGGGGGCTGGGGTGGAGTGACCTCCCCAGTGACCTCACACAGCCCCTGTGATGTCACACAGCCCACTCTGAGATGTAACAAGCCACCTGTGATTTCATACAGGTGTCCTGTGATGTCACAGCCTGCTCTTTGAGGTACCAGTCTGCTCTGTGATGTCCCAAAATCTGCCCTGTGATGTCACAGCCCAGCCTGTGATGTCACAGACACCCTGTGATGTCATAGCCAGCTCTATGATGTCACAGCCACCTTTGTGATGTTATGCAGCCTCGCTGTGATGTCACAGCCTGCTCTGTGATTTCACAGTCAGCTCTGTGCTGTCACAACCCACTCAGTATTGTCTCAGCCTTCTCTGTGACATCACACAGCTGCTCTGTGATGTCACAGAGCCCTTTTCTATGATGGCAGAGTCTTCTCTGTGGCCTCACAGCCTGTTCTGTGATGTCACACTGCCAGCCTGTAATGTCACAGCCAACTTTGTGACATCACAACCTCCTCTGTGATGTCACAACCTGCTCTGTGATGTCACACAATCACAGAATCACAGAATTGCTGGGTTGGAAGAGACCTTTAAGATCATCAAGTCCAACCCATGCCCTAACACCACCTCAGCTAAACCATGGCACTGAGTGCCACATCCAGTCTTTTTTTAAACACATCCCATGATGGTGACTCCACCATCTCCCTGGACAGACAGTTCCAGTAATTTATCACCCTTTCCATAAAAAACTTTTTTCCTAATATCCAACCTAAATTTCCCTTGGTACAGCTTAAGACACTGTCCTCTGGTCCTGTCAGTTGCTGTGAGGAGAAAGAGACCGACCCCCACCTGACTGCAACCACCTTTCAGGGAGTGTGGAGAGTGATAAGGTCACCTCTGAGTCTTCTCCAGGATAAACAACTCCAGCTCCCTCAGCTGTTCCTCACAGGACTTGTGTTCCAGACCCCTCACCAGCCTTGTTGTCCTTCTCTGGACACGCTCCTGCTCCTCCATGTCCTTCCTAAGTGGGAGGGCCCAGAACTGGACACAGCACTCGAGGAACGGTGCCAGTACAGGGGAAGAATGCCAAGTACACCAGTGCCAAGTACAGGGGAAGAATGACCTCCCTGCTCCTGCTGGCCACACCATTCCTGATCCAGGCCTGGAGCCAGTGGCCTTCTTGGCCACCTGGGCACACTGCTGGCTCATGTCCAGCCTGCTGTCAACCAGTGCCCCCAGGTCCCTTTCTGCCTGGGCACTGTCCAGCCACACCATCCCCAGCCTAGAGCAGTGCAGGGGGTTATTGTGGACAAAATGCAGGACTTGGCACTAGGACTGATTAAACTTCATCTTACTGAAATCTTCCATCCATCCAGCAATTCCAGGTGGCCCTGCAGAGCCCTCCTGCCTTCCAACAGATGGACACATGCTCCAAGTTTAGTGTCATCTGCAGATTTACTAATGAAAAGCTCAATCCCCTCATCCATGTGGTCAATAAAAATATTGAACAGAGCTGGCCCAGCACAGAGCCCTGAGGGGCAGCACTGGTGACTGTCCCCAGCTGGATGCAGCACCGCTCACCACCACTCTCTGGGCCGGCCATCCAGCCAGTTCTGAACCCAGCACAGAGTGCTCCTGGCCCAGCCGTGGGCTGCAGCTTTTCCAGGAGTGTGCTGTGGGAGACAGTGTCAAAGGCCTTGCTGGAGTCCAAATAGACACATCCACAGCCTGTCCTGCATCCACCAGGAGGGTCACCTGGTCATAGAACGAGACCAGGTTGGTCAAACACGACCTAGCCCTCCTAAACCCCTGCTGGCTGGGTCTGACACCCTGGCCATCCTGGAAGTGCTGTGTGATGGCACTCAGTGTGAACTGTTCCATGACCTTACCGGGTACTGAGGTCAGGCTGACTGGCCTGGAATTACCAGGATCATCCTTCCCACCCTTGCTGTGAATGGGCATCACATTGGGCAGCTTCCAGTCATCTGGAACCTCACCAGTGAGCCAGGACTGCTAGTAAATGATGGAGAGCAGCTTGGCAAGCTCATCTGCCAGCTCCCTATCACCCTGGGGTGGATCCTATCAGGTCCCATGGATTTATGAACATCCAAGCAGCTCAGCAGTTCTCTGACTGCCTCTTCTTGGATAACAGTGGTCCACTCTGCTCCCTGACACCATCTGCCAGCCCAGAAGGACAGTTGTCCTGATGGCAAATTTTCTTCTTACCAAAAACTGAGGCAAAAAATGGCATTAAGTACCTCTGCCTTCTCCTGATCTACAGTCATTAAATTCCCTTCCACATCTTATAACAAATAATGGTTGGTCTTACCCTTCCTTTTACCATTGATATATTTGTAAAAATATTTTTTATTATCTTTTACAAAACCTGCCATTTTAAGTTCAAACTGAGCTTTAGCCTCCCTAATTTCTTCCCTTCATGCCCTAGCAAGTCCTTTAAATACTACCTGAGAGACCTGACCCACCTTCCAAAGATGATACATCCTCTTTTTATTCCTAAGTTCCTTCAAAACCTCCTTGCCCATCCAGACTGGACATTTGCCTCGTCGACTCATCTTTCGGCACACAGGGACGGTCCGTTCCTGTGCCCTCAAGATCTCCGTTTTGAAGCATGCCAACCTTTCCTGAACTCCCTTGTTTTTAAGGGCTGCTTCCCAAGGAAACCTCTGAATAAGTCTCCTAAGCAGGCCAAAGTCTGCCCTCCAAAGTCCAATGTAAAAGTCTCATTTGTGTTCCTCGTGACTTCACCAAATATTGAGAACTCTATAATTTCATTATCACTGTGCCCCAAGTGACCTCCACCCACCACATCTCCCACCAGCCCATCTCTATTTACAAACAACAGATCCAATATAGTCCCTCCCCTGGTAGGCTCACCCATCAGCTTCAACAAAAAATTGTCCTCCACAAACTCAAAAAATTTCCTGGACTGCCTTTTTTCAGCCCACCTCAGCTGGGCAGCTGATTTCACCCCTAACTCAGGCTTACCACCCATGAGCCTGCTTCCAGACAACCCAGCTGCATCCCCTTCCCCTTCAGACCTAGTTTAAAGCCTTCTCAACAAGTTCTGACAGTTCATGAGCTAAAATTCTTCTGCCCTTAGGAGAAAGATGGAGCCCATCTGGTCCAAGCAGGCCAGGTGCTGTAAAAGTTGCCCCATGATTAAAGAATCTGAAATATTCTGCTGGCAACACCAACCCTTGGGCCACTTGTTAATAACTTGAGCTCTCCTATTGCTTTCAGCATTTTTCTTTGACTCCAAAGGGACTGAGGAAAAGACTGTCTGTGCCCCTGTCCTATTATCCACCTGACCCAATGCCCCAAAGTCCCTTTTAATTGCCCTGACACTCCTCTTTTCAATCTCATCACTGCCAGCCTGGGGTATCAGCAGTGGGCAATAATCAGAGGGCTGAATCAGCCCAGGCAGTGTCTCAGTGATATCCCGTACCCGGGCCCCAGGGAGGCAGCAGACCTCTCTGTGGGGTGGGTCTGGTCGACATATGGGGGGGCCCTCTGTTCCCCTCAGGAGGGACTCACCCACTATGACTACTCTTCTTCTCTTTTTGGTGTTACAAGTAGTGATCTGTCTTACAGATGAGTCATAACTGGGAGGCAGATAAATTTCTTCTAAGTCTTCCTGACTCTCCTGATCCAGGAGCTCACGCTTGTTCTGAAGTGGCACCTGACAAAGGGATGGGGGCTGGGAGGAGTTTTTATTAATACTTCCCCAAGCAGGGACCCATTTCCAGTCCCCTTTATCCACCAAGCATTCTTCTATTGCCTGACAGTGGGAGGCATGGGAGTCCTCTGACCCTTGGTGGGCCTCCCGTAAGGATGGAAGGGCTGTACTCCACCAATCTCTTTCCCTTTAACTTTCCCTGATACTCCTTAGTCTTTCAACTTCCTCTCTATGCTCAGCCACCAGTGTGAGGAGATCATTGACCTGTTCACACCGCAGGCAGATTTCCTCTGCAATGCCGCTGAAACCACTGCTAAGCTCAAACAGTCCACACAAGAATGAGTCTGTACAGACACATCCTTCCCGGAGGGTTCCATTTGGTTACACAGATTTGCACTAACTAGCGTTTTTGGTTGTGTGAAGACCATTACTAACAGAAACCCTGAAACCAAACAACAAAAACACCGAAAGCAACACACAGCAAACCTTTCCAACAGGGGCCACCTGGAAACCTGCAACCCTGCCTGCGCAAACTGCGTGCAAACTGCTACACAAACTGCCATGCCACACCCTCAAAGCCGTGCCATGCCCCTGCTTGCCTGCTCCGGGTCACCGCACTCCCCAGAGGCCTCTTTTAAAGCCCCTGCTTCACACCGCAGCCGAGAAAAACTCCGCCATGCACCTGCACGGACGAACGAGCACAACACAACCCACCTGCTAAGCGGCATTATGGGGGTGCATCTCCATCCTGCCCCAGGGAGGGTGGTTTAGGAGCTTAGAAATGCTCCTTGGGCATCAGCATGGCAGGTAAATGAAGGCAAACCCATTCTCTCTTCACATGGCAAAGAGGAAAACAGTTCCCTGGCTACCTGCAACATGGAGCAGAGAAAGATAACCCCAGATGAATGACCTTGTTTCCCCACCTCCACAAGAACCACCGGGACTCCAGCGCAGAGAAGCGCAGGGTGACCAAGGACGGATGGGACACTGCTGGAGCCAAGAGTCGTGTGCTGTCCTCTGTTTGATCTCTTCCCCACCCCAGTCCTGATCTTCCCCACACCCATGCACCCCCACTCTTTCCTTCCCCACCCCATCCTCCATCTTTCTCCTCTTTCCTTCTCACTCTCCTGTCTCCTATCCCTTTTCATCTGTCTACCGCACATTTATTGTTAAATAAATTCCCTGTTGTTGACTTTTGTAGATGACCTCCTGGACTGCTGATCGTTCTCAAAGGAGAACCCAAAATACACATACACACAGCTTGACCCGCACGCTGAAGACCCTCACTTCTTTATTTATGCCAGTTGATTAGCATAAATCATAATAAATATAACTTTAGTTCAATTCTACACCATGCACCACATGTCTTCCACAGATGTGGTTGCAATCTGCTGTAATAGCAATTAAAAGGGAAAGCGATAACGGCACTTTGACCACTGATAAACTAAAGGTAATTTGGGATTATGACAGTCTCTTTCAAAGGATTTCCAATCTTGGTGACATCTTGTTAATGACACTTATTATCCCATTGGGGGTAAAGCCACAGCTTTTCTTTTAACAATACTCTATGCCTTATACCCAGTTATAGTGCTGATTAAATCCCAATGGAACTGTCCTCTGCCTGTTAGAACATACAAGTGTGAGCCCCAAATGGGAGCACATGGCCAGCTGTGGATGCTGATGCCTGACTGGACAGGAACAGCAAGGATTTATTTGTGAAAATAATACTATTGACAACTCAGACATTTGCCTTGACCTTTAAGAAAATGTCAATATTGTGTTGAAACCCCAGCAACTGTGCTTGCATATGTTGGAAATGGATGTATCCGTATGAGAACTCTGTGTGATTCTATGTTTACAGAAAACACCACCTGAGAGACATCTGATCGCTCTAATAGCTGTAGCTGTAGTTTTAGCAAAATGATGGGATGCAGCTTTAACAATTCAGCTCCCTCACAACTCACCAATTGCTACAGTCCAACTGCACACCGTGTCAAGTTTCATTGCCTGTCACTGCTGGAGTGAATCTGGCATTGGCAAGAAACTGTTGCAATGGTCTGAGTCCATGCTGAAATGGACAACAGCACACCAGACAAGGAACCCGCATTACCACCCATCGTCAGGCAGAGAAGATACACCATGTCCTGTAAAGAGGGAAGAAAGATTGAGAACATTGCTGGTGGGAAACTATTTTGGGATGGCCACACAGAGCAACTGGAATTTTGAAATTAATGTTGCATCCAATTGTAGTTTTGTTCGTTTCGTCTTTATTCTGTTTACTGTTTATAATAATCCTGCATATCCTGTCAGAAGATAAACCAAATTATATCCATCCAACATGTAAACCACATACAATGAACTCAGAACATGAAATGTTATATAATTGCAGTATTTCTGAACCATAAATGAGAAAACCTATCAATTAATTTCACTCTTACCTCTAATCTGCAATATGCCACATATTTATGACAAAGACGCAAGAGATAACTGAATTACCATTCAAGGAGTTGGTAATTTGTATTAAATGTAGCCACAGGGTAAAGGGACTCAGAGCTGGGCACAGGATATGAGGTGTGGCCTCCCCAGTGCCCAGCAGAGAGGGACAATCAGAGCCCGGTCCTGCTGCCCACACTATGGCTGGCACAGACAACCAGGATGCCCCTGGCATATTCCTGACCAGAATCCCTCCCTCCCCACCCTGCCCCCAATCCCTGCAATAAAGAATGGACATTTTCCTTGGCCCTACTTTGTTATTAATCTTTTTATAAACCACACTTTTTATAGACTTTCACAGTAGCCATCAGAGTAATTTCAAATGGATCTTTTGCCTTCCTGATGATCTTTCGCCAGGAGGTCGGGGCTGAGGGCTGGGATCCAGCGTGGGCTGGGTGGGAAAAGCACTTTGGCACTTTGGCAAAGGAATTCCTTGGGGATGTTTAGGGGAGGAACAAAGGTGGGACAAGAGGTCTCTGGGAGGAAGGGCGGCCATGTCCACCAGGCCTTTGTGACCCACGGTGACATCGTGCCCAGAGGCCATTGTGACGCGGGTGCATGTCGTGACCCTTGGGGCTGCCAGTCCCTGCAGTGGCCACTGCCAGGAGAGCAGCTCTCTGAGGAGGCAGCAGCTTCTCTGAGGAGGCAGCTCCCCTGGGTGATTGTGGCCAGTGTTCACCAGAGCACTGCCACAATGCTGAAGGAGGAGGAGGAGAATGCCCACGGCCAGCCCCGTGAGGGGCAGCCACTCAGATCCATGCAGCAACAGGTGAGGGACAGGGATGGAGGGACAGCCTCCAGAGGGACAGCCCTGGGGCAGAGACAGCCAGGCCAGGCACCAGGCCATGCTCTGTGGAGGGGACAGTGCTGGGATGGGCCAGGCACAGCAATGCCCCAGAGGCAGCGAGCCCAGCTGGGAACCCGGCCCAGCCTGGCTGCTGTGGCCAGCACCTGCCCTGGGGCCAGGCCTGGGCATGCTGGCACATGGGGGACACTGTGCCCACACAGCCACCTCCATCCCGTGCCTCCTCCTGCTTCCCACAGGTGACCCACAGGCAGCCACAGGCGGCACCTCAGGTCACCTGGACGAACAACACGCCTCACAGCAGTGTCACAGGGCCACAGAGACTGTCCGTGTCGGACAAGCTCATCTGCCAGCTCCCTCATCACCCTGGGGTGGATCCCATCTGGTCCCATAGATTTATGAATATCCAAGCAGCTCAGCAGTTCTCTGATGGCCTCCTCTTGGATAACAGTGGTCCACTCTGCTCCCTGACACCATCTGCCAGCCCAGGAGGACAGTTACCCTGAAGGCAAATCGTCTCCTCATTAAAAACTGAGGCAAAAAATGGCATTAAGCACCTCTGCTTTCTCCTCATCTGCAGTTTCTAAATTCCCTTCCACATCTAATAAAGAACAAAGGTTGGTATTATCCTTCCTTTTACTGCTAATATATTCGTAAAAGCATTTTTTATTACCCTTTACAAAAGCTGCCATTTTAAGTTCAAACTGAGGTTTGGCTTCCCTAATTTCTTCCCTTCATGCCCTAGCAAGCCCCTTAAATACTTCCTGAAAGACCTGACCCTCCTTCCAAATATGATACATCATCTTTTTATTCCTAAGTTCCTTCAAAATCTCGTTGCCCATCCAGGCTAGATGTTTGCCTTGTCGACTCGTCTTTTGGCACACAGGGACAGTCTCTTCCTGTGCCCTCGAGATCTCTGTTTTGAAGCATGCCCAGCTTTCCTGAACTCCTTTGTTTTTAAGGGCTGCTTCCCAAGGAACTCTCTGAATAAATCTCCTAAGTAGGCCAAAGTCTGCCCTCCAAAGTCCCATGTAAAAGTCTTATTAGTGTTCCTCCTGACTTCACCAAATATTGAGAATTCTATAGTTTCATGATCACTGTGCCCCAAGTGACCTCCAACCAGTACATCTCCCACCAGCCCATCTCTATTTACAAACCACAGATCTAACATAGTCCCTCTCCTGGTGGGCTCACTCACCAGCTGCGACAAAAAATTGTCCTCCACAAACTCTAAAAATTTCCTGGACTGCCTCTTTTCAGCTGTATTGAGTTCCCAGCAGATGTCCAGCAGGTTGAAGTCACCTACAAGAACAAGGGCTGATGATCCAGAAACATTCTCTAGCTGCTTATAGAATGAGTTGTCCACCTCTTCTTCCCAGCTGGCTGGATGATAACAGACTCCCAGTAGGATGTCAGCCTTGTTGGCCTTCCCTCTAAGTTTCACCCATAGACTTTCAACTCCATCATCATTAGTTTCAACATCCGTAGCATCAAAAACTTTCCCCAATGTAAAGGGCCACCCCTCCACCTCTTCTCCCTGTCCTGTCTCTCCTGAAGAGCTTGCAGCCATCCAGTGCAGCGCTCCAGCCATGTGAGTCGTCCCACCCTGTTTCTGTGATGGCAATTACATCATAGCTCTGCTGCTGCACCATGGCCTCCAGCTCTTCTTGTTTGTTACCCATGCTGTGTGCATTGGTGTACATGCACCTCAGCTGGGCTGCTGATTTCACCCCTAACTCAGGCTTACCACCCACGAGCCTGCTTCCAGACAAACCAGCTACATCTCCCTCCCCTTTCACACCTAGTTTAAAGCCCTCTCAACAAATTCTGACAATTCATGAACTAAAATTCTTCTGCCCTTCACAGAAAGATGGAGCCCGTCTGCTCCAAGCAGGTCAGGTGCTGTAAAAGTTTCCCCATGATTAAAGAATCCCAAATTTGGACAATGACACCATCCCTTGAGCCACTCGTTGATAATGTGAGCTCTCCTATTGCTTTCAGCATTTTTCTCAGACTCCAAAGGGACTGAGGAAAAGACTGTCTGTGCCCCTGTCCTATTAACCACCTGACCCAATGCCCTAAAGTCCCTTTTAATTGCCCTGACATTCCTCTTTTCAATCTCATCTCTGCCAGCCTGGGGTATCAGCAGTGGGCAATAATCAGAGGGCTGAATCAGCCCAGGCAGTGTGTCAGTGATATCCCGTACCCGGGCCCCAGGGAGGCAGCAGACCTCTCTGTGGGGTGGCTCTGGTTGACATATGGGGCCCTCTGTTCCCCTCAGGAGGGACTCACCCACCACGATTACCCTTCTTTCCTTTTTGATGTTAGAGGTGCTGATCTGTCTCACAGATGAATCATAATTGGGAGGTTCACTGGACAGATAATTTTCTTCTAAACCATCTGGCTGACTCTCCAGATCCAGGGGATCATACTGAATCTGAAGTGGCACCTGGCTTGGGAGAGGGGGTTGAGAGGGATTTTTATTATTATTTGTATTAATTTTATTATTACCTCCTCGAGTAGGTACCCACTCCCACTCCCCTTCATCAGCCAGGTGTCCTTCTATAGCCTGACAGTGGGAGGTGTGGGAGACAGCGGGAACCAAGGAGAGCATTGCTGCCCTGCCAGACCTCATGGAACCAAGGATCCATTGGGACACTGCAGGGCCCTGGGGCACCACGGTGCCATTGTGACACTGCAGGGCCCAAGGATCCTAGGGACTTTGTGACACCAGAGGGACATTGTGACACTGGGAGGCCTCATGGAATCATGGACACCATTGGGACACTCTGGGGCCTCATGGAATCATGGACAGCATTGGGACACTATGGGGCCTCATGGAACCGTTGTCTGTGTGCCATGTCAAGTTGTCTGGGGGTGTTGATCTGCTGGAGGGCAGGAGGGCTCTGCAGAGGGCCCTGGACAGGCTGGATCCAGGGGCCAAATCCAACAAGGTGAGGTTTAACAAGTCCAAGTGCCGGGTCCTGCACTCTGGCCACAACAACCCCTGCAGCGCTACAGGCTGGGGACAGAGTGGCTGGACAGCAGCCAGGCAAAAAGGGACCTGCAGGGACTGATGGACAGCAGGCTGGACATGAGCCAGCCGTGTGCCCAGGTGGCCAAGAAGGCCAATGGCTCCTGGCCTGGATCAGGAATGGTGTGGCCAGCAGGACCAGGGCAGTGATTCTTCCCCTGTGCTCAGCACTGGTTGGGCAGCACCTCGAGTGCTGTGTCCAGTTCTGGGCCCCCCCAGTTTCGGAAGGACGTGGAGGGGCTGGAGCGTGTCCAGAGAAGGGCAACAAGGCTGGTGAGGGGTCTGGAGCACAAGTCCTGTGAGGAGCAGCTGAGGGAGCACGGGGTGTTTATCCTGGAGAAGAGGAGGCTCAAGGGACACAAGTGGTGTCAGGGCACAAGTTGGACTTGATGATCTCCAAGGTCTTTTCCAGCCTTGCTGATTCTGTGATTCTGTGAAACCACCCTTGGAGCAGTTGCAGGAGGAGCCCTGGGCCTCCTCTTCAGAAGCTCCAGCAGCCCAGGTCCCTCAGCTTCTCCTCACAGCCCCAAAGTCCATCCTGTCAGTCCTGCAGAGCCTCTGCAGCCCCTCCTCACTGCCCAGAACAGGCAGCCCCACAGCCAGACACAGCAGCCCAGATGTGCCCCCCTGGCCTGGGGTGCCTCTGGCAAGGGAGCAGCACGAGGCACTGCAGGAGCCTGCAGACAATTCCTGCAGCACTTGTGGGATGATCCTGCTCCCCAAGGGACGTTCCCATGGTGCCAAGTCAGGAACTGGAATGGGGGAGTGGGGCCAGAGAGGAAAGGGCAACCAGGGATGGGCTGTTGGCAGGGGAGGGAACAGGAGTGGGCAATGGGAAGAAATATGTACAAGGGAAGGAAAAAGAAAGCAAAGGTGAAGCCGAGGAAATGCTCAGGGCAGTTTGGGGGTGGCTGCCAGGCAGCCCTGGCTCTGAGCAACAGCGTCTGCAGTGGGACAGGAAACTCCCAGCTGATGGGAACAAACTTTCTGGCAGGCTGCAGAGGCCAGGACAAAGCTGAGTGGTTTCCCTGGCGTCCCCCAGCCCTTCCTGGCCCCAGGGGCTGATGGCATTTGTGCTCCCTCAGGTTCATGTCCCCACAGCAGCAGCATGGGGGTGCTCCCGCCTGCTGTGTGCAATGCAAACAGGGGCTCCTGAGCCAGCGCTGCCGTGGCTGTGCCTGCAGGGATGCGGCATCTGTGTGAGCTGGGGGAGAGGCCAGGCCTGCAGAGGGGGGATGTTGTTGGCAGCTCCATCAGGACGCTCTGGGACGCTGCCCTGGGCTGTCCAGCGCACTGGGGATGGATCAGCCCCTGCTCTGCTGCTCTTTCCCGTCTCCCCCAGGGCCCTTGCAGAGCACCAGCCATGCTGTTTGCCCCCAGCCTGCCCACGGCCAGCCTGGGGCTGCTCACAGGGGTTTTCTGTGCTGAGCATTGGCCGTGTTCTTGAGAGAGCCTGGGCAAGGAGCCTGGAGCCCCCAGGCCCTGGCCTGAGGCGTCAGCGCTGCCCCAGCAGTGCCCATGGGCTGTCCCTGCTGCAGCCCCGGCACTGCCACCCCCAGGACTGTGCCCGGCCCCGAGAGCACTCAGGCCCTGCAGCAACACCAGGGCCACCAGGGCAGCGGGGCAGGGCCACGGGAGCAGCACTGGCAACACCATGCACAGCCCCCCATTGACACAGTCTGTGTCCACAGGGAAGGTGGGGAGAAACAAAATGAGAAATGGCACAAACAATGACATTTTTTTGTGGAGAATATTGAAAAAGGAAAACAAAGGTAACGGACTTTCAAAATGAAACCAACAAGAAGTATCAAAGATGACTTTTATTTCAAGTGATTTGCAGAAATTGGCCAGTAGTTTAATGTTCCTGAAACGATTCCAGTCATCAGTCTCCTCACTGCAGCCTTGAGCTCCTGGTTCCTCAGGCTGTAGATGAGGGGGTTAAGGGCTGGAGGCACCACCGAGTACAGAACTGACAGGGCCAGATCCAGGGATGGGTATGACATGGAGGGGAGCTTCAGGTGAGCAAACATAATAGTGCTGAGGAACAGGGAGACCACGGCCAGGTGAGGGAGGCAGGTGGAAAAGGCTTTGTGCCGTCCCTGCTCAGAGGGGATCCTCAGCACAGCCCTGAAGATCTGCACATAGGAGAAAACCATGAACACAAAACAACCAAATGCCAAACAGGCACTAACTGTAATAAGCCCATGTTCCCTGAGGTGGGATGTGGAGCAGGAGAGCTTGAGGATCTGTGGGATTTCACAGAAGAACTGGCCCAGGGCATTGCCATGGCACAGGGGCCGGGAAAATGTATTGGCCGTGTGCAGCAGAGCATTGAGAAAGGCACTGGCCCAGGCAGCTGCTGCCATGTGGGCACAAGCTCTGCTGCCCAGGAGGGTCCCGTAGTGCAGGGGTTTGCAGATGGACACGTAGCGGTCGTAGCACATGGTGGTAAGGAGTTAAAACTCTGCTGAGATGAAGAACAGAAAGAAAAAGAGCTGAGCAGCACATCCTGTGTAGGAGATGGTGCTGGTGTCCCAGAGGGAATTGTGCATGGCTTTGGGCACAGTGGTGCAGATGGAGCCCAGGTCGCTGAGGGCCAGGTTGAGCAGGAAGAAGAACATGGGCGTGTGCAGGTGGTGGCCGCAGGCTACGGCGCTGATGATGAGGCCGTTGCCCAGGAGGGCAGCCAGGGAGATGCCCAGGAAGAGGCAGAAGTGCAGGAGCTGCAGCTGCTGCGTGTCTGCCAGTGCCAGCAGAAGGAAGTGGCTGATGGAGCTGCTGTTGGACATTGGCTGTGGCTGCACATGGGCACCTGTTCATGGAGAAAAGGACAGTGAACAGTTAGAGGAGATCCCTGTAACCAAAACCAAAGCCATTTCCCATACACCCTCCTCTGGAACACACACGGACGCACTTCTGTATTTAAGAGTTTAGAGGTTTTCATTTTAAGCTCCCACCATGTCTCTCCTGCTATTCTTGGATATCAGAAACACTCAACATTCCTGCCTCCCTCTGGTGGAACAGAATTCCCTTAGGGAAGATTATGAGTGGAGACTGAGGGGAGATCGTCTGTCACTTCATTCTCTTTGGAGTTTCTCTGGGCTTTCACTTTTTCAAATGAAGGATGTTCACACTCTCATGCTTCTTTTAAAAACACTACGGTGCTACTGAGACAGATGGATCCACCACAGCCCTGCTCCACATTTGCAGCCAAGGACTCACCTTGCTCATTTTTCCAAGTGAGCAGCATTTTCAGTGTCAGAACACCTCTGCCTTTCCCCATCAACCTTATAACTCAGAGATGATCTAGGACAGGTTTGCATCCTGGATTGAAGCTCCCAGCTTGGACTGAAATCTCAAGGAGACTTCCAAGTGTCCTTCTGATGGCACTGGATGCAGGGAGATGCAGCTGCTTCCCTGGCTGCACTGACAGCATTGCCCAGAGCCGGACACTGGGGACAGCTGTGTCACCCTGAGCCAGCTGTGCCCCCTCCCAGAGCCCCCAGTGCCGGGCAGCTGCTCCCAGCCCTGTGCTCTGCAGAGGGAACTGGGCCCGGGGCTGCAGAGCTGCCCCACGGCTCTGCTGCAGCTCTGCCTGCACAGGAGGGGCTGCACGCCTTGGAGCCCCGGCCCTGAGGGCAGAGGCTTGGCTGGGGAGACAGGAGGGAGGGGGCTTGTTCAGAGGGAGGGGCTGCACTGGAGGGGATCCTCTGGACATCGCTAAACTCTCCCTGCCACAGCATTTCTGGGTTTTGTTTTCACTCCTTCCCTGATCTTCTCTCTGCTTCCTGGGGATTTTCCTCCTGCAGGTGTTTCCCTGTGCCTGATCTCTCCCTGCCAGCACTCAGAGACCCCAAATCTCTGTGCACTCTTCTTGGCCTGACAGAACCCTGCCTGTTTGCAGGGCACTGGCTGGGGGCAGGTTCTGTTTGCAGCTTGGAGAAAGGACAGCTCAGACTGAGCCTGATGGCTCCAGCAAAGGTGATGCTGATGCTGTCCATGGGCAGAGTGGCTGCAAGCACATTAGGGATCATCTGTGAACCTATTGATCACTAAAAATAACAGTTCAGATGTCTCAGGCACTTGTCAGAATTCATCGTCAATACTTCATAATAATCCTTTAATATTTATCCCTCCATCCCTGCCATTCTCCAATAGTAGGAAACAGACTACAATATCTTGGGAAATCTCCTCATTTTAATCAAAATCCTTGTCTTGGAAATATTCTATGACTGATCAGAACCCCTCAGCATATCAGAGCTTCATGAGCATTTCACCTCCCCTGCACCAGAAATACTCAGAGTTGTACTCACAGGGTCTGTGGGCATTGGGATGTTCCGGCTGTAGGAGATCACTCCAGGAGCTGCAGCTGCATTGTCCTGCAGCCAGAGGTTCCTGTGCCAAGGGCTGACAGGGATTCTGCCCCAGGCACTTCTCAGCACCTTCCCAGCCCTGACTGATGGAAGCTCTCTGTGCCTCTGTGCTGTGCCCAGGCTGGCTGCAGGCAGTGCCCCAGCCCTGCTGGGCTGGGAGAAGAGCTGCTCATCCAGAGAAATGTGCTTTTGAAGCTCTCCTTGGTTGCCAGGATCACCCTCTGTGCCAGGAGCCCAGCCCAGCTCAGCAGCACAGACACAGCACAAGGACTTTAATGACCCTCTGGGGCTTTGTGCTCAGGCCCTGAACATCAGGCCCTGAGAGGGAGCTGCAGAAACCTCTCCAGAACTCCAAGTCAGAATCCAGCTCCAAAGTTTCTTTGGCTTTTAATGGGTCCCACTGAGGGACACGACTGAGAAAGTGTCCCCAGGCCCCAGGCAGAGCAGAGAACTGGAGGCACTGATGACAGGTGGGGACAAAGAGAAGCCAAGTCCTGGTGCCCTGGGGCACAGCAGGCTCTGTGCCACCAAGGGCTGTCAGGAGACACCTTGTCCTGAGGCACTGGGGCCTCCTGGCACAGCCCCAGCCAGGCTGGGCACTGTCAGCTCCTTGTCCTGCCCTCAGCATCCCCCTCTAGCCCACATCCCAGTGGCCTCAGGGATCTGCTGGAAGGAGTCCCTGGGGAGCCTTGCTCAGGAATGGCCCTGGGGGCTCCTTCATGCTCCCAGGGACTGCAGGTTTTTCAAAGCACTTTGGCTTTGGCTTTTGCCTTGGAGTCTCTGAGAGCTTTGTGCAGTCATGGCCTCCAATTATCTGCTGTAATTAGTCCCTGGAGAGGCTTTGTCAGGAACAACACTCAGTGGGGCTCATTAATGCTTCAAGGTGCTTCAGTTCTTTTCAGGTACTTGGTGTTTCCCTTTTGATCCAGACTCTGAGAGAGGTTTGTGCAATCATGGCCCTAATTATCTGTTTTAACGAGTCCCTTGAGAGCTTTCTACCGACACTCATTGGGGCTCCTTGATGCTTTGAGATACTCAACTTTTTTTCTGTTACTTTGGATTTTCCTTTCCATACTGAGAGGTTTTTGTGCAATTTGAATCTCTGAGAGGTTTTTGTGCCATCCTGGCCTCCAGTTCTCTCCTCCAAGGAGTCCATGAGGAGCCTGTGTTGGGGATGGACCTCAGTGGCACCCATTAATTCTTTGAGACATTTTGTGGTTTTCTTCTTACTTTGACTCCTGAAAAGGTTTGTGCAATCTCCTCTCAGGCCCTGAGGTTCCAGGGCTCAGCTCCAAATGCACCACGGGGCTCATGAGGATCAAACAAATCCTGACAAACCATGGCTGTACTTTGATTTCCCTCTGCTCTAATGCAGTTCATCTGGAAGGCTTCTGTAGTGATTTTGGTTCACTATTTTGAGATTTCTCAGCCAATGCATTAATTTTTGTGGTGGGTTCAGTGCTGGCTAATTACCAGGGCACTCACTGGAATAAACTTACTCATTTCCTGCTCTGAGATAGAATTAGGAGAAAGGCAAAGTGGGCTCAAAACTTTAAAAGTGTATAAAGAAAAGTTTATTAACAGTAACTAAAAGAAAGAGTTATAAGAATCAGAACAAAACTTTCGAACACTTCCCCTCTCCACACAACCTGACAATGTAAAGAGACAAAACATAAAATTCTCTGTTTGTTTACCACCTCTAGAAAAGTTTTTCTTCACTTCACTCAGGGAGAGAAGTTCCTCTTGTTATTATATGGAGACTTCTCCACAAGAAAACAGTTGTCTCATGGCTTTTAATTTCCACTAATTACAGCTGCTCAGAAAAATCTGTAATTGTGAAGTCCCTCCCATTTTTTCACATCTTCTCCCACAGCTGTGTTTATCGGCCATGCCAGCTTATGGGATATTAGTTTAAAGATGAGCTGTTTAAGAGCAAAGGTTCTCTTCATTTATTTCTGAAATTATCTCCATCTCTGGAAACAGAGGTTTTCTTCTCTCCCTGGGGGCATAGGTTCTCATCACTCTGCTGTCTTTCATTGTTCAAACTTTTCATGGGATCACAGCTACTTCAACATTTCCTTACATTAGCATGGAGGCCTTTGCTGAACAAGTCATCTCCCAATTCTTTTCAATGTGTTATAGGGAAAAAGAGAGTCTGATGTATCAATTACACCCTTCTCCATAGCTCTACCAGAGGATTTCAGCCCCAAGATCAAGGCATCTCCTCATCCCTCCCATCTGGGCCTCAACTTCCTCTTCACTGACCTCGGTGTCTTCAAGTTGCTCCTCTGTGTGCCTGCACTTTGTCCTTTTCTCTCACTCGAGGGAGGATGGAAGCACTGGAAGAGTCAATATCTCAGCCGGGGCCTGCAGATGGTTCCGTGACCCCGGCCGGGCTCGGTACTTGCGGCCGGAGCTGTTTTACCATGGAGGTTTCTGCAGCGGCTGCGCTGGGGCTGTGTCAGGCTGGGCCGCGCTGGGGCAGGGCCAGGATCTCAGCAGCCAGGCCAGAGCACAGCAGCAGCACGGCCGGGGCCCATGGCTTCTCCTCCCCTGCCCGCTGGTTGCGGGCGAACCCCAAGGGCGGCAGAACCTTGGCCGAGCCGGCCCGGCCCGGGGCTGCTCCTGGGGCCCGGCGGATCCTGGCTGGGCCCGGGCTGGCGGCGGGGCAGGGCTCGGTAGCGACCAGATGTCAGCAACCGCAGCCACGGCCCGGCCCGGCCTCGGCCCCGCGGCCTCCCCTGCCCTGCCCGGCAGCCGATGGGGCCTGGCGGCTCCCTGGGAAGGGGCCCGGCCCCACGGCAGGAGCCGCCCGGCCTGGCCTGGCTGAGACAGGGGCTGGGCCGGCCTGGTCACCTCTTTGCTGGCCAGAAGGGAAACAGACCCAGCCAGGCTTCTCCATCTTTAACTTGTGTCTTCACAGAGGCGTGTGCAGTTTCCTTAGTGGTTTAACAGATTGTCAGCTCTCAAAGCTAATTACTGATTGTTTTTTTGTCAGACACCGAGGAAACTGCTAGCAGCTTCTCTCAGGACATCACTTCCGTGATGCAAAACCACCCCAACAGCACAGAGCACAGAGCTCCTTTGTCCATATGTAGTGGTCATGTGCCCGAGGCCTCAAAATCCCAATTTAGGAGATCTCTGGGTGCTCTCCAAGGTGTTTTCAAATGAAAACATTCAGCTCATAGCCTAAGAAAATCACCAGAGCACAGGGCCAGCCTGACTTGTCTGTCCTGGCTACTTTTGTCTGGGAGCGATCCTTGGATATACAGAATTTGGGAGGCCTACTTCTAATTTTTGCCATGGACCCTGGATATGAAGGCCAGGTTATTTTCCACAGGAAGGAAGGAACAGAGCCCCACAGTTTCCCCAGGTGGATGAGTGGTTACTGCCAGAGGTCAGCCAGAGTTCGTAGGTTTTTTTCTGAGAGATACCCTTGCATAGAGGAAATTTTTTAGGGAGGATACCAATTTTGGCAATGGGCATCTGAAAAGAGGGACAGTTCTTTCCCTTAGCAAGGAAAGCACCGAGCCCCAGTGCTCCAGGAGCTGATGAGAGGCAGCCCTTGGCATTCCAAGATCAGCCAGTCCTGTCAGGTGGCCCCTGGGAGGCCAAGCCAGCCAGACCTGTTCCATGTTCCCTCGGTTCCATGAGGCCCCACAGTGTCCCAAAGTTCCCTTGCTTCCATGAGACCCTGAGGTGTCACAATGCCCCCTTGTTGACACGAGGCCCTGAAGGGTCAGAATGGCCTCCATGGTTCCATCAGGTCCCACAGAGACATAATGGTCTCTGGGTCCATGAAGCCCCGCTGTGTCACCATGGCCCCTTGGTTCCATGGGCTCCAGTGGTGCCACAATGATCCCCTTGCTTCCATGAGGTCCCCACCGTGTCACAGTGATCTCCATGGGAAGGAAAGAACTGAGCCCCAGTGTGGCAGGGGCAGCCACCAGAGGCCAGGGCCTGCCAGAATGGATGGTACTGGCAGATTTTGGCTGGGAGCAACCCTTGGGTATAGGGAATTTTAGAGGTGGAACCCCAATTTCAGACATGGACACCTGGGGGAGGAGGACAAATCTTTTCCATAGGAAGGAAAGCATGGAACACTGGTGTTTCAAGGGCAGATGGCCACCAGAGGCCTAAGGCAGCCAGACCTCTCTGTCCTGGTAGCTTTTTTCTGAAAGCAACCCTTGGTTATAGGGAATTTGGGAGCTGGAACCCCAATTTCAGCCATTTCTGCGTAGATAAGAAGGACGGTTCTTTTCCATAGGAAGAAAAGCACAGAGCCCAAGTGTTTCAAAGGTAGAAGAGGAGAGACGTGGCTCCAGGGCGGCCAAGCCAGCAAGACCTGCTTTTCCTCACAGATTTTGTCATGGAATGGATCCTTGGATATACAGAATTATACAGAATTTGGGAGGAGGAATCTCAATTTGGACCATGAACACCTTGAGAAGAAGGGTGGTTCTTTTTCATTGGAAGGAAAGCACCGAGCCCCAGGGTGTTGGGTGAGAGGCATCTGCAGGAGGCCAAGGGCAGCCACACCTTTCTGTCCTGGGAGCTTTCACTGGGGAGCAGTCCTTGGATGCACAGAGTTTTGGAAGTGGAATCCCAAATTTGGCCATAGCCCATGGAGGAGACGGACAGTTCTCTCCATAGGAAGGAAAGCCCAGAGCCCCAGTGCTTCAGGGCAGGTGAGAAGCAGCCATCAACATGCCAGGGTCTCATCTGCCAGCTCCCTCATCACCCTGGGGTGGATCCCATCTCGTCCCATGGATTTATGAACATCCAAGCAGCTCAGCAGTTCTCTGATGGCATCCTCCTAGATAACAGTGGCCCACTCAGCACCCTGACACCATCAACCAGCCCAGGAGGACAGTTGTCCTGAAGGCAAATCGTCTTCTCACTAAAACCTGAGGCAAAAAATGGCGTTAAGCACCTCTGCCTTCTCCTCAACTGCAGTTACTAAATTCCCTTCCACATCTAATCAAGAACAATGGTTGGTCTTATCCTTCCTTTTACCATTGATATATTTATAAAAATATTTTTTATTAGCCTTTACAAAAGCTCCCATTTTAAGTTCAAACTGATCTTTGGCCTCCCTAATTTCTTTCCTACATGCCCTAGCAAGCCCCTTAAATACTTCCTGAAAGACCTGACCCTCCTTCCAAAGATGATAAATCCTCTTTTTATTCCTATGTTTCTCCAAAACCTTGTTGCCCATCCAGGCTGGGTATTTGCCTCGTCGACTCATCTTTTCACACACAGGGACAGTCTGTTCCTGTGCCCTCGAGATCTCTGTTTTGAAGCATACCCACGTTTCCTGAATGCCTTTGTTTTTAAGGGCTGCTTCCCAAGGAAACCTCTGAATAAGTCTCCTAAGTAGGCCAAAGTCTGCCCTCCGAAGTCCAGTGTAAAAGTCTTAATAGTGTTCCTCCTGACTTCACCAAATATTGAGAATTCTATAATTTCATGATCACTGTGCCCCAAGTGACCTCCAACCACCACATCTCCCACCAGCCCATCTCTATTTACAAACAACAGATCTAACATAGTCCCTCTCCTGGTGGGCTCACCCATCAGCTCCAACAAAAAATTGTCCTCCACAAATCCTAAAAATTTCCTGGACTGCCTCTTTTCAGCTGTATTGAGTTCCCAGCATATGTCCAGCAGGTTGAAGTCGCCTACAAGAACAAGGGCTGATGATCCAGAAACATTCTCTAGCTGCTTATAGAATGCGTTGTCCACCTCTTCTTCCTGGTTGGGTGGATGATAACAGACTCCCAGTAGGATGTCAGCCTTGTTGGCCTTCCCTCTAAGTTTCACCCATAGACTTTCAACTCCATCATCATTAGTTTCAACATCTGTAGCATCAAAAGCCTCCCTAATATAAAGGGGCCACCCCTCCACCTCTTCTCCCTTTCCTGTCTCTCCTGAAGAGCTTGCAGCCATCCAGTGCTGTGCTCCAGCCATGTGAGTTGTCCCACCCTGTTTCTGTGATGGCAATTACATCATAGCTCTGCTGCTGCACCTTGGCCTCCAGCTCTTCTTGTTTGTTACCCATGCTGTGTGCATTGGTGTACATGCACCTCAGCTGGGCTGCTGATTTCACCCCTAGCTCAGGCTTACCACCCACGAGTCTGCTTCCAGAAATCCCAGCTGTATCGCCTTCCCCTTAAGACCCAGTTTAAAGCCCTCTCAAAAAGTTCTGACAGGTCATGAGCTAAAATTCTTCTGCCCTTCGCAGAAAGATGGAGCCTGTCTGGTCCAAGCAGGTCAGGTGATGTAAAAGTTGCCCCATGATTAAAGAATCTGAAATTTGTGCAATGACATCAACCTTTGAGCCACTCATTGACACTGTGAGCTCTCCTATTGCTTTCAGTGTTTTTCTCAGACTCCAAAGGGACTGAGGAAAAGACTGTCTGTGCCCCTGTCCTATTAACCACCTGACCCAATGCCCTAAAGTCCCTTTGAATTGCCCTGACACTCCTCTTTTCAGTCTCATCACTGCCAGCCTGGGGTACCAGCAGTGGGCAATAATCAGAGGGCTGAATCAGCCCAGGCAGTGTGTCAGTGATATCCCGTACCCGGGCCCCAGGGAGGCAGCAGACCTCTCTGTGGGGTGGCTCTGGTCAACATATGGGGCCCTCTGTTCCCCTCAGGAGGGAGTCACCCACCACGATTACCCTTCTTTCCTTTTTGATGTTAGAGGTGCTGAACTGTCTCACAGATGAATCATAATTGGGAGGTTCACTGGGCAGATAATTTTCTTCTAAACCATCTGGCTGACTCTCCAGATCCAGGGGATCATACTGAATCTGAAGTGGCACCTGGCTTGGGAGAGGGGGTTGGGAGGGATTTTTATTATTACCTCCTCGAGTAGGTACCCACTCCCACTCCCCTTCATCAGCCAGGTGTCCTTCTATAGCCTGACAGTGGGAGGAGTGGGAGACAGCGGGAACCAAGGAGAGCATTGCTGCCCTGCCAGACCTCATGGAACCAAGGATCCATTGTGACACTGCAGGGCCCTGGGGCACCACGGTGCCATTGTGACACTGCAGGGCCCAAGGATCCAAGGGACTTTGTGGCACCAGAGGGACATTGTGACTCTGGGAGGCCTCATGGAATCATGGACAGCATTGGGACACTCTGGGGCCTCATGGAACCGTGGTGACACCAAGTTGTCTGGGGGTGTTGATCTGCTGGAGGGCAGGAGGGCTCTGCACAGGGACCTGGACAGGCTGGATCCAGGGGCCAGATCCAACAAGGTGAGGTTTAACAAGTCCAAGTGCTGGGTCCTGCACTTTGGCCACAACAACCCCTGCAGCGCTACAGACTGGGGACAGAGTGGCTGGACAGCAGCCAGGCAGAAAGGGACCTGCAGGGACTGATGGACAGCAGGCTGGACATGAGCCAGCAGTGTGCCCAGGTGGCCAAGAAGGCCAATGGCTCCTGGCTCCTGGAATGTGGCTGTGAAAGCCCTGCCTGGGCTGTGCCAAGCAGGACACACAAGCCCTGACTCCCACCCCCCAAACAACTCTCAAGGAGACATTTCAGAGGAATTACAATTGTTTGTGTCCTCTGAGTTGGATGCACTGGAGAAATACCAACAAGAGATTCTTAGAAGCTCAAAACAACAAAACAGCCTTTATTGGGAACTTTTGAAAATCAGAGAAACTGTGGCAAAAGTTCTTATACAACATTTAATCTGCAAAAAACAATTCTCAAAGTATTAACTTAGTCCATTTGACTTCACAAACTCTAAGCCCGTTCAATTTTAAGTTAATCAACATTTGCAAGAGGACAGAAATAGAAGAAGTAGACACAGAAGGAGAGAAAAATAAGATTTAGAGAAGCATACACAGAGCTACCAACTCCTGGATTCCAGCACTGTTGGGATAGAAATTCCAAGAGGAGGTAGGGTCAAGATGTGTGCTTGCCTTGTGCTCAGCCTTAAATACCCCTTGGTGTTCCTGGGCCCTTCCCCCAGGTGGGACTTGGGGTTATTTGGTCACTCAGGAGCTGGGCTGGGGGCTCCAGAGGTGGCTGTGGAGCATTGCCTGTGCTGTGCCAGGGACTGGCAGACACTGCTGTAATGTCACAGCCGACTTTGTGACATCACAACCTCCTCTGTGATGTCACAGCCTGCTCTGTGATGTCACAGCCTGCTCTGTGGTGGCAGAACTCACTTAACATGTCACACAGCACCTCTGTGGGCTCACAGACCCACCCTGTGATGTCACAACACCTTCAGTGATGGAACACAGCCGCCCTAAAATGTGACAGCACACTCTTTGACCTCACAGCTTGCTCTGCTCTGTGATGTCATACAGGCATGCTCTGATGTCACAGCCTGCTCTGTGATGTCACACAACAGACCAGTGATGTCACAGCCAACTATATGATGTCACAACCTGGTCTGTGATGTCACACAATCACAGAATCACAGAATTGCTGGGTTGGAAGAGACCTTTAAGATCATCAAGTCCAGCCCATGCCCTAACACCACCTCAGCTAAACCATGGCACTGAGTGACACATCCAGTCTTTTTTTAAACACATCCCAGGATGGTGACTCCACCACCTCCCTGGACAGACAGTTCCAGTTCCTCATCACCGTTTCCATCAAAAACTTTGTTCCTAATATCCCACAGAATTTCCCTTGGTGCAGCCTAAATCTGTGTCCTCTTGTTCTGTCAGTTGTTGTGAGGAGAAAGAGACCGACCCCCACCTGACTGCAACCACCTTGCAGGGAGTGCAGAGAGTGATAAGGTCACCTCTGAGTCTTCTCCAGGATAAACAACCCCATCTCCCTCAGTCATTCCTCACAGGACTTGTGTTCCAGACCCCTCACCAGCCTTGTTGTCCTTCTCTGGACATGCTCCAGCCCCTCCATGTCCCTCCTAAATTGGGGGGCCCAGAACTGGACACAGCACTCGAGGAACGGTTCCAGTACAGAGGAAGAATGCCAAGTACATCAGTGCCAAGTACAGGGGAAGAATCACTGCCCTGCTCCTGCTGGCCACACCATTCCTGATCCAGGCCAGGAGCCATTGGCCTTCTTGGCCACCTGGGCACACTGCTGGCTCATGTCCAGCCTGCTGTCGACCAGTACCCCCAGGTGCCTTTCTGCCTGGGCACTGTCCAGCCGTCCTCACCATGCCGTCCCCAGCCTAGAGCTGTGCAGGGGGTTATTGTGGCCAAAATGCAGGACTTGGCACATGGATTTATTAAATTTAAACTTATTGAACTCTGCCATCTATCCAGTGGTTCCATGTGTCCCTGCAGAGCCCTCCTACCTTCCAACAGATGGACACATGTCCCCAGCTTAGTGCCATCTGCAGATTTACTAATGAAGGACTCAATCCCCTCATCCATGTGGTCAATAAAAATATTGAACAGAGCTGGCCCAGCACAGAGCCCTGAGGGACAGCACTGGTGACTGTCCCCAGCTGGATGCAGCACCGCTCACCACCACTCTCTGGGCCGGCCATCCAGCCAGTTCTGAACCCAGCACAGAGTGCTCCTGGCCCAGCCGTGGGCTGCAGCTTTTCCAGGAGTGTGCTGTGGGAGACAGTGCCAAAGGCCTGGATGGAGTCCAAATAGACACATCCACAGCCTGTCCTGCATCCACCAGGAGGGTCACCTGGTCATAGAAGGAAACCCAGTTGGTCAAACACGACCTAGCCCTCCTAAACCCCTGCTGGCTGGGTCTGACACCCTGGCCATCCTGAAAGTGCTGTGTGATGACACTCAGTGTGAACTGTTCCATGACCTTACCGGGTACTGAGCTCAGGCTGACTGGGCTGGAATTACCAGGATCCTCCTTGCCACCCTTGCTGTGAATGGGCATCACATTGGGCAGCTTCCAGTCATCTGGGACCTCACCAGTGAGCCAGGACTGCTGGTAAATTGTGGAGAGCGGCTTCACAAGCTCATCTGACGGCTCCCTGTCACCCTGGGGTGGACCCTATCAGGTCCCATAGATTTATGAACATCCAAGCAGCTCAGCAGTTCTCTGATGGCCTCCTCTTGGATAACAGTGGTCCACTCTGCTCCCTGACACCATCAACCAGCCCAGGACGACAGTTGTCCTGAAGGCAAATCATTTTCCCACTAAAAACTGAGGCAAAAATGGCATTAAGCACCTCTGCCTTCTCCTGATCTGCAGTTATTAAATTCCTCTCCACATCTAATAAAGAACAAAGGTTGGTCTTACCCTTCATTAAACCATTGATGTATTTATAAAAATATTTTTATTATCCTTTACAGAAGCTGCAATTTAAGTTCAAACTGAGCTTTGGCCTCCCTAATTTCTTCCCTTCATCCCCTAGCAAGGCCCTTAAATACTTCCTGAGAGACCTGACCCTCCTTCCAAAGATGATACATCCTCGTTTTATTCCTAAGTTCCTTCAAAACCTCCTTGCCCATCCAGGCTAGATGTTTGCTTAGTCGACTCGTCTTTTGGCACACAGGGAAAGTCTGTTCCTGCGCCCTCGAGATCTCTGTTTTGAAGCATGCCCCTTTCCTGAAGTCCTTTGTTTTCAAGGGCTGCTTCCCCAGGAACTCTCTGAATAAGTCTCCTAAGTAGGCCAAAGTCTGCCCTCCAGAATTCCAGTGTAAGAGTTTTATTGGTGTTCTTCCTCATTTCACCAAATATTGAGAATTCTATAATTTCATGATCACATTGCCCCAAGTGACCTCCAACCAGTACATCTCCCACCAGCTCATCTCTTTTTACAAACAACAGATCCAACATAGTCCCTCCCCTGGTGGGCTCAACCACCAGCTGCAACTAAAAATTGTCTTCCACAAACTCTAAATATTTCCTGGATGGCCTTTATTGAGCCCACCTCAGCTGGGCTGCTGATTTCACCCCTAACTCAGGCTTACCACCCACGAGCCTGCTTCCAGACAAACCAGCTGCATCTCCCTCTCCGTTCAGACCTAGTTTAAAGCCCTCTCAAGTTCTCACAGTTCATGAGCTAAAATTCCTCTGCCCTTCACAGAAAGATGGAGCCTGTCTGGTCCAAGCAGGTCCGGTGCTGTAAAAGTTGCCCCATGATTAAAGAATCCCAAATTTTGACGATGACACCAACCCTTGAGCCACTCGTTGATAATGTGAGCTCTCCTATTGCTTTCACCATTTTTCTCAGACTCCAGAGGGACTGAGGAAAAGACTGTCTGTGCCCCTGTCCTATTAACCACCTGACCCAATGCCCTAAAGTCCCTTTTAATTTCCCTGACACTCCTGTTTTCAATCTCATCATTGCCAGCCTGGGGTATCAGCAGTGGGCAATAATCAGAGGGCTGAATCAGCCCAGGCAGTGTGTCAGTGATATCCCGTACCCGGGCCCCAGGGAGGCAGCAGACCTCTCTGTGGGATGGGTCTGGTCGAAATATGGGGCCCTCTGTTCCCCTCAGGAGGGAGTCACCCACCACGATTACCCTTCTTTCCTTTTTGATGTTGGAGGTGCTGATCTGTCTCACAGATGAATCATAACTGGGAGGTTCACTGGGCAGATAATTTTCTTCTAAACCATCTGGCTGACTCTCCAGATCCAGGGGATCATACCGAATCTGAAGTGGCACCTGGCTTGGGAGAGGGGGTTGGGAGGGATTTTTATTATTACCTCCTCGAGTAGGTACCCACTCCCACTCCCCTTCATCAGCCAGGTGTCCTTCTATAGCCTGACAGTGGGAGGTGTGGGAGACAGCGGGAACCAAGGAGAGCATTGCTGCACTGCCAGACCTCATGGAACCAAGGATCCATTGTGACACTGCAGGGCCCTGGGGCACCACGGTGCCATTGTGACACTGCAGGGCCCAAGGATCCAAGGGACTTTGTGACACCAGAGGGACACTGTGACACTGGGAGGCCTCATGGATTCATGGAGACCATTGGGACACTCTGGGGCCTCATGGAACCGTGGTGACACCAAGTTGTCTGGGGGTGTTGATCTGCTGGAAGGCAGTAGGGATCTGCACAGGGACCTGGACAGGCTGGATCCAGGGCCCAAATCCAACAAGGTGAGGTTTAACAAGTCCAAGTGCCAGGTCCTGCACTTTGGCCACAACAACCCCTGCAGCGCTACAGGCTGGGGACAGAGTGGCTGGACAGCAGCCAGGCAGAAAGGGACCTGCAGGGACTGATGGACAGCAGGCTGGACATGAGCCAGCAGTGTGCCCAGGTGGCCAAGAAGGCCAATGGCTCCTGGCCTGGATCAGGAATGGTGTGGCCAGCAGGAGCAGGGAGTGATTCTTCCCCTGTGCTCAGCACTGGTTGGGCAGCACCTTGAGTGCGTGTCCAGTTCTGTGCCCCCCAATTTAGGAAGGACATGGAGGGGCTGGAGCGTGTCCAGAGAAGGGCAACAAGGCTGGTGAGGGGTCTGGAACACAAGTCCTGTGAGGAGCGGCTGAGGGAGCTGGGGTTGTTTATCCTGGAGAAGAGGAGGCTCAGGGGAGACAAGGCGGTGTCAGGGAAAAGTTTGGACTTGATGATCTCCAAGGTCTTTTCCAGCCTTGTTGATTCTGGGATTCTCTGAAACCACCCTGGGAGCAGTTGCAGGAGGAGCCCTGGGCCTCCTCTTCAGAAGCTCCAGCAGCCCAGGTCCCTCAGCTTCTCCTCACAGCCCCAAAGCCCATCCTGTCAGTCCTGCAGAGCCTCTGCAGCCCCTCCTCACTCCCCAGAACAGGGAGCCCCACAGCCAGACACAGCAGCCCAGATGTGTCCTCCTGGCCTGGGCTGCCTCTGGCAAGGGAGCAGCACGAGGCACTGCAGGAGCCTGCAGACAATTCCTGCAGCACTTGTGGGATGATCCTGTTCCCCAAGGGACGTTCCCATGGTGCCAAGTCAGGAACTGGAATGGGGAGTGGGGCCAGAGAGGAAAGGGCAAACAGGGATGGGCTGTTTGCAGGGGAGGGAACAGGGGTGGGCAATAGGAAGAAATTTCAACTAGGAAAGAGAAAACAAAGCAAAGGTGAAGGCAAGGAAATGCTCAGGGCAATTTGGGGGTGGCTGCCAGGCAGCCCTGGCTCTGAGCAACAGCATCTGCAGTGGGACAGGAAACTCCCAGCTGATGGGAACAAACTTTCTGGCTGACTGCAGAGGCCAGGACAAAGCTGAGTGGTTTCCCTGGCGTCCCCCAGCCCTTCCTGGCCCCAGGGGCTGATGGCATTTGTGCTCCCTCAGGTTCATGTCCCCACAGCAGCAGCATGGGGGTGCTCCTGCCTGCTGTGTGCAATGCAAACAGGGGCTCTTGACGTTTCTTTGTGGACAAAATTAATATGTAAAACAAAGAAAAAGAACCTCCAAAACGAAACCAACAATAAGTATCAAAGACGACATTTATTAGAAGTGTTTTGCAGAAATTGGCCAGGAGTTTAATGTTCCCAAAACCATTCAGTCATCAGTGTCCACACTGCAGCCTTGAGCTCCTGGTTCCTCAGGCTGTAGATGAGGGGATTCAGGGCTGGAGGCTCCACTGAGTACAGAACTGACAGGGCCAGATCCAGGGATGGGGAGGACATGGAGGGGGGCTTAAGATAGGCAAGAGTGCCAGTGCTGAGGAACAGGGAGAGCACGGCCAGGTGAGGGAGGCAGGTGGAAAAGGCTTTGTGCCGTCCCTGCTCAGAGGGGATCCTCAGCACGGCCCTGAAGATCTGCACATAGGAGAAAACCATGAACACAAAACAGCCTAAATATAGAAGAGCACTTAGTACAATAAGCCCAGCTTCCCTGAGTTTGCAGTGTGATCTTGAGGATCTGGGGGATTTCACAGAAGAACTGGCCCAGGGCATTGCCATGGCACAGGGGCAGGGAAAATGTATTGGCCGTGTGCAGCAGTGAATAGAGAAAGGCACTGGCCCAGGCAGCTGCTGCCATGTGGGCACAAGCTCTGCTGCCCAGGAGGGTCCCGTAGTGCAGGGGTTTGCAGATGGACACGTAGCAGTCGTAGCACATGATGGTCAGGAGGGAAAGCTCTGCTGAGATGAAGAACAGAACGAAAAAGAGCTGTGCAGCACATCCTGAGTAGGAGATGGTGCTGGTGTCCCAGAGGGAATTGTGCATGGCTTTGGGGACAGTGGTGCAGATGGAGCCCAGGTCGCTGAGGGCCAGGTTGAGCAGGAAGAAGAACATGGGCGTGTGCAGGTGGTGGCTGCAGGCTACGGCGCTGATGATGAGGCCGTTGCCCAGGAGGGCAGCCAGGGAGATGCCCAGGAAGAGGCAGAAGTGCAGGAGCTGCAGCTGCCACTTGCCTGCCAGTGCCAGCAGGAGGAAGTGGCTGATGGAGCTGCTGTTGGACGTTTCTTCACTCTGGGAATCATGGACTATTGAAAGAAGATATTGACAAGACGGGAAAGATTTCAGTGTGTCATTCCTATGTTTTTTTATTAGGAATCCCCCCAAAAATACTTCTCCTTGTTGGCTGGACTTTGCTCAGCCTTTTTTCGCTGAGGTCAGGTTTGTGCTGCTGCCTCATCTTCGACACTGCTCTCAGCCTGAACACTGGGGAGCCCATAGGGAAAACAGGGCTCGCTGTGCCCCAGTGCAGTCAGACCTGCTGGTCCCACACAGGAGCCTTTTGCCCATTTCAGTTTCCTCTGTTTCAGGGTGATCCCACTTCCAACGTGCTTGAACAATACAGTGGCCTTTTTGAAGACTTCATTTTCATTGTCAGCATCTCTAAATTCTTCTACCTTTCCCTGTGCAGCTGGAAATGGAGGGATACTAAGCGTTGGTCTGGCTCTCTGCTTTTTCTGTCAGTGCTACCCAGAGTACTTTTGTCACAGGAAACTCAGACTTTTTGTCACAGGCATCATGATTAGCAGATCTTGAAATGCTCCCAAGTCCCTGAGCACTAAGTCACGGAGAATTAAAGCCACACAGGCCACATCTGCAGTGCTCAAACACAGCCCTGTTGCTGCTGCTGCTGCTGAACTAGAATCAACTGACAGAGGCCATCACAGAAATTGCCTCTGGAGTGTCAAATCAAATGAAAAAATCCACCAGGAGAAAGAGAAGCCAGAACTTTTCGACTCACTTAATTGTTTCTTCTGAGCAGCAGCAGAAAATGGAGATGCCCAGAGATATTTCCAGCTGCTGCTGATCCCAGTGGAGCCCAGCCTGCTGCCCAGTCCCAGCTTTCCCACCCTCCAGCAGACGCCCTGGTTCCCTGCAGGTGCCGTGGGATGGCACTCAGGAGGATCTGCTCCAAGGCCTTCCCCTGGAGCACGCTCAGGCTGCCAGGCCTATGGATCCTGGATCATCCTTCCCACCGAGCCTTCCTGTGCACGGCTGCTCCATTTGCACCTTTGCGCTCAGCTCGGACTTCTCCACTTCATCAGGAGTGCTGGGAAAGGATGGAGAGCAGCCTGGCAAGCTCTTTCTGCAGCTCCCTCTTTACCCTTGGGGAGGTAGAACATTCCACAGGAAAGCAACTGGTGCCACAAGGAGCGGGTGGCCTCAGGCACCTTTGGGGATGGAACAAGGCCTTGGTTTGACATAAGTAAGCACAAGCAATTCACATGAGTAAACAAGTAATTAGCACAGACATACCTAAGTACTTAGCACCAGTTAGCATAACAAAAACCTGTCTGGCCTAACTTGACATGAGAGTGACCTGACAAAAAGCTTTAGACATATTCTACCAGAAGAACTAAGGGCAAGTGTGGAATCAGCCCTGTGCAGGGAAGCCCTGAGGAAGACTTTGTGCTGCTTTGGGGCATCGAGACCGCTCCTGGCCAGGGCCTGGAAATCAGCTTCAAGTATGGGAATCTGACACAATGTATTTCCAACTGCCTGCCTATGGAATCACCTCAGCAGTGTAAAGATGGATGGTATGTTTGATACAACTCCTACATCAACCCACTGAAATTTATACATGGTGGAGAAACATTTCAGTGGGTGCAGACCCTTGCCCACCTGCCAGGTCAATAAAAGGGCTTTTGGCTGACAATGCATTTGTCTGCTGATTTGTTTGAATGAGGGAGACCCCTCAGGAGTGCTGTATCCTGAGGGAACAGCATTGGCCTTGGCCTGTAGGCACCTGCACAAGCTTAAAATCAGCTGCCTCAGCTCCCAGGACCTCTCTTGGCTGGCATCCTGACGTGGATGGAGGACTGCTGTGAGGCACTGCTGGGACCCAGCGGGACAGGACCGGCTGTCTCGTGTCCACGTAGCACCCCTCACACAGCCAGGGCCATCCCAAAACCAGACAAACACTCACATGTCAGCACAGGGGAGCAAGGAGCACTGGGCTCCTCTCAGGGTATCTCAGCTGGGCTCGCTCCACAGCACACCCCCATTTTAAGGCCTGCTGATGCCCAGCTGCCAGAAATGCCTACCTTGTTCTCTCCAGGGTGCACAGGGAGAGCCAATGAGCAGGATGCCTTGGGAGGCAAACCTTCCCAGCCTTTTCTGAGGCCAGGGACACACCAAGATCAGCCAAGACTCTCCACGCTGCCTGGCCCACCCAGCCCAGCTCTGTGCTGGCCCTGGGCCACAGCAGCTTCCACCAAGCAAGAGCCACATGCACATTGCCAAGAGTTGAAACACAGCAGACAGGGAAGAGGTGAAAAGTGTGTGTGTAAAGGCCTTTTAATTCACAGCTCTCAGAGAGAGCTCTGGGGCTCACGGCTGGACAGAGATGCTCCTGCTCACGCCTCTGTCCAAAGGGGGGAACACACCCTGCTGCAGGTGCTTGGGTTGGTCTCCACAGGTCCAGGCGGATGCCAAACCTGCTCTTCACAGCCTTCTCCCTTGCCCTGCCCCTCTGCCAAGTGCAATGGGCCTCAGGCAGTGAAAGGACCACAGAGAGCCAAAGGAGGACCCTTGCACCTACATTACTGGGAGCTCCCTGGGAAGCACTTTCCTTGAGAAGCAAGCCCCTTTCCTCCAAAGGCATTTCCCCAAATGTGTAGCTGTCCTGGGGAACACCAACACACTCTTAAGAAAAGCTGGCAAGGCTGAATGACTTCAGGTCCTTTCAGGACAGGCACTTCAGCTGTAGCTCGTATTCCCCCAAATGCGTTTCCAGGTGGAGGTTCAGAGGGGCAGCCCCAGGCCCTCTACAAACACAAGCTGCCCACTGCCTCTTCACCTGCCTCAACTCCTGCCTGTGGTCACTGCAGCAAAACCAGGCTGTTCCAGCCAGAGCCCAGAGCCCAGAGCCCTGTTCCCGCAGGACGCTCTTGCCAGCACCTTCCAGGACTCTCCGCTGTGCATGCAGCACTTTTCATGCCTGGTCTCAACAGGCTTTGGAACGCAGAGCACAACCTGGCTGGCTCTGCCACCAGCACAGCCCAAACACAGGGGGAGGAAGAAGCAGCAGGGGTTGTTTTGCGGCCATGCCCAAGAGAAACTGGAAGGGTGCCCTCCCTCTGGTCTCCCTTGGTTGGCTTTCTGACTGGGTCTGAGGCTGGGGCTGCCATTCCTCGGTTCTGGGGACCAGAACCACACCCGGGATCCCAGCACTGCCTGACAGCGCTCCGGGCACTGGCACACTCACATGTCTGAGTCTCGGGCACCATGCTGCTGCTTCAGCTGCTCTTAGGCACATCCAGAGCTCTCTGTTAAGCCCAGATGGTCTCTGGTTCTGCCCTCTTCCTGATCCTGTGCCAGGATGGAGCACTGCTGTGCTTTCAGGAAGCTATTCTTGAAAACTTGCAGCATTCCAAGCTCCTTTGCCCTCCGTGGATGCTTGCCATGGAATCCCTCACAGCTGGGTTCAGAGCATCCTCAGCTTGGCTCTTCCAAAATCCAGGGGCTCCAGGGTGCTCAGCAGGATCTGTAACTCCACAGTGTTGTGGAACTGGACCTTCAGCACAGGGTCCTTCCCAGCCTGATCTGCCCTCGTTCCTCTGAGTGTGTGCACAAAACACGGCGTGGAAGAGAACGGCAGCAGGGGCCTGTGTGTCCCAGGGCCCCGGATTTGCATCGCTTCAGCTCCACAGAGATGCAGGTAAAGCGAAGAAGCCAAAGTGTTCATTAATGGAAGGCGAAGCAAAGGGATGAGCTGGGAGGGAAGAAAGGGGATGAGCAGGGTCTGAGGGCTGCAGGGAGGGAGCTGTCAACAGGGAGGGAGAAGGCAGGAGCTATGGGAGCTTCCCACAGGCTCAGCTGTGCCAGTCATCAGCTGTGCCTGGAGCTCCAGCTGGTCTCCTCTGGTCTCCAGGTGGTCTCACCTTCCAAGGGATCTGCAGGTCTTAAAGAGACACTGGTTCTTCTGAGCCAGCAGATGAAAGTAGTTCTGCAGCTCTTCCCTCCAACATCACCTGAACAAATATGCTTCTGCAGGAGGGGCTGTTGTTTTCACTCAGGGCTTGAAGGGCTGGAAGAAAGAGGAACAGAGCCACGGTCAGAGCCTGGATCTGCTGGAATCCAAGGAGACCTTTCTGCCAGGGCCATCCCACCTAGACTGGACACAAGAGGAGAGGAATTTCCCTCCCAGGTCAGGGCTGTGGTGCAACACGTCCCCAGAAGGAGCCTGGAGCAGCCCAAGGCTTTGTGTGGCCAGGCAGGGGCAGGCAGGAGGCAGAGCTGTCAGCAAAGGAAGGGGCCAGCGAGGTGGGGCAGCCGGGGGATGACGACAGCCTGCAGGGACAGAGGCCAGGGCAGGGACACCGCAGGACAGCCTGGGCTGCAGAGGGCACAGGGATGTGCAGCAGCTGCAAGGCCCTGACAGAGCCAACCTGTGCAGCCCTTTGGCCATGGCTGCTGGCCCTGGGCCTGAGGCCACGAGGGGACAAGTGACCCTTGCAGCCCTGGGGCCTCATGGCCTCCTTGTCCCTGCTCAGCAGCCTGGCAGGGGCTGCTCCATGGTCCTGCCCTTGGCATGGCACATCCCCACATGCCAGTGCCCATCCCGGGAAGAGCCCTGAGCAAGGAGGGAGGGACAGGATCTGCCTTGCCAGGGGCTGGGGCTCAGCCTTGGCCCTTTGCATTCCTGAGACACATCCAGGTTTGCTCAGCACCAGAGACACCTTTGCCTTGTTTGTCCCCACCTGTCATCAGTGCCTCCAGTTCTCTGCTCTGCCTGGGGCCTGGGGACACTTTGATATGAATTGTGTCCTTGAGTGGAACCCATTAACAGTTAAAGAAAGTTTGGACTTTGAATCTGACTTTTTGAGTTCTTGAGAAGCTCTTTGAGCACACTCTGAGGGACTGGGTCTGATTCAAACAGCACCAAAGCCCCAGAGGGTCATTAAAGTCCTGGTGCTGTGTCTGTGCTGCTGAGCTGGGCTGGGCTCCTGGCCCAGAGGCAGCTCCTGGCAAGGGCAGCGCTGCAGAGAGACAGCTCTGGCCAGGAGCAGCTCCTGTGCACAGCCCAGCAGGGCTGGGGCACTGCCAGGGCATCCCAGGGACACGAGCAGGGCACAGACAGAGCTCACAGGGGCTCAGCACTGGCAGGGGCTGTGGGGTGTCCCAGAGGGGGCTGTGTCACAGCAGCAGCTCTGTGGCTGTGTCACGGAGGCACAGAGCAGCTGTGATGTCAGAGAGGGGCTGTGTGACTGCACAGAGTGGGTTGTGAGAGGTCACAGATTGGGCTAGGACATCACAGAGTGTGTTGTGTGAGGTCATCAAGCAGCTATGGCATGACAGAGGGGACTGTGTGACATCACAGAGCAGGCTGTGACATCATGGCATGGCTGTATGACATCATAGAGCAGGCAGTGAGGTCAAAGTGTGTGCTGTGACATTACAGAGTGGCAGCATGACATCACAGGGAGGGTTTTGTGACATCACAGGGCAGGCTGTGACATCATAGAGAAGGGTCTAAGGCAATAGAGCAGATCCTGCCATCATAGAGGGTGGCTCTGTGACGACAGAGAGTGGGTTGTGACATCACCGGGTGGCTGTGTAATGTCATAGAGCAGGCTGTGACACCAAAGAACAAATAGTGACATTGCAGGGTGACATTGTGACATCTCACAGTCTTCTGTGACATCACAGAGCAGGTGTATGACATCACAGGGTGACATCTCAGAGTTGGCTCTGTGACATCACAGGGGCTGTGTGACATCACAGGGGCTGTGTGAGGTCACTGGGGAGGTCACTCCACCCCAGCCCCCCCTCCCAGTTCCCCCAGAGAAGTCCAACACTGCTCGTGCACAGCGGGGTCCCCTGTCCCCCCGGGTCCCCCCGCCCCCGGCGCCGCAGCCTCCCCCAGAGGATGTTCCACGAGATCGACCCCAGAGCCTGACACGGGGACGGGGGCTGGGGCTGTGGGGGTGGGACAGGGGGACAGGAACCCACCGGCAGCGTCCCTGTGTCCCCCAGGGCCAGAGCCTGGGCCAGGGCTCCTTCACCCTGTTACCAACGAGGGCTTGAGAGCGCTGAAAAAATCCCCAGCAAGGGATCAGCAAAAACCAGATTTAATATTAAGCGACAGCACCACAAAGTTCCTTGGCAAGAGTCACTCTGCTCCTGACTGGACACTGCAGGCACAGAAAAGGAAACAAAGCAACAACAAAACCAAACAAAATCAAGGAAATCAAACCAGAATTGAGATAAGAATTTGGGCTTTCCTTCCTATGGAAAAAAACTGTCCTTCTTGTCCAGATGGCCATGGCCAGAATTGGGATTTCACCTCCAAACATTGCCTGTTGTAACAGCCTGGAGGAGATTGTTGGCTGGAAACATTTCCTGTGTGGGGAGGAAGGGGCAGGTCCAGCCTTGCCCTGCCCTGGAACCCCAGCCCTGCCCTGCCCTGGAACCCCAATCCCCCCAGAGCCTCTATCCCAGCCCAGCAGTGTCTGCCAGTCCCTGGCACAGCACAGGCAATGCTCCACAGCCACCTCTGGAGCCCCCAGCCCAGCTCCTGAGTGACCAAATGACCCCAAGTCCCACCTGGGGGAAGGGCCCAGGAACACCAAGGGGTATTTATGGCTGACCACAAGGCAAGCACACATCTTGACCCTACCTCCCCTTGGAATTTCTACCTGAACCCCGCTGGAATCCAGGAGTTGGTAGCTGTCTGTGTGTGTTCTTCTCTAAATCTTATTTTTATCTCTGTCTACTTCTCTTTCTGTCCTCTTGCAAATACTGGTTAACTTAAAATTGAACAGGCTTAGAGTTTGTGAAGTCGAATGGGCCAAGTTAATGCTTTGAGAAGTGTTTTTGTTGATTAAATGTTATATTAAACCTTTTGCCAAAGTTTCTCTGGTTTTCTAAAGTTCCCAGTAAAGGCTGTTTTGTTGTTTGGAGCTCCTGAGAATCTCTTGTTGGTATTTCTCCAGTGCATCCAACTCAGAGGACACAAACAATTGCAATTCCTCCTAAATGTCTCCTTGAGAGAGTTGTTTGAGGGATGGGGATCATGGCTTGTGTGTCCTGCTTGGCACAGCCCAGGCAGGGCTTTCACAGCCACATTCCACACTCCATTTCCCAGCTGGAGCCGCTGGTGCCTCTGAGTTCTGCTGCCCCAGCCCCAGGGACGCTCTCCTTGTCTGCCCATTCCCCCACGGTCTCTGGGCAGGGATGGCCTCAGTGGGGGCTGCTGACATCCTCAGCAACTTGGAGGCTGCTGCTGAATTTTACTGCTCCAGAGGCTTCTTCAGCCTTCAGCTCTTCAGTTCAGCAATTCAGTGTCCCAGGGCTCATTAACATTCAAAACATCTTAACAAGCCAAACCTCTGGGAATAAGGTAAGTGTTCAAATAATTTGTGGTTAATTAGCCCAATTACAGAAGCCTCTTCAAAGTGAATACACTACATTTAAAATGACAGTGAGAAAATATTTTTTTGGTCCTGTTTAGTTTTTTTTTTTTTCCCTGTTAATACATTGGTAAGTGCACTCTCCAATTGACACTGAATCCAAGTACCTCCTCATGCAGTTGGAATAGATATGAAAATCAAGACCCTTCATGTCTGACAATCAGTCAGACTCTGTCCCTACCCCCACCCCACCATTTCCCCCATCCAAGCCCTGGCACTCAGAGCAGCCTTGTGTAAATCTGAGCTCACTCCAGCCCAGGCTGCACCTGCAGGTTTCAGCTCCTTGGCTCCAACTCCCACCTGCTTTCCTTGGAGAAGGAGCTGCCTGAGACACAGAGGGATGTTCATTTCTTGTCAGCCAGCAAAGCCAAAGGAAGGCACAGCTCCATCAAATGCAAAAGTCATTCCTCTGCTGGATACTAACTCCACTTTGCACAGCAGACAGTCTCAGAGCAATGGAAAACACCTTCTGTGCCCAGCACAGATCCCAAGGTCCCCCCAACCCTCCCTGCCCTGGTTCTGCCCAGATTTGCTCTTTGCACACAGGAGTCAAAGGCTGAAGTCAGGAGCTCCCTCCATTTCCAGAGGGAGGAAAAGAGGGAAAGTGGATGAAGAGCTCTCCTGTGCAGAGCCAATGTCCAAGTGCCCCTGCAGTGGGAACCACAACTCATCAGGTTTGTGTCCTTTGGGTTCAGGGATGGTGACACTCAGAGGCACAGAAAGGTTTCTGGCCAACAAACACAAGTTGAACATTTGAACAGTTTAATAACCATCACAGCTCTTCCCTCAGCTCTCTGTGATGTCCCAGCAGCATCTGACATGTCCCCCATCCCCAAGGGATTTCTGTACAGGAACAGTTTTACACAAAGACATAAGAAAAGGCAATTCTATTATAGATTTAAAAATAGTAAGATGTAATTAATATTTATTTGAACTTCAGAAAGATTGGGCCACTCCCTGATGTGCAACACGTGGAACCTGTCAATTGAGAGACATTTGAATGACCAGAAAGCATCTGGAGGGGGAAATCTGGGTGCAACGGGAAGTACATAGATCCACCTGGTCTAGTGTAGAGATGTCCTTAGACATGGCCATTTCAGCAGGAGAACTGGAAACACCTGAAGGAAGAGGGTGAAGTAAGAATAAACAGAATATTGGTGACTCAAGGAGATGGGAAGATCAGTATTTCTTCTCCTTCTGCCATCAGTACATCAGAAAATTGCTGTTTCTTAAATGTACTGAAGTGACACAGATACTAAAAATGTGCTTGTATAATATGAAATGTACAAGTACTAAAACCTGTGCCCCTTTCCAGGCAGACATCAGCTGTGTGCCCATGGACAGGCAGTGCCACTTGTGCCCTGAGCTGCCGAGCTGGGATTGGATCTCTCAGAGAGGAGCTGAGGGAGAGCAGAGCACCTTGCAAGCTGCAGGTCCCTGCCAGCCCCGCAGGGCTCCTGTGCCATCAACATCTGCTCTGCTCCAGCCTGAAACTGGGCCCGGCATGGTGCCGGGACCATCAGAGAGCTGAGGTGTGTGCTGGAATTCAATGCCCTCCCCATGGCGCAGCAGCCCTGCATTTCCCTGCTCCAGCCTTGGTCTCCAGCACAGCCATGGAGGCTCTTTGGGCTCCTGAGTGTTCCTGCTGTGTCCATGCCCCCAAGGGCACAGAGCAGCCTCCTCTCTCGGGCACTTGCCTGTTTTCCATGCCTTGCACAGGCGCTGGCCCTGCCCCACAAGGCCTGGGCTGAGTCCTGCCCTGCACGCTCAGCCAGGCTGGGATGGACACTGATGGTTTCTGTGCCAGGCTCTCTGAGCCCAGCCCAGCTCCCTGCAAGCTCTGCCAGCTGCCCTGAGCTCTGTGCAGCACCAAGGGCCTCTCCCCAGCACAGCCCAGCCGGCTCTGGCCCCACAGCTCTGCTCAGCCCAGGCTGCTCTGGCCACTGGCCCCACGGCCTCAGCCCCTGGCCAGGGCACAGCAGCAGCTGCAGCTCAGCCAGGACTCAGCCCCAGCCATGGGGGAAGGGGCTTGGCCAAGGCCAAAGGAGGCTCCCTGGGTGCCCTGCTCCCCTCGGGCTGAGGTGCTGAGAGCTCTGCAGCCCCTGCTGCCATCCCATCTGCCCAGGCCAGCACAAGAGCCCGGCCTTGGGGCCCTCCAGAGCTGCTCCTGCTCCAGGCCCAGGGCCCATCCCAGAGCTGGGGCAGCCACAAAGCTGTCTTAGGGTGACGTTATGGTGCTTGTATCCCCAGTCATGTGTTCTGTTTATGCTTGATATTATGTTCTGCACCTTCAGGACTGACTCTGAAAGTCAAGGATTGTTTTGTCTTTTTATCAGCCGGCTCACCTCCCCCCATGGTCTGTGTATAGGAGAGGCTTGGCTTGCTTGCTTGCTTTTCACTTTTCTTTTGCTTTTGCTTATTAGTTAGTTTAGCTAGGCTAGGCAGTCCAATTTTTACCCTGGATTGTTTTTTTTCCTCCTTCCCTTTCCCTTTCCTGAATAGCATCTGAACCTGCTCCGGACTGGGACCTGGGAAACACCAAGAGACACCGAGAGCCTGCACTTTGTGACCTGCAGCAGCCATCCCCAGCACCGGAGACCGAGAACTGGGCGACCACTCCCAGCAGAGACTTTCTGAATTTGTCATCTTCTCAGAACAGTGAAAGAGTTTTGTCATCTGGTGTTGTTTTTGTACTGGGGAGTGTTTTGCTTGTTAAATAAACAGGTTTTTTCCACTAATCTCCGAGGGAGTTCTTCCCAAACCAGGTGGGGAAGGGGCCGTGAAGGTTTGCTTTCTGGGGGCTCCTTCCAGAGGTCTTCTCCCAGATTTGCCCTAATCTAGGACAATCTAATCTGTGCCCATTTCTGTTCATTGCTTCTCTGATGGGGATGGAGACTCAGCCACTTGGAGGTTGCTGATGAATTTTACTACTCCACAGGCCTCTTCTTTCTTGAGCTCTTCAGTTCAGGAATTCAGTGAGAAAGGCTCATAAAGATTTGTTTAAAACTTCCAAACAAGAAAAGCCCATGGGAATAATTTAAGTTTTCAATTCTTCTGTGATGAATTAGACAGATTTCAGTAGTGTATTTAAAGTGAATATACTGTTTTGAAAACTATGCAGAGAGAGCTGTTTTGTCCTGTTTTCTTTTCCAGTTTTTCCTGTTTAGAGATGGATATCAGCAATGTCCAATTGATTTTGACCCCCAGCACCTCCTAATGCAGTCTGAATAAATGTGTAAATCAAGACCCTCCATGGCTGACAATCAATAACACTTTGTCCCCACCCCCTCCCCACCATTTCCCTCATCCAACCCCTGGCACTCAGAGCAGCTGAGGAATGGAGTCACACCCAGGGGTGTCCCCAGGGCTCAGGACTGGGGCCAGGTCAGTGAAATCTCTTGATTGCTGATCTGGATGAGGCCATTGAGGGCACCCTCAGGCAGTTCCCAGGTGAGCCCAAGCTGGGTGGGAGTGTGGCTGTGCTGGAGGGCAGAAGCTCTGCAGAGGGATCTGGACAGGCTGGAGCCATGGGCCCAGGACAATTGGATGAGGTTCACCAAGGCCAAGGGCCGGGTCCTGCCCTGGGCTCACAACCACCCCAAATCCCTGGCTGTGCCCTGCCCCACAGCCTGTCCTGTTTCCTTCATCCCTGCATTGCCAGGGACTTTCTGGGAGAAGGGAGCTCTGCTCTGGGGATGGAGGGAGGTCCAAGTGCCACCACTGGAGCGGGAGCCACAACTCATCAGGTTTGTGTCCTTTGGGGGTCAGGAACTGGAGAGACTCAGAGGCACAGAAAGTTTCTCTTCATGGCCAACAGGCCATGGTTGAACAGGACACAATTTAATAGCAATCACACTCTTCCCTGAGCTATGTGCAACATCCCATGCAATGTCCCAGCAGTGTCTGATGAGTCCAGCATCCACAAGTGATTTCCATACTATTATTGATTTTATACAAACGTGGTTCTGTGATAGATATAAACACAATTAAGTTCTTCTATCAGGATGCTCGTCCTGGAGTGGAGGCAAAACAGCTCAAACAATTCCTGATTTGCAGAGCTGTCAGTGGTGGATGGAGAAGGGAGGTCCGTCTGCTTTTGGTGTTGAGGAAATGCTGAAACCAGCCTGACTGATTTCATCTCCTCCTGGCCCGGCTGATCTCCCCTCTTGCCCCTTCCACCCATTGGGTTTTGTCTCCCAGCAGGCCCCTGGTGAAGAGCCTGGCTCTGTGTTCTCCCTCCCCTCCTCGCTGGCACTGCCAGGCTGGGATGAGGAGCCCCTCAGCCTTCCCTGCTCCGGGCTGGACAAGCCCAGCTCCCTCAGCCTCTGCTCACAGCCCAAGGGCTCCAGCCCCACCTTGGAGGCCCTTCCCTAACCCTGCTCCAGCTGCCAGACATCTTTCCTGCCCTGGGGAACCCAAGCCAGGCCACAGGGACCTGGATAATCCACATCCTTGATGTCCTGGTCACACAGCCCTGGCCCCTTTTCCCCATGTCAGGCTCTTGGGTGGATCCTGTGGAACATCCTTTGGTGGAGGCTGTGTCTCCAGGTGGACCGGGGGGATACCGGGGGACAGGGACCCCGCTGGGCATGAACAGCATTGGACTTGTTGGGAGAAACTGTGAGGGGGAGCTGGGGCGGAGTGACCAACCCAGTGACCTCACACAGCCCTCCTGGGATGTCACACAGCCCCTCTGTGATGTCACAGCCTGCTCTGAGATGTCACAGAGATGGCCTATGATGGCAAAGCTTTGTGACAGCCTCACACAACCCACTCCTAATGTCATGGACAATTCTGTCATAGATCACTCATGTGATGTCATAGATCACTCTGTGACCTCATGTTACCAGATGATAAATTGTCTCCACCAGGTGAGCTGACACCTGGAGCTTGTTCTCCAAAACCCCAGCCCTATGGAAACCACACAATTCCCATTGTGTCAGAAGGGGAACTGGAAGTTCACCAGCCTCAGTGTCCTGTCAGCTCAGTCAGGCCCATGGGAACATTGGGGTCCACGACCACCAGGGACCACCAGAGAGAGCCCCAGGACAGAAGAACACATGCAAATGGGGAGGGGAACTATGTTAATGATTTTGGGGAAATGATTATCAGATGTATGTTCAGTCCAGGGCAATCAGTGAATATGTGTGCAAAATACAGAATATGAACAGAAACTTTCCTGCACTCAGCATGCTCGGCTTTGGGAGGAGCTATCCCCCGTGCACCCGGCTGAATAAAGAATGCTGCTTCTTAATGCTGCATTGGTGTGAAGGAGTACCCGGTACCCCCTTTTTGGGAAACCCTGGACTCCCCTTTCCTGGGCTCAAGGACCCCCTGGAATTCCCTTCTACCTCTCCACGTCCCTGCCCCCCATTTCTGTGACCCTGAGACCCCCCTGCACCCCCATTCCTGAGAACTGACACACCCTTTTACCCCTTTGCCTGGCACTCAGACCCCCCTGCACCCCCTTACCCGGCACAAACACAACCTGTTCCCGGCCCCCCGCCTCTCCCAGCCCCCAGCCCCACTCTTTTCCCTGACCTGGGACCCCTGAGCCCCTATTCCTGCCTTTCCCAGCCCCCAGCCGCTCCTTTCCCCACATTCAGGAGCCCTGGCACCCCCTTTCCTGGGCACAGGATTCCCTGGACACCCCATCCCAGCTCTCCCAGTCCCTGCACCCCCTTTCCTTGAGTCTGAGCCTCTGAACCTCCTTCCCAGCTCTGCCAGCCAAGACATTGGGATAGCCAGAGTTGGGATATTGGGATATCCAGAGCCGGGATATTGAGATAACCAGAGCCGGGATATTGGGAAAGCCATAGCTGGGATATTGGGACAGCCAGAGCTGAGATATTGGATAGCCAGAGTTGGGATATTGGGATAGCCAGAGCTGGGATACTGGGATAGCCAGAGCTGGGATATTGGGATAGGCAGAGCTGGGACATTGGGATAGCCAGAGCCAGGATACTGGGACAGCCAGAGCTGGGACATTGGGATAGCGAGAGCTGGGACATTGGGATAGCGAGAGCTGGGACATTGGGATAGACAGAGGTGGGACATTGGGACAGCCAGAGCCGGGATATTGGGATAGACAGAGCTGGGACATTGGAATAGCCAGATCCGGCTCAAAGACAGGAACCGGCCTGTGGCCGACAGTGACCTGGAGACGGGGCCGGTACAACCAGAGCAGGGGGAGTGGGGGGAGCCAGGGGCTGGGCTGGGATCTGTGGGAATGGAGGACTCTGTGGGGCTGGGATGGGATCTGTGGGAATGAGGGGGGATCTCTGGGGCTGGGATGGGAATCCAGGGAGCTTCAAGGGGCTCCCTGTGGCTGGGACACGACTCCATGGGTCTGTTCTCGCCTCATTCCCAGGTCTGCACAGGGTGCAGGTGGTTTCCAGCTGTGACCTCCTGTCCAATGGATCCCACCGGTATGGCTACGAGGGCTGGGATTTCATCTGCTTCCAGCTGGGATCCGGGAGATTTGCAGTGTCCGACGGTGCTGCCTGGATCACCCAGAGGTGCTGGGAATCCAAAGGGATCATGGTGGAGCAGATGAAGCATTACCTGGGACACACCTGTGTGGAAGGGCCCCCAAAATACATCAGATATGGTCGGGAGGCTCTGGAGCACAAAGGGGGGGTGTGGGAGGGGAAGGCCAGCGCCAGGGGAGAGCCCTGTCCCTGCTCTGAGCCCAGCACGAGCCTTTCCTTGGGTGTTGTGTGCCCTGCCTGGGGCAGGAGGGCACTGCCGGAGCGGCTTTGGTGGCTCCGGGCACCCGGCCGTGCTGCAGCCACTGCAGGGCTCCTGGGGAATGTTCCAGAGCAGAGCTGAAAGCAAACACCAGTTTCTGGAGGGGATTCTGCCCCTGGGCCTGTGCTGGGAGCCCAAGGGCAACAGCCCAAAGTGCTGGAGCTCAGTGTCCCTCGGCCAGGCCGTGTTCCCTGGCTGTGCCCTGTCCCTTGGCTGTGCCCTGTCCCTGTGCCCTGTCCCTCAGCTGTGCCCTGTCCCTTGGCTGTGCCCTGTCCCTTGGCTGTCCCCTGTCCCTTGGCTGTCCCCCCTGTCCCTCAGCTGTGCCCTGTCCCTGTCCCCTGTCTTTTGGCTGTCCCCTGTCCCTCAGCTCTGTGGGGCCGGGGGTGGCAGCAGGACCTGGGGCAGCCCTGGGGGAGAACAACCCTGAGCTCCAGCTGGGCCAGTTCCCCCAGTTCTCCCCAGGTCACTCCTAGCATGGGCCCTGTGGCTCCCTGTCACCACCAGTATGGTCCCAGTCACTTCCAGTTACACTCAGTGTGATCCCAGTATCATCCCAGTCACTCCCAGTATCATCCCAGCATGTTCCCAGGTGTGTTCCCATTCACCCCATAATAGTTCCAGGCACTCCTAGTATGGTTCCAGTCCTTCCCAGTATGATCCCAGTATGAACCCAGTCACTCCCATTATGCTACCATTTGCCTCCAGTGTGGTCCCAGTCACTCCAAGTCACCCAGTATGATTCCAGTCACTCCCAGTATGATTCCAGTCACTCCCAGTATGATTCCAGTCACTCCCAGATACTCCCAGTATTATTCCAGTAACTTCCTTTATGGTTCCTCTGTGATCCCAGTCACTCTTGGTCTCTCCCAGTAAATCCCAGTTGCCCCCAGTGTGCTTCCACTCCTTCCATCCCGCCGCCACCGGAGCTCTGGCATGTCTGGACTTGTCTCCATGCTCCCAGCTGCAACATCCAGCCAGGCAAAAGTGTCTCCGGGGTGAAACACCACAGTGGCTGCTATTTGGTTCAGCAGCAGGGCCAGACAAGCCAAGGCACATCCTGTCCTCGATATCGGTAACACCAATATTTTGGCAACCTGACGTGGAGGCTGGCCCGACCCTGCCACACCGATGGGACACTCCGGAGCTCTCGGAGCCTCACAAGACCACGGAGAGGCTTTAAGGCAGCTTGGCGTCCACTGGCAGAGCTTTGAGGACATAGCTCTCCAGGAGAGACTTTGGGCTTTATCCACAGAGTACTTGTGGATGTCCTGCACCTCTGGGAAGCGCACCTCCTTTTTGGTGAGCCAGACCTTCCCAGAGGAAGAATAGGGCAGCTCCTCCTGCCCCGAGGAGTCCTGTTCAGGTGAAGAGAAGACTCCGCCGGACCAGGACACCGATTTGGGTGAGTATCCCCGCTCCATAGCGGGGTGGGGAGCTCAGAAACCGTCCCTGACGAGGGACTTGTTCTTTTTCGCTCTTATTTCGAGCACGGCAAGGCTGCGCAGCCCCGCGGGGTCGGGAGCGATAGCCCCGGACGGCGCGGCTCTGCCGTTTTTAAAACCCGCGTGGCAGCGGCAGCGCCGCTGGCTCAGGGGGAGCGGGGGGCTCTGCCCGCCCCCTCAGCGCGGTGCGGGGCGTTCGGATTCTCCCGCGGCACAGCGGGCGGCGGCGGCGGCTCCCGGGAGCGGCGGGAGGGCGCGGGCAGCGGGGGCAGAACCATGGCTCGGGCTTTCTCGCTGGGCGTGGGCGGCGCTGAGCCGCGGCTCCTCCGCATGGCGCGGGGGATCCCTGCTGCTGCCGGCGGCAGTTTTAAAAGCCGCACAGGCTGCTGCGCTGGGCAGGGCTAAAAGCTGCGTGTTTTCGCTTCTTAACCGCGGTGTTTGGAAATCGGTACCGAATTCGGGTTTGTTTTTTGTCGGTGTGAGGTTGGGCTGTGCCTTTTACATCTACAATGGGGGCTAAGCTAAGCACAGCACAGAAAGGCGTATATTATCGGATTATAGGAGTGCTAGTTAGCGGAGATGTATACTTTTCTAAGGGAAAATTAAAACAGTTTATAAGGTGGCTTTTTCTACACTTCCCGCAAGTTTCTCCTGAACAAGTCCACAATACCCACTTTTGGGACACAGTGGGTCACAAATTGATAACCTTGGGAAGGTCTGGGGACACGTCTTCAGCTGAATTTGTGTTTTGGAGTTTGCAAGTTCGATCAGCTTTACTCAAGCAAAGGGAAGTGAAGGAAAAGCCAAATAACAAGGAATGTACCTCTGCTCTTCCTATTTCTCCCCACCCCAGTTCTGAACCCTCTTCCCCAAAACTCGGTATTTTAAGGAGTGCAGACTCTGCTCACGCCCAGGGAAGCCAGCTCCCTGAGCATCTTAAAATGCCCGAGTCCCACTGTCCACAAAGTCCTGGCCAGACTGCGTGGAATTCTCCCCACCCTGTCTCCCCAGCCCAGAAACCCCGAGCACGTGTTGGTTTTTCGGAGAGCAGTGACCACCCAAATGGCTCCCAGTCCCCAGAGAGCCAAGAAAATGGAGGATGCCATGTGGCACCGCGCCCTACCTGGTCTCCTTCTTCCCATGATTCCCCTCAGCATCCCAAAAATCCTTTCTTTCCCCTCACCCCCCGATCCTCGTGATACCTTCCCTCCCCCCACCTTTCCTGGCACTCCCTCAGCTCCACCCCTCCCCCCAGGGGGCGTCTGCCGACGTGACGTCACCACGTGGCCACACCCCTACCACCCCTGTCCCCGCCCCCTATTCCCACGGTGGCCCCGCCCCCTGCCCGGGTTCCCACGGTGGGGGCTCGCCCACTGCTCACCCCTGTAGCCACATCAGTGACCCCAATGCTTCCCATTCAAGGGAAAAGCAGCAGGGAACTGCAGAGCCAATGCAGGGTCCCGATTTCTCACTCGCCCCTGTCACATATCAGCATGCAGGGCAAGGGGGAGGAGCCACAGCTGCTAATTGGAAAGCTTTTGCACAGCAAATAATAAGAGAGATTTGCAAAACACACCAACAGTATGGCCCACAGAGCCCGTGCTTCCGTGGCCTTTAAAGGCCAAACTGGGTAGGACTGTGCTAGTCCCACATGATTTAAAACAGCTTTTTTCGTGCCTCATGACCTCTACAGAATTCAAACTATGGGAAGTGGCATGGAAACAACTGCTGAAAGAGGCCCTCCCAGACTTGCATGCTGATCCAAACACAGCAAAGGATGCCAGTGGCGTGCCAATTACCATCGAGCATCTCTCCGGTGAGGGTCAGTGGTCTCTGGCCCCAGTCCAAGCTGCAGTAATCCCTGTGGTAGTCCTTGAGAGAGTCAGAGATGCAGCTGGAAAAGCCTTCTTTGCCCTTCAACCTGACGGCCCTCTCGAGCCATATAGTAAGATCACACAGCTACCATCAGAGCCTTTTTTGAAATTTGTGGAAAGGTTAACTAGAGCTATTGAAATCCAAGTTAGGAAAGAAAATGCAAGGGAAGAAGTTTTAGAGGAAATGGCATTTGCAAATGCGAATGAACAGTGTCGAGCTGTGATTTTAAGCTTACCTTTAGAACCCCCCCACACTAAAAGATGTGCTTCTAGTTTGTGACAGGAAAGTGCCTCTGAGGAGTGTGGCTCAGGACACCAGACCAAAGCTGCTGCCAAGGCCACCACAGAGAGTCACCGTTGCCAGCCCAGCGCCCATTCCATCAGCACAGTGGCACACTGGGCAGCAGCGAGGACCAGCAATGGTTGACCCCACAAAGCCATGCCTGCTTTGTAAGAACCTTGGGCACTGGGTTAACCAGTGTCCCCTGAGAAAGCAATTGGATGAATTTAAAAATAGCAGGGGTGGAGAACTACAAGTGCTCCCAGGGAGTCAACAACAACAAAAAAAAAACCTAAAAGGGGTTCTGTGGTTCTGTGCAAGCACGGGGCTCTGGCACCTCTGGGACCTCAGAGCCTGCTGTGACCTCAGCCTGCTGTGACCCCAGAGCCTGCTGAGACCTCATGGCCTTAGCTGCACCCCCAGAGTGTACCCCCATCTGTACCAATGGACTGCCCTGACTGTAAATGTTTGGCTTGATCCAAGATCATTTCTCAGCAAATCCTTTCTTTTGCCTGCTGACTTTGACTGTGACCCTGTCGCCCTGATTTCTTAGGATTTTCTAAAGCCTTCTGAATTTACATTCTTGTAGAGAACTTTCTCATGCAACTTTCTGTAAACAACCTCTTGTTTTGCATTCTTTCATAGAGGCGGAGAAATTTGATAGACTGGTAGTTTGTCCAGTGTCGTTGGAGAGGTGGCACGTTCACCTTCCAATCCACTTGCACCTTTTGAGAACTATAAATGATTGGAGTCAGAAAAAATAAATTCGTCTCTTCATGGTGACCAAAGCTGTGGTGCGTCGTTTTTCCTTGTGTCCTCTGGTGACATCTGGTGGCCGCCGGCGTGTACTACAGCTTAGGTCGGGTGAGAGTGAGCTCACCCCCCCTCCTCTTTGGCGTTTTGCCTGCTGTGTTAGTTGTGAAAAATGCATATTTTATGATTGGCTTTTCGCAAATATTAAATTGAATACTATATGTATTATGTTATATTAATTAGAAGTGCTGTATTAACATTTTAATAGTATGGCATATGTAGTTTTGTAGTTAAAATAGAACCTATGTATGTGGGTTTTTTTTTTTTACTAGCTCAAGCAAGAGATGAGATAATGAAGAAACTCTTCACACAGAGATGACAATGATGGGGGCCCATAAAGAATTACTGCCTCCTTATCGGAAAAGACAAACATTCTTCCACCTTCTCTCCGTCTTTATGGAACCACCAGGATTAAGGGGAAGAAGTTGACAAAAACCAGAAAAGTTCTTAATTTGCAAGGAATTTATGCATCATGTATGAGATGTATGAATATGCAACAGGCTACTGCTTTTAAAGATTATTCCTTTGTTCACAAGGCATGCTTATCGGGCTTAAGTGCCCGAGAGCATCCGGACATCCGTAATTCTTTGCTTTTTATTGTCTTGTAATTGTCCTAACTCTAAATTTTCATTACTCTAATTGTATTACTATTTTTATAACCATTTTATTATTATTAAACTTTTAAAATTTTAAAAACCAAGTGATTGGCGTTTATAACAATCTACAATATGCTAAAAATTGTAAAACCTAAACTTCTCATCCATGTGACATACTAAACTACACTCTCCAATCCCTAAAATCCCTAAATGCCTGTTGCCCCCGGGGGATGCTATGTTGGTATTCTCCTTCCTCAGCCCCGGGGATGCTCCGCTGGTTGCCCTGGTCCTCCCAGTTCCATCGTCCTCGTTCCAGGGCGATGCCCCGCCACTCTCGGTGCTCACTGTCCCATGGGATGCTCTGGCAGGGTCCTCCCCCCTCTCCCCAGGGCATTCCTCACCGCCGTCCGTTGCCAGAGGTGGCGCCGGGGCGCTCCCGGGGCTCTGACGCTGCCAACGCCGCCGCTCCCATCGCCGGGCCCGCACTGAGCCCTGTGTGCCAGCGCACGCCTTTTATAGTCGGGGCAAGCCCCGCCCTCCCGCCGACAGCCAATGGGAGTGCAGTGATGTCATAGTGGTGAGGGGCTGAGTGTCAAGGCCGCTTGTGATGTCACAATGAAGGGGTGGGGCCAGAATGAGAGTGCGATCTGATTGGACGATGCGGAAGGTGTTCCTGCACTGATTGTTCCAGGCGCTGATTGGTTGGATTGACGCTGGGGGCGGGGCAAGGCAGGGAGTGGGCGTGGCTCACATGGGGGGAGTCCCAGCCCCATTCTGGGGATCCCAGGCCCATAGGGAGGGGTCTCTGGGGGTCCCTGTCCCATTTCTGGGGGTTGTAGTTTCATGGAGATGGGTCTGTGGTGGTTCCACTCCCATGGGGATGGGTCTCTGGGGGTACCAGCACCATTTTGGGGGGGTTTAGGTTAATGGGGAGGTTTCTCTGGAGGTCCTAGCCCCATTTCTGGGGTGGCCAGTCCATAGGGAGAGGTCTTCTGGGGGTCCCTAGACTATGGGGAAGGGTCTGTGTGCTCCCAGTCCCACTTTTGAGGGGGAACTTTATGATTCGTGTGGGTGGCGAGTGACTCGTGGGGACAGCAAAGATCAGCCACAGAATTTAATAAGATTTTTTGCCAATTTTGCTTTGGAAAACACCTTACCTTTGGAGGATGCTCCGGTGGGGGTCCGTGCTCCTCCCGCCTGATCCCGGCACTGTCTTCGTCGTTGCCCTGGGGGGATGCTCTGCTGGTGTCCTCCCTCCTCACCCCGGGGCATTCCCCGTCGCTGGCCGCCGTCCATGGCCGGAGGTGGCTCCAGGGCGCTCCAAGCTGCTGAGGATGTCAGCAGCTCCCACTGAGGCCATCCCTGCCCAGAGACCGTGGGGGAATGGGCAGACAAGGAGAGCGTCCCTGGGGCTGGGGCAGCAGAACTCAGAGGCACCAGCAGCTCCAGCTGGGAAATGGAGTGTGGAATGTGACTGTGAAAGCCCTGCCTGGGCTGTGCCAAGCAGGACACACAAGCCCTGACTCCCATCCCCCAAACAACTCTCTCAAGGAGACATTTAAGAGGAATTACAATTGTTTGTGTCCTCTGAGTTGGATGCACTGGAGAAATACCAACAAGAGATTCTCTGGAGCTCCAAACAAAAAAAAAGCCTTTTTTGGGAACTTTAGAAACCCAGAGAAACTTTGGTAAAAGGTTTAGCATGACATTCAATCAACAAAAACACTTCCCAAAGCATTACCTTGGCCCATTCAACTTCACAGACTATTAGCTCATTCAATTTTAAGTTAATCAACATTTGCACGAGGACCAAAATAGAAGAAATAGACACAGAAAGAGAGAAAGACAAAAAATATACAGAGAAGCACACAAAGAGCTACCAACTCCTGGATTCCAGCAGTGTTCAGATAGAAATTCCAAGAGGAGGAAGGGTCAAGATGTGTGCTTGCCTTGTGCTCAGCCTTAAATACCCCTTGGTGTTCCTGGGCCCTTCCCCCAGGTGGGACTTGGGGTCATTTGGTCACTCAGGAGCTGGGCTGGGGGCTCCAGAGGTGGCTGTGGAGCATTGCCTGTGCTGTGCCAGGGACTGGCAGACACTGCTGGGCTGGGATAGAGGCTCTGGGGGGATTGGGGTTCCAGGGCAGGGCAGGGCTGGGGTTCCAGGGCAGGGCAAGGCTGGACCTGCCCCTTCCTCCCCACACATGAAATGTTTCCAGCCAACAATCTCCTCCCGTCTGTCACAACAGGCAGTGTTGGAGGTGAAATCCCAATTCTGGCCATGGGCACCTGCAGGAGAAGGACAGTTCTTTTCCATAGGAAAGAAAGCCCCAGGTCTTGGCTCATTTCTGGTTTGATTGCCTGGATTCTGTTTGGTTTTGTTGTTGCTTTGTTTTCTTTTCCATGCCTGAAGTGTCCAGTCAGGAGCAGAGTGACTCTTGCCAAGGAACTTTGTGGTGCTCTCACTTAATATTAAATCTGGTTTTGCTAATCCCTTTCTGGGGATTTTTTCAGCGCTCTCAAGCCCTCGTTGGTAACAGGGTGAAGGAGCCCTGGCCCAGGATCTGGCCCTGGGGGACACAGGGACGCTGCCGGGGGGTCCCTGTCCCCCTGTCCCACCCCCCACAGCCCCGGCCCCCGTCCCCGTGTCAGGCTCTGGGGTCGATCTCGTGGAACATCCTCTGGGGGAGGCTGCGGCGCCAGGGCCGGGGGGACCCGGGGGGACAGGGGACCCCGCAGTGCACGAGCAGCGTTGGACTTCTCTGGGCGAACTGGGAGGGGGGGCTGGGGTGGAGTGACCTCCCCAGTGACCTCACATGGCCCCTGTGATGGCACACAGCCCCTGTGATGTCACACAGCTCCTGTGATGTCACAGAGCCAACTCTGAGATGTCACCCTGTGATGTCATACAGCTGCTCTGTGATGTCACAGAAGACTGTGAGATGTCACAATGTCACCCTGCAATGTCACTATTTGTTCTTTGGTGTCACAGCCTGCTCTATGACATTACACAGCCACCCGGTGATGTCACCACCCACTCTCTGTTGTCACAGAGCCACCCTCTATGATGGCAGGATCTGCTCTATTGCCTTATACCCTTCTCTATGATGTCACAGCCTGCCCTGGGATGTCACAACCCCCTAAGTGATGCCACAAAACCCTCCCTGTGATGTCATGCTGCCACTCTGTAATGTCACAGCACACACTTTGACCTCACTGCCTGCTCTATGATGTCATACAGCCATGCCATGATGTCACAGCCTGCTCTGTGATGTCACACAGTCCCCTCTGGCATGCCATAGCTGCTTGATGACCTCACACAACACGCTCTGTGATGTCACAGCCCAGTCTGTGACCTCACACAACCCACTCTGTGCAGTCACACAGCCCCTCTCTGACATCACAGCTGCTCTGTGCCTCCGTGACACAGCCACAGAGCTGCTGCTGTGACACAGCCCCCTCTGGGACACCCCACAGCCCCTGCCAGTGCTGAGCCCCTGTGAGCTCTGTCTGTGCCCTGCTCGTGTCCCTGGGATGCCCTGGCAGTGCCCCAGCCCTGCTGGGCTGTGCACAGGAGCTGCTCCTGGCCAGAGCTGTCTCTCTGCAGCGCTGCCCTTGCCAGGAGCTGCCTCTGGGCCAGGAGCCCAGCCCAGCTCAGCAGCACAGACACAGCACCAGGACTTTAATGACCTCTGGGGCTTTGGTGCTGTTTGCATCAGACCCAGTCCCTCAGAGTGTGCTCAAAGAGCTTCTCAAGAACTCAAAAAGTCAGATTCAAAGTCCAAACTTTCTTTAACTGTTAATGGGTTCCACTCAAGGACACAATTCATATCAAAGTGTCCCCAGGCCCCAGGCAGAGCAGAGAACTGGAGGCACTGATGACAGGTGGGGACAAACAAGGCAAAGGTGTCTCTGGTGCTGAGCAAACCTGGATGTGTTTCAGGAATGCAAAGGGCCAAGGCTGAGCCCCAGCCCCTGGCAAGGCAGATCCTGTCCCTCCCTCCTTGCTCAGGGCTCTTCCCGGGATGGGCACTGCCATGTGGGGATGTGCCATGCCAAGGGCAGGACCATGGGGCGGCCCCTGCCCGGCTGCTGAGCAGGGACAAGGAGGCCATGAGGCCCCAGGGCTGCAAGGGTCACTTGTCCCCTCGTGGCCTCAGGCCCAGGGCCAGCAGCCATGGCCAAAGGGCTGCACAGGTTGGCTCTGTCAGGGCCTTGCAGCTGCTGCACATCCCTGTGCCCTCTGCAGCCCAGGCTGTCCTGCGGTGTCCCTGCCCTGGCCTCTGTCCCTGCAGGCTGTCGTCATCCCCCGGCTGCCCCACCTCGCTGGCCCTTTCCTTTGCTGACAGCTCTGCCTCCTGCCTGCCCCTGCCTGGCCACACAAAGCCTTGGGCTGCTCCAGGCTCCTTCTGGGGACGTGTTGCACCACAGCCCTGACCTGGGAGGGAAATTCCTCTCCTCTTGTGTCCAGTCTAGGTGGGATGGCCCTGGCAGAAAGGTCTCCTTGGATTCCAGCAGATCCAGGCTCTGACCGTGGCTCTGTTCCTCTCTCTTCCAGCCCTTCAAGCCCTGAGTGAAAACAACAGCCCCTCCTGCAGAAGCATATTTGTTCAGGTGATGTTGGAGGGAAGAGCTGCAGAACTACTTTCATCTGCTGGTTCAGAAGAACCAGTGTCTCTTTAAGACCTGCAGATCCCTTGGAAGGTGAGACCACCTGGAGACCAGAGGAGACCAGCTGGAGCTCCAGGCACAGCTGATGACTGGCACAGCTGAGCCTGTGGGAAGCTCCCATAGCTCCTGCCTTCTCCCTCCCTGTTGACAGCTCCCTCCCTGCAGCCCTCAGACCCTGCCCATCCCCTTTCTTCCCTCCCAGCTCATCCCTTTGCTTCACCTTCCATTAATGAACACTTTGGCTTCTTTGCTCTACCTGCATCTCTGTGGAGCTGAAGCGATGCAAATCCAGGGCCCTGGAACACACAGGCCCCTGCTGCCGTTCTCTTCCACGCCGTGTTTTGTGCACACACTCAGAGGAACGAGGGCAGATCAGGCTGGGAAGGACCCTGTGCTGAAGGTCCAGTTCCACAACACTGTGGAGTTACAGATCCTGCTGAGCACCCTGGAGCCCCTGGATTTTGGAAGAGCCAAGCTGAGGATGCTCTGAACCCAGCTGTGAGGGATTCCATGGCGAGCATCCACGGAGGGCAAAGGAGCTTGGAATGCTGCAAGTTTTCAAGAATAGCTTCCTGAAAGCACAGCAGTGCTCCATCCCTGCACAGGATCAGGAAGAGGGCAGAACCAGAGACCATCTGTGGTTCTGTGCAAGCACGGGGCTCTGGCACCTCTGGGACCTCAGAGCCTGCTGTGACCTCAGCCTGCTGTGACCCCAGAGCCTGCTGTGACCTCATGGCCTTAGCTGCACCCCCAGAGTGTACCCCCATCTGTACCAATGGACTGCCCTGACTGTAAATGTTTGGCTTGATCCAAGATCATTCCTCAGCAATTCCTTTCTTTTGCCTGCTGACTTTGACTGTGACCCTGTCGCCCTGATTTCTTAGGATTTTCTAAAGCCTTCTGAATTTACATTCTTGTAGAGAACTTTCTCACGCAACTTTCTGTAAACAACCTCTTGTTTTGCATTCTTTCATAGAGGCGGAGAAATTTGATAGACTGGTAGTTTGTCCAGTGTCGTTGGAGAGGTGGCACGTTCACCTTCCAATCCACTTGCACCTTTTGAGAACTATAAATGATTGGAGTCAGAAAAAATAAATTCGTCTCTTCATGGTGACCAAAGCTGTGGTGCGTCGTTTTTCCTTGTGTCCTCGGGTGACATCTGGTGGCCGCCGGCGCGTACTACAGCTTAGGTCGGGTGAGAGTGAGCTCACCCCCCCTCCTCTTTGGCGTTTTGCCTGCTGTGTAAGTTGTGAAAAATGCATATTTTATGATTGGCTTTTCGCAAATATTAAATTGAATACTATTTGTATTACGTTATATTAATTAGAAGTGCTGTATTACATTTTAATAGTATGGTATATGTAGTTTTGTAGTTAAAATAGAACCTATGTATGTGGGTTTTTTTTTTACTAGCTCAAGCAAGAGATGAGATAATGAAGAAACTCTTCACACAGAGATGACAATGATGGGGGCCCATAAAGAATTACTGCCTCCTTATCGGAAAAGACAAACATTCTTCCACCTTCTCTCCGTCTTTATGGAACCACCAGGATTAAGGGGAAGAAGTTGACAAAAACCAGAAAAGTTCTTAATTTGCAAGGAATTTATGCATCATGTATGAGATGTATGAATATGCAACAGGCTACTGCTTTTAAAGATTATTCCTTTGTTCACAAGGCATGCTTATTGGGCTTAAGTGCCCGAGAGCATCCGGACGTCCGTAATTCTTTGCTTTTTATTGTCTTGTAATTGTCCTAACTCTAAATTTTCATTACTCTAATTGTATTACTATTTTTATAACCATTTTATTATTATTAAACTTTTAAAATTTTAAAAACCAAGTGATTGGCGTTTATAACAATCTAGAATATGCTAAAAATTGTAAAACCTAAACTTCTCACCCATGTGACATACTAAACTACACTCTCCAATCCCTAAAATCCCTAAATGCCCGTTGCCCCCGGGGGATGCTATGTTGGTATTCTCCTTCCTCAGCCCCGGGGATGCTCCGCTGGTTGCCCTGGTCCTCCCAGTTCCATCGTCCTCGTTCCAGGGCGATGCCCCGCCGCTCTCGGTGCTCACTGTCCCATGGGATGCTCTGGCGGGGTCCTCCCCCCTCTCCCCAGGGCATTCCTCACCGCTGTCCGTTGCCAGAGGTGGCGCCGGGGCACTCCCGGGGCTCTGACGCCGCCAACGCCGCCGCTCCCATCGCCGGGCCCGCGCTGAGCCCTGTATGCCAGCACACGCCTTTTATAGTCCGGGCAAGCCCCGCCCTCCCACCGACAGCCAATGGGAGTGCAGTGATGTCATAGTGGTGAGGGGCTGAGTGTCAAGGCCGCTTGTGATGTCACAATGAAGGGGTGGGGCCAGAATGAGAGTGCGATCTGATTGGATGATGTGGAAGGCGTTCCTGCACTGATTGTTCCAGGCGCTGATTGGTTGGATTGACGCTGGGGGAGGGGCAAGGCAGGGAGTGGGCGTGGCTCACATGGGAGAGTCCCAGCCCCATTCTGGGGATCCCAGGCCCATAGGGAGGGGTCTCTGGGGGTCCCTGTCCCATTTCTGGGGGTTGTAGGTTCATGGAGATGGGTCTGTGGTGGTTCCAGTCCCATGGGGATGGGTCTCTGGGGGTACCAGCACCATTTTGGGGGGGTTTAGGTTAATGGGGAGGTTTCTCTGGAGGTCCTAGCCCCATTTCTGGGGTGGCCAGTCCATAGGGAGGGGTCTTCTGGGGGTCCCTAGACTATGGGGAAGGGTCTGTGTGCTCCCAGTCCCACTTTTGAGGGGGAACTTTATGATTCGTGTGGGTGGCGAGCGACTCGTGGGGACAGCAAAGATCAGCCACAGAATTTAATAAGATTTTTTGCCAATTTTGCTTTGGAAAACACCTTACCTTTGGAGGATGCTCCGGTGGGGGTCCGTGCTCCTCCCGCCTGATCCCGGCACTGTCTTCGTCGTTGCCCTGGGGGGATGCTCTGCTGGTGTCCTCCCTCCTCACCCCGGGGCATTCCCCGTCCCTGGCCGCCGTCCATGGCCGGAGGTGGCTCCAGGGCGCTCCAAGGTGCTGAGGATGTCAGCAGCTCCCACTGAGGCCATCCCTGCCCAGAGACCGTGGGGGAATGGGCAGACAAGGAGAGCGTCCCTGGGGCTGGGGCAGCAGAACTCAGAGGCACCAGCAGCTCCAGCTGGGAAATGGAGTGTGGAATGTGGCTGTGAAAGCCCTGCCTGGGCTGTGCCAAGCAGCACACACAAGCCCTGACTCCCATCCCCCAAACAACTCTCTCAAGGAGACATTTAAGAGGAATTACAATTGTTTGTGTCCTCTGAGTTGGATGCACTGGAGAAATACCAACAAGAGATTCTCTGGAGCTCCAAACAAAAAAAAAGCCTTTTTTGGGAACTTTAGAAACCCAGAGAAACTTTGGTAAAAGGTTTAGCATGACATTCAATCAACAAAAACACTTCCCAAAGCATTACCTTGGCCCATTCAACTTCACAGACTATTAGCTCATTCAATTTTAAGTTAATCAACATTTGCACGAGGACCAAAATAGAAGAAATAGACACAGAAAGAGAGAAAGACAAAAAATATACAGAGAAGCACACAAAGAGCTACCAACTCCTGGATTCCAGCAGTGTTCAGATAGAAATTCCAAGAGGAGGAAGGGTCAAGATGTGTGCTTGCCTTGTGCTCAGCCTTAAATACCCCTTGGTGTTCCTGAGCCCTTCCCCCAGGTGGGACTTGGGGTCATTTGGTCACTCAGGAGCTGGGCTGGGGGCTCCAGAGGTGGCTGTGGAGCATTGCCTGTGCTGTGCCAGGGACTGGCAGACACTGCTGGGCTGGGATAGAGGCTCTGGGGGGATTGGGGTTCCAGGGCAGGGCAGGGCTGGGGTTCCAGGGCAGGGCAAGGCTGGACCTGCCCCTTCCTCCCCACACATGAAATGTTTCCAGCCAACAATCTCCTCCCGTCTGTCACAACAGGCAGTGTTGGAGGTGAAATCCCAATTCTGGCCATGGGCACCTGCAGGAGAAGGACAGTTCTTTTCCATAGGAAAGAAAGCCCCAGGTCTTGGCTCATTTCTGGTTTGATTGCCTGGATTCTGTTTGGTTTTGTTGTTGCTTTGTTTTCTTTTCCATGCCTGAAGTGTCCAGTCAGGAGCAGAGTGACTCTTGCCAAGGAACTTTGTGGTGCTCTCACTTAATATTAAATCTGGTTTTGCTAATCCCTTTCTGGGGATTTTTTCAGCGCTCTCAAGCCCTCGTTGGTAACAGGGTGAAGGAGCCCTGGCCCAGGCTCTGGCCCTGGGGGACACGGGGACGCTGCCGGGGGGTCCCTGTCCCCCTGTCCCACCCCCCACAGCCCCGGCCCCCGTCCCCGTGTCAGGCTCTGGGGTCGATCTCGTGGAACATCCTCTGGGGGAGGCTGCGGCGCCAGGGCCGGGGGGACCCGGGGGGACAGGGGACCCCGCAGTGCACGAGCAGCGTTGGACTTCTCTGGGCGAACTGGGAGGGGTGGCTGGGGTGGAGTGACCTCCCCAGTGACCTCACATGGCCCCTGTGATGGCACACAGCCCCTGTGATGTCACACAGCTCCTGTGATGTCACAGAGCCAACTCTGAGATGTCACCCTGTGATGTCATACAGCTGCTCTGTGATGTCACAGAAGACTGTGAGATGTCACAATGTCACCCTGCAATGTCACTATTTGTTCTTTGGTGTCACAGCCTGCTCTATGACATTACACAGCCACCCGGTGATGTCACAACCCACTCTCTGTTGTCACAGAGCCACCCTCTATGATGGCAGGATCTGCTCTATTGCCTTATACCCTTCTCTATGATGTCACAGCCTGCCCTGGGATGTCACAACCCCCTAAGTGATGCCACAAAACCCTCCCTGTGATGTCATGCTGCCACTCTGTAATGTCACAGCACACACTTTGACCTCACTGCCTGCTCTATGATGTCATACAGCCATGCCATGATGTCACAGCCTGCTCTGTGATGTCACACAGTCCCCTCTGTCATGCCATAGCTGCTTGATGACCTCACACAACACACTCTGTGATGTCATAGCCCAATCTGTGACCTCACACAACCCACTCTGTGCAGTCACACAGCCCCTCTCTGACATCACAGCTGCTCTGTGCCTCCGTGACACAGCCACAGAGCTGCTGCTGTGACACAGCCCCCTCTGGGACACCCCACAGCCCCTGCCAGTGCTGAGCCCCTGTGAGCTCTGTCTGTGCCCTGCTCGTGTCCCTGGGATGCCCTGGCAGTGCCCCAGCCCTGCTGGGCTGTGCACAGGAGCTGCTCCTGGCCAGAGCTGTCTCTCTGCAGCGCTGCCCTTGCCAGGAGCTGCCTCGGGGCCAGGAGCCCAGCCCAGCTCAGCAGCACAGACACAGCACCAGGACTTTAATGACCTCTGGGGCTTTGGTGCTGTTTGCATCAGACCCAGTCCCTCAGAGTGTGCTCAAAGAGCTTCTCAAGAACTCAAAAAGTCAGATTCAAAGTCCAAACTTTCTTTAACTGTTAATGGGTTCCACTCAAGGACACAATTCATATCAAAGTGTCCCCAGGCCCCAGGCAGAGCAGAGAACTGGAGGCACTGATGACAGGTGGGGACAAACAAGGCAAAGGTGTCTCTGGTGCTGAGCAAACCTGGATGTGTTTCAGGAATGCAAAGGGCCAAGGCTGAGCCCCAGCCCCTGGCAAGGCAGATCCTGTCCCTCCCTCCTTGCTCAGGGCTCTTCCCGGGATGGGCACTGGCATGTGGGGATGTGCCATGCCAAGGGCAGGACCATGGGGCGGCCCCTGCCAGGCTGCTGAGCAGGGACAAGGAGGCCATGAGGCCCCAGGGCTGCAAGGGTCACTTGTCCCCTCGTGGCCTCAGGCCCAGGGCCAGCAGCCATGGCCAAAGGGCTGCACAGGTTGGCTCTGTCAGGGCCTTGCAGCTGCTGCACATCCCTGTGCCCTCTGCAGCCCAGGCTGTCCTGCGGTGTCCCTGCCCTGGCCTCTGTCCCTGCAGGCTGTCGTCATCCCCCGGCTGCCCCACCTCGCTGGCCCCTTCCTTTGCTGACAGCTCTGCCTCCTGCCTGCCCCTGCCTGGCCACACAAAGCCTTGGGCTGCTCCAGGCTCCTTCTGGGGACGTGTTGCACCACAGCCCTGACCTGGGAGGGAAATTCCTCTCCTTTGTGTCCAGTCTAGGTGGGATGGCCCTGGCAGAAAGGTCTCCTTGGATTCCAGCAGATCCAGGCTCTGACCGTGGCTCTGTTCCTCTCTCTTCCAGCCCTTCAAGCCCTGAGTGAAAACAACAGCCCCTCCTGCAGAAGCATATTTGTTTAGGTGATGTTGGAGGGAAGAGCTGCAGAACTACTTTCATCTGCTGGCTCAGAAGAACCAGTGTCTCTTTAAGACCTGCAGATCCCTTGGAAGGTGAGACCACCTGGAGACCAGAGGAGACCAGCTGGAGCTCCAGGCACAGCTGATGACTGGTACAGCTGAGCCTGTGGGAAGCTCCGGTAGCTCCTGCCTTCTCCCTCCCTGTTGACAGCTCCCTCCCTGCAGCCCTCAGACCCTGCCCATCCCCTTTCTTCCCTCCCAGCTCATCCCTTTGCTTCGCCTTCCATTAATGAACACTTTGGCTTCTTCGCTTTACCTGCATCTCTGTGGAGCTGAAGCGATGCAAATCCGGGGCCCTGGGACACACAGGCCCCTGCTGCCGTTCTCTTCCACGCCGTGTTTTGTGCACACACTCAGAGGAACGAGGGCAGATCAGGCTGGGAAGGACCCTGTGCTGAAGGTCCAGTTCCACAACACTGTGGAGTTACAGATCTTGCTGAGCACCCTGGAGCCCCTGGATTTTGGAAGAGCCAAGCTGAGGATGCTCTGAACCCAGCTGTGAGGGATTCCATGGCAAGCATGCACGGAGGGCAAAGGAGCTTGGAATGCTGCAAGTTTTCAAGAATAGCTTCCTGAAAGCACAGCAGTGCTCCATCCCTGCACAGGATCAGGAAGAGAGCAGAACCAGAGACCATCTGGGCTTAACAGAGAGCTTTGGTGTGCCCAAGAGCAGCTGAAGCAGCAGCACGGTGCCCGAGACTCAGACATGTGACTGTGCCAGTGCCCGGAGCGCTGTCAGGCAGTGCTGGGATCCCGGGTGTGGTTCTGGTCCCCAGAACTGAGGAATGGCAGCCCCAGCCTCAGACCCAGTCAGAAAGCCCACCAAGGGAGACCAGAGGGAGGGCACCCTTCCAGTTTCTCTTGGGCATGGCCGCAAAACAACCCCTGCTGCTTCTTCCTCCGCCGGTGTTTGGGCTGTGCTGGTGGCAGAGCCAGCCAGGTTGTGCTCTGCGTTCCAAAGCCTGTTGAGACCAGGCATGAAAAGTGCTGCATGCGCAGTGGAGAGTCCTGGAAGGTGCTGGCAAGAGCGTCCTGCGGGAACAGGGCTCTGGGCTCTGGCTGGAACAGCCTGGTTTTGCTGCAGTGACCGCAGGCAGGAGTTGAGGCAGGTGAAGAGGCAGCAGGCAGCTTGTGTTTGTAGAGGGCCTGGGGCTGCCCCTCTGAACCTCCACCTGGAAACACACTTGGGGAAATACGAGCTACAGCCGTAGTGCCTGTCCTGAAAAGACCTGAAGTCATTCAGCCTTGCCAGCTTTTCTTAAGAGTGTGTTGATGTTCCCCAGGACAGCTACACATTTGGGGAAATGCCTTTGGAGGAAAGGGGCTTGCTTCTCAAGGAAAGTGCTTCCCAGGGAGCTCCCAGTAATGTAGGTGCAAGGGTCCCCCTTTGGCTCTCTGTGGTCCTTTCACTGCCTGAGGCCCATTGCACTTGGCAGAGGGGCAGGGCAAGGGAGAAGGCTGTGAAGAGCAGGTTTGGCATCTGCCTGGACCTGTGGAGACCAACCCAAGCACCTGCAGCAGGGTGTGTTCCCCCCTTTGGACAGAGGCGTGAGCAGGAGCATCTCTGTCCAGCCGTGAGCCCCAGAGCTCTCTCTGAGAGCTGTGAATTAAAAGGCCTTTACACACACACTTTTCACCTCTTCCCTGTCTGCTGTGTTTCAACTCTTGGCAATGTGCATGTGGATCTTGCTTGGTGGAAGCTGTTGTGGCCCAGGGTCAGCACAGAGCTGGGCTGGGTGGGCCAGGCAGCGTGGAGAGTCTTGGCTGATCTTGGTGTGTCCCTGGCCTCAGAAAAGGCTGGGAAGGTTTGCCTCCCAAGGCGTCCTGCTCATTGGCTCTCCCTGTGCACCCTGGAGAGAACAAGGTAGGCATTTCTGGCAGCTGGGCATCAGCAGGCCTGAAAGTGGGGGTGTGTTGTGGAGCGAGCCCAGCTGAGATACCCTGAGAGGAGCCCAGTGCTCCTTGCTCCCCTGTGCTGACACGTGAGTGTTTGTCTGGTTTTGGGATGGCCCTGGCTGTGTGAGGGGTGCTACGTGGACACGAGACAGCCGGTCCTGTCCCGCTGGGTCCCAGCAGTGCCTCACAGCAATCCTGCATCCATGTCAGGATGCTGGCCAAGAGAGGTCCTGGGAGCTGAGGCAGCTGATTTTAAGCTTGTGCAGGTGCCTACAGGTCAAGGCCAACGGTGTTCCCTCAGGATACAGCAGTCCTGAGGGGTCTCCCTCATTCAAACAAATCAGCAGACAAATGCATTGTCAGCCAAAAGCCCTTTTATTGACCTGGTGGGAGGGCAGGAGTCTGCACCCACTGAAATGTTTCTCCAGCAGGTTTAAATTTCAGTGGGTTGATGTAAGAGTTGAATCAAAAACACCATCCATCTTTACACTGCTGAGGTGATTCCATAGGCAGGCGGTTGGAAATACATTGTGTCAGATTCCCATACTTGAAGCTGATGTCCAGGCGCTGGCCAGGAGCGGTCTCGATGCCCCAAAGCAGCACAAAGTCTTCCTCAGGGCTTCCCTGCCCAGGGCTGATTCCACACTTGCCCTTAGTTCTTCTGGTAGACTGTGTCTAAAGCTTTTTGTCAGGTCACTCTCATGTCAAGTTAGGCCAGCCAGGTTTTTGTTATGCTAACTGGTGCTAAGTACTTAGGCATGTCTGTGCTAATTACTTGTTTACTCATGTGAATTGCTTGTGCTTACTTATGTCAAACCAAGGCCTTGTTCCATCCCCAAAGGTGCCTGAGGCCACCCACTCCTTGTGGCACCAGTTGCTTTCCTGTGGAATGTTCTCCCTCCCCGAGGGTAAAGAGGGAGCTGGAGAAAGAGCTTGCCAGGCTGCTCTCCATCCTTTCCCAGCACTCCTGGTGAAGTGGAGAAGTCCGAGCTGAGCGCAAAGGTGCAAATGGAACAGCCGTGCACAGGAAGGCTCGGTGGGAAGGATGATCCAGGATCCATAGGCTTGGCAGCCTGAGCGTGCTCCAGGAGAAGGCCTTGGAGCAGATCCTCCTGAGTGCCATCCCACGGCACCTGCAGGGAACCAGGGCGTCTGCTGGAGGGTGGGAAAGCTCTGCAGAGCGACGGGGACAGCTGGGGCTCCTGGAGGGGTGTTGAGGGCTTCTGTGCGGGAGTTTGGGGGGCTTGGTGCTGGTGGGGTGTTGGAGAAGGAGTTGTCTGGAAGGTGAGAGGACTAGGCTGGAATTTGAGTCAGTTTGAAGGCAGCATCTGTACTTTGGCACAGCTTTGGTTAGGGAGGCCAGAAGGAATATCTGTGACTTTTCCTCTTCATGGTCCTGATTGTCCTGCAGGGAACAAGAGGGGAGAGCTGTGCTTTACTGGCCACTCAGATATCTGTACCAGGGGGAGGATTAGCCCTTTTGCCATCTACTCATTTCTTTGAGCTACTTTTCTAACACTGAGTGGACTTTGATTTCTTGAGAGCTTTTATTCCTTAAGAGAATAAGGATATTATCATCCGTTCATAGAAAACCAAAGAATGGCCCTTGTTTTTTTCCTTTTTTTGTGTAGTGTTATGTTCTGTAAAGTGACCCTCAGTGGATGAGGTTAAGGCAAATGAGTTGCTGCTTTGAGATGGGAAGCAAAATTCCAACTCTTCACCTCCTCAGGCCATCCCAATTCATTTGGGAAGTTTGCAACTTTTTGGAACTACTTGAGTCGAGCAATGGGAAGTAAAGCTTTCCTGAATTGAGGATTCTTACTTGCAAGACTCTTCTGTGCCTTCACCGCTAAGGTGTTTTTCTGCTGAAGGCAGTAACTTCAATGAGAAAATAATTTCAGCATGGAGTAAGAGCTTCTGACAGAGACCAAGTGTTGCCAGCGTTGCTCCAGGTGCTCCTGCCAACAGCCCCTGCAGGCAGGAGCGCAGCCCCCAGTGCACGTGGGCTTTGGCTCCCTCTGGCACAGAAGCCCCCCACGGGCACAGGTCTCTGGGGCAGGAGACGGGCACCGGTGCTGCCAGGGCTCGGGGGGTGGCAGGTCTGCTTGGGCAGGGACCCTGCCACACCTGCTGATGTCAGCGCTCCCCGCGCCCCAGGGGTCAGAGCAGCATTCGTGCCCTGGCCCACACGTTCCTTGTCTGTGTCACACCCACAAGTTTAGGATGGCCACCAGCCGGGACGTGTCCCAAGGAGGCCGTGCCAGCTTCTGTGAAGGCCCCGTGCCCTTCCCAGCGCAGCTGCGTCGGCAGCCCTGGGGGCTCCTTCTGCTGCCCTGAGCCTGCAGAGCAGGGCAGCGTTTGCTGATGGTTTGAGCCGTTCCTAAAGATCCTGTCGGGCTGTCTTAGACACTTGGGGTGAGGGATTCCTTCCAATCTGATCCACTTTGGGTGGGCTGGGGGTGGCCCCAGGGCATGGGGCAAGTGTGTGCAGGGGCCCTTTGTGACACGGTGCAGCACGGTCACCGTGGCATGGAACAGGACAGCGTGTCCAAGGGCCCTTTGTGACATGGGGTGACATAGGAGCTGGCGGTGACAAGACCACGCCACAGTGCTCGAAGCACGCGACGGGACAGGACGGGACAGAGCGGTGCCGTAAGGAGCCCCCGCACAGCGCACTAGTTCGTGTCTGACCCGGAGCTTTTCCAAGGCGCTATTCCTGCAGCTGACCTCAAGGCCAGACCACAGGACTTGGTGACCCATGGCCTTTCTGAGGCTTCTCTCCTGCAGGTGTCCTCGAGGGCAGACTGTGGGACTTGGTGCCCTGGAGGCATCTCCCATCCCTGCCACCGGTGCCCTCGAGGCCAGACCACAATCCTTGACAGGAGTCTCCTGTCCTTGTGGCAGGAGCCCTCGAGACCAGAGTGCAGGACTTGCTGTCCTGTAGCCTTCCTGAGGCTTCTCTCTTGAAGGTGCCTTCCAGGCATGACTGCAGGCCTTGCTGACTCAGAGCTTTTCCGAGGCATCTCTCCTGCGAGTAGCCACAAATCCAGTCACTGACATGGAGCAGTGACCCCCGAGAGTGCCCAAGCTGGCCTGGGTGGAGGAAGAAGAAGAAGGCCCTGGAGCTGGCCCTGCACAGGAGACCTGTGCTGCCCTGCTGGATATGCTCATAGAGGAGGGGTTTTCCAATCCAAAGCAAGTAAGCAGCCTGTGGCCAGGGTTTGATCCTCCCAGGAATTGCTTGGCCGCCCAAGCCATGCCTACTGGTCACTGGAAGCCTTTGAGGCCATGGCAGTGTGGTGGGAAGGGAAGGACTTCTCTGGGGAAGCTGGGGACATTCCTCCCTCTGGCAGCTTTCCAAGTCTCCCCATGACTTCTCCAGGTGCCTGCCATGGTGAGGTACATCCACCAGTGGCTCATGGCCAGTCAGTTTGCTGAGCACAGGCTGAACAGGGCCCTGCTGGATCTCACCGAAGAACAGCCTGCTGATGTAGTAATGTGTCCTGGTTTGGGGCAAATTTGGGAGAAAACCTTCAGAAGGAGCCCCAAGAAAGCAAACCCCCACAGCCCCTTGCTCACTTGGCTCAGGAAGAATTTCCCCAGAGAGTAGTGGAAACAACCTTTTTATTGAGCAGGCAAAGCACTCCCCAGCACAAAAAAATGAACAACACCAGATGACAAAAAGTCTTTCTACGCTCTGAAGAGGTGACAAATTCAGAAAGTCTCTCCTGGGAGTGGTTGCCCAGTTATCAGTCTCCGGCACTGGGGGTGGCTGCTGCAGGTCACAAAATGCTGGCTCTCGGTGTCTCTTGGTGTTTCCCATGTCCCAGTCCTGAGCAGGTTCAAATGGTATTCAGGAAAGGGAAAGAAAAAAAACAGTCCAGGGAAAAAATTGGATTGCCTAGCTAAACTAACTAATAAGCAAAAGCAAGGGCAAAAGCAAAAAGCAGGAGCAAGAGCAAAGTGAAAGCAAGCAAGCCAGCAAGCAAGCAAGAGAGCCAGCAAGCCCTAGCCTCTCCTAGACACAGACTTTGGGGAGAGGTGAGCTGGCTGATAACAAGACAAAAAAAAACCTTCACTTTTCGGAGCCAGTCCTGAAGGCACAGAACATAACATCAAGCATAAACAGAACACACGATTGGGGATGCAAGCACCATAATGTCACCCTAGGACATTCCACCCCTTATCTCCGAATCGTCAACATACTACCAAACGTCATGTAAAAACTTCATCAGGTAAAAACTTCCATCTTTCACTTACTCAGACACATTTCCTTCCATCTCTCTTGCTCAAACCTTTGACACACATTTCCTTCTATATCACTTGCACAAACCTTCGACACTTCCACATTTCCTTCTGTCTCATGTCGGTGTGGTTTAATGTAAAGACAGTGGCAGTAACATCCAACAGTGATATTTGCATATGAGATCTCCCTGAGGTACACATCGTGTTGTTCCATATTTCTGCATTATTCACCATGTACAACCTGGTCCCTGAGCAAAGACAATCCCAAGAATGGGTTTGTCTGTACTCGAGGCAGAATTGATCCACACTGTCTTCCCTAACAAACCTCTGATATGTGCCACTGGGATTTTATCTACCTGGATCGGAGCAGCATATAAAAAGGAGCAGTTCCAAACATATGGCACATTATGCCAATCAGCCTTCTGATGAGCCTGTGACATTTCTTACTCAACAGTGACACTGCAGTGCTGGCCACCAGGCCGGCTTGCCAAGGGAGGCTTCTGGCCATGCCCTGCAAGCAGCTGCTTCTGCCAAGGCGCCTTTGGTGCCTCAGGCTCTCCCTGGCACAGCTCCCAGCATGGCACTCTGCTCTTGTTCCCTGTGCTGGGACTGGCCTGGGGCTTTTCCTGCAGCGGGACCTGCCCTGCTCCTGGCACAGGAAAGGCAGTTCCTGCTGGAGCAGCAGGCTCTGCCTGCAGTGGGCTCAAACCACTCCCGCAAGGCCCTGGTGACGTCAAAATTGCTTCCTAGAGCAGAATAGTCTATAATTGGTATAGCTCCTATATTGAGGAGTAAATAACTATTTTTTAAATTTTATTCTGTGTTGTAAATAGACCGTTTTATCTAATAATGATCAGAATCAATCATAGCTGTATTTATACAGATTTATCTGGTATTACATCATTAATCTTTTGGGACAAATTGCATTAAGGTTCAATTCCACCTGTCCAATCTGCAGGGTCGGGATGGGATCCAGGCGCTGCCAGTCTCTTCTATTAGAAGGAATTCTAGAAGTCTGGGGGTCCTGCAGGGGTTTCAGGATCTATGGTGGCTGTTGGGGGTCATTTCTCCACCTCATGACTCAGCAGGAGTTTCTCCAGTAAGGAAATAAAGCTTTTGCCTGAAGCTCCCACTCTGCCCATGACAGGAACCCCTGTGAGTGTCTGTGACATCCCGGCTCTTTGGCAGCCTGGGGACTCCTGGGATGTCACCATGGAGCCCCCGTGAGTGCCTGTGACAGATCGGTGCCTTTGCAGCCAAAGAACCCCTGGGATGTCACCATGGGATGGCTGTGACTGCCTCTGACCACACGTCTCTTTACCATCCCCAGAAACCCCTGGGAGGTCTCCATGGAGCCCCTGTCTCTTCCTGGGACATTCCAGCTCTTGAGGATCTTGGAGACTCTTGGAAAGTCCCCATGGAACCCCTCTGAGTGCCTGTGACAAATCTGATCCTTAGCAGGCAACCATCACCAGGACTCCCTGTTGCTATGGTCAGTTTCCATGGCAACCATCATGAGCCGCTGTTGCTATGGTCAGTTTCCATGGCAACCATCACCAGCCCTTGTTGCTATGGTCATTTGCCATGGCAACCATCCCCAGCCCCTGTTGCTATGGTCCGTCCCTGGGCAGCTCCATGGAGACCCCATGCCAGGGGTGGTTGCCATGGACACCAGCTCAGGCCTGGAGCCCAAGCCCGTTGCCCGTTGCCTTGGCAACCATTGGCAGTCCCATTCCCATGGCCATGGGATCCCAGAAGCACAGAACTGGCTGAGCTGGGAGGGACCCATCAAGATCCTCGAGTCCAACTGCTGGCCCTGCACAGGACACCCCAACAATGCCAGCCTGGGCCTGGCAGCGGTGTCCAAATGCTGCTGGAGCTCAGAGAGCCCTGGAGCTGTGACCCTTCCCTGGGGAGCCTGGGCAGTGCCCCAGCAGCCCCTGGGCAAAAACCTTTTCCTGAGATCCAACCTCAGCCTGCCCCCACTCAGCTGCAGCTGCTCCCTCCAGTCCTGTCCCTGGGCACCAGAGTGAAGAGGTTCCCACAGCCCCAGCCAGGGACCCGCTCCCAAGGCTGTTGCCATGGTCACCAGGGCTGGGACCAGCTGGGACGCTCGGTTCCCAAGGGCCGGGGTTCAGGAATGGGATTCCCCAGTTTCCTGCTCCTGCTAAAACCGCACTGCCCCTTGCTGCCCTCCTGCCTCCCATGGAAAGCACAATAGGCACAGATCCCGGGCTGGGAGGAGAACAATTTACTGGGAACAGCAACGAGACAAGGAACAAACAGGACCAGAAATAATACTGATAACAGAAGGGATAAGAAAAATTATTTACAGGGAAAACTACATCACAACTGACTGGCTCTTCCTGGCCATGTATTTCCTTTAGCCTGGAAAGGACACCCTTCTCCTCAGGGACACAAAGAGAGAGAGAGAGTCCCTTTCCTGCCCCTGGCAATGACCTGAGGTGGGAGTGCATGTAATGACAGGGCCATGGACAGACCCTCATGTTCTTTGATCCCACACCATGTCATTGGCAGGGGCAGGAAAAGGGAAAGATCTCTTCCCAGCATGGATCACAGGGAACATGGATCACCAGAGCTCTTCCCAACATGGGTTCTCCCATGGGGGATGGAGCTGGAGCAGTGCACGAAGCTCTTCCTGCAGCTAGGGCATTTGCAGGGCTTCCCTTACTGGTGCCTCCGTTGGTGTCTGGTCAAGTGAGAGCTCCTGGAGAAGTTCTTCCCACACTGGGGACACGTGTAGGGCCTCTCCCTGGTGTGGATGTGCTGGTGCCTGATGAGATGGGAGTTTTGCTTGAAGCCCTTCCGGCAGTGGGGGCAGCGGAAGGGCCTCTCCCCAGTGTGAATCCGCTGGTGCTTGAGAAGAATGGATCTGGTCTGAAAGCTCTTCTGACAGTTGGGACATTCGTAGGGCCTCTCCCCAGTGTGGATCATTTGGTGGATGATCAGTTGGGACTTCTGGCTGAAGCCCTTCCCACATTCCCCACATTTGTATGGCCTTTCTCCAGTGTGGATCCTCTGGTGGCTGATCAAGTGGGACCTTCGGCTGAAGCTCTTCCCACATTCCCCACACTCGTAGGGCCTTTCCCCAGTGTGGATCCTCTGGTGGCAGATCAAGTGGGACCTTAAGCTAAAGCTCTTCCCACATTCCCCACACTCGTAGGGCCTCTCCCCAGTGTGGATGTGTTGGTGGATGACAAGGGCAGAGCTGCAGCTGAAGCCCTTCCCACATTCCCCACATTTGTATGGCCTTTCCCCGGTGTGGATCCTCTGGTGGCGGATCAAGTGGGACCTTAGGCTGAAACTCTTCCCACATTGCCCACACTCGTAGGGCCTCTCCCCAGTGTGGATGCGTTGATGGATGATGAGGTTGGATCTGTAGCTGAAGCCCTTCCCACACTCCCCACACTCATAGGGCCATTCCCCGGTGTGGATCATCTGGTGGCAGATCAGGCTGTTGCTCTTCCTGAAGCTCTTCCCACACTGCAAGCACTTGTAGGGCTTCTCCCCATCCTGAAGCTTATCATGGACCACCAGCTCCAAGATCTGGCTGAAGCTCTGTCCACCTTCCTGGCACAGGGTGGGTCTTTCCTCCTCAGAGCACCCTGAGCTGGGTTTGCAGCCCCTCCTCCTGTGGGATCTCCAGGGCTTTTCCTCCCCGTTGGATTCCTGCGTCATGGAGCTGCTCAAAACGGCCTCTGCCAGGAGGTTCTGCCGTGGGGATTTGTCCTTCCTGGTCTCCATCCTCAGCTCCTTGTCTGGGGGAGGAAGGACAAGGAGAGGATGGGATTTGCCTCCGTGCCATAGGGAAGGGGAAGGAGATCCCCGCAGTGCGTCCCCGGCAGGACGACGTTGGCAGAGAGGTTGTCCTGTAGTCGGGGGCTGTGCTGTGCTGGGAGATGGAGCAGGAGAGAGGGGGAAAGGGGCAGTGACTTCCTCCTCACCTGCCTGGGTTTCCAGGGGCTCCTTTCCCTTCCTCGTAGCCTTCTCCTCCATTTTGCAATGGTTTGGAGAAGGAAAATTCTGTTTTGGGAGGAAAACAAGGGATGAGCACAAGGAGTTTTGTACTGGTTTGAAGGCAAACCAGGAGGAGAATCTAAGCCAGAATTACAATTTAATAAAAAAAAAATCAATATCAAGGCGATGATACAGAAACACTGGCTTAATCTGACAGAGTCAGGATTTAACCTGACACCCCGTTGGTCAGGGTGGTGGTAGCCATCTGATGAAATGGAGGCTCCAGCCCTGTTGGAGTGATGATCGTGATTCTGTCAAAGCAGTGATCCTGCAGAAGGGATCACCTGATGGGTCTTGCTCTGAAGGTCCAGTGGTGGTTATGGGGCTATTGTCCTCTGGGAATCCAGTAGGCAAGGTGGTCCTGGTGTTGCAAGGGTGAGATTATATCCAGGTAGGAATGCTTGGTTCCTCCCCCTGGGCGGAGCATCCCACAATGGGATGATGTAATTTTATCAGTCCTGCAGTGGCACTCAATGGCCCATTAACAGAAGATAGCCCCTGGAGGGCGTTATCAGGGCTGAGCCATGGAAGAGATAAAGAACACTGCCCCACCTGTTTATCACAGTTTATGAAGATGGTGACTGAAAACATACTTTGGGTTACATCTTACATTGCACCCTGAAACAGTGGGGCAATCCCTGCTCGGGGTGGGGGATGAACACCACCCCCCCTTTCCCAACTGGCTCAGGTGTAAAACCTCCACCCTGGGAAGGCCACGCACACAGGGGACAATGTCACACTTGCCTTACCTCAGGGGAGGTCTCTGTCCCTGTCACTCCCTTGCTCTCCCCCCCTTTTCTCTTTCTTTCCATCTTTCTCTCTACCTCACATTTACTGTTCAATAAAATCCACTTGGGATTTGGTCTCGTTAGCACCTTAATTGGGGCAGAGGCATCTCTCTAACAATTTTATTAACCAGATTGAGACATTATTTTGGTGCAGTGAGTTCAGGGCACTGTTGTCTGACCCCGAGTGCCTTTGACAAGAGCATGGTTCCCCCCTCTCAGGAGGTTCTGGCTCTTTCTGGAGGAACTCTTGGACACCTGGAGGCAGCTTCTTCTGTGTGACTTTTGGGAGAACGTATGAGGAAAATGGCTGTTGTGGGTGGCCAGTGTAAAGAAAATATTTTGTTGTCCTTCCGAGAAAAGTTTGTTAAAATCACTGCAGGAAAGGGAGCAAATGATACCAGCGAGACTGACAAGGATCATTCACCACAAGGTGAGGAACACAAGGCTGCCAAAAGTCCTAGTGATTTATTAAAGAAATATGGATATTGATTTAGTACCGATATTCAACTGTGACGGACAGAAACTATCTAACAATTTAAAGTTAGAAAGTGTATGTTTATTACGATGCCAGGCAGCGTGCGGGATAGCTCCCAAATACACACTGCACCTTTCAAATGATTACAGAGTCCTTTTATCCATACAAGTATTGAATACCCAAAATGCAAATACATATTCATAATTTTAGTGCATCCCATTCCTCACTTTGTATGCTAATCATTTCAAAAGCTATTAAGCATGTGTAGTTTGTTCCTTGAAAAGGGTCGGTGGTCCCGTTCATGGGGAGGGGTCCCAAAATGAGGAAGTAAATGAAGTCTTCCTCATTCTGACCTTTCTACCTTTTCAATGCAAATAGGACAAATGAACCTTGGTAGAGCTCCCATTCCCTGTCTTCAATTGGTTTCAGAACAGAGGAGGCACACAACTGTCTTATGTTCCTAAAAGCTATTTGTCAGTTTCTATATTCTTCATTATAAACCCTACTAACTAAACATTGGGTTGACAAGCAATCAATTATTAGTTAACTACTAACTCTTAACTTCATCAAGGCCTACTCATTTGTTTTAATTAACTCTAGTAAGGCTTATCTCTAATTAAAATCTTAGCTTCTCTAAAATCTCTAAATCCCTTAAAGTTTATGTTTTACTAGAAGAAGCCCAGCTCAAGTAGTTAAATTCCCAAATAACTCCCAAATTCACAGGCTTGTGAGCTTTGCCAAATGTGAGAATCATTTTTTCTTCATCCCTGTCACCTTTGTGACAGCTACACAGAGCTTTCCCTTCTTTTTAATAATCTGTATTGGGCCAAATTTTCACTTTTATCAAAACCTGCCAGCAGCAGAGCTGAAGCTGTGCAGGAAACCATGAAATTTGGAATTGCCACATTATTGCTACTATTGTCAGTTTATTCATGTTTGGGATTTGTTTGCCTTTCCATCACAAGTGACATGTGGGAAGAGCAAATATTCCTCAAGGCATTTTATGTAGGGTGAAGTTTGATTTCTGCCGAGTTTGTTTTGTCCAGTGCCCAGGGGATGCTTGAGGTGTCTCTGTGCCTCTTGTCCTGGCAGATGCTTGGGAGGAGCTTGGGGGGTTGTCCCTGTCCCTGTCACCCCAGGCCATTCCCCAAGGAGTGTCCCTGTCCCTCTCACCCCAGGCCATTCCCCAGGGGGTCTCCATCTCTCCATCGTTCTCACCCCAGGGAATGCCTGGGAGGGTCTCCCTACCTCTCACCCCTGTGCCAGGGGAGTGCTCAAGGGAGTCTCTCTCCCTCTCAGCCCAGGGGGTGCTCGGGAGTTGAAACAGGCTATTTTACAGGGTAAATTTAACAGGGTAGAAATCCATGTGTATTTAGGTGAAATGTGCTGCTTTGAATCATTAGTAGCTTGCCAGCCTAGATAAAATACTGCTAGCTCTGCTGCTGAAACGTGGATGAAAAATCGATCCCACAAATCCCGTACGGAGCTGTAGAGACTGTGTGTTTATTGCAGCGCTGGACACATGTGGGGATCCTTCCCCTTCAAAGGGCATGCACGCCCCTGTGTAAGAGACGGTCCCAAGTTCCCCTCATTTTTGCCTCACGTTTGCCACAATGGCAGAGACTGAGATCCTGGAGACCCCGATCGGAGTTCTGGCTTGGAGAGGTGGATGATTATTTTTGCAGGTGTATTTGCTGTGCCACCACGGACCACTGCTTTGAGCAGGGCCTGGCAAGGAGCGGCTTGTTCTACCTGCTTACACCTGCTTCACAATACCTGCTCAACCCACGAATTTTCCCACCTCTTGGCCAAATGAACTTTCTGGGGTAACTCTGGTGATCTCCCACGGAAGACCCCTCATCTGCCTCATGACCACTGTGACAGACAGAGATTGAAGCCCCTCCCAAAGACTGAGACTCAGACCCCTACCACAGGGAGGAGGGCTGGCCTGATCAATGTGAGATGTTTGCCCAGGTGTGGTCGATGGACCAAGAAGACAATGGCTCTCGCTCACTGCTGATAACATGACCTGTTCCCCTTTGGTGGCTTCAATGGACATTCATTGTCTTCTCCCCACCCCCCCCTTCCACAGAGGACTATAAAAGACCCCTGAGATAACCAAGATTTTGAGATTCTCCCTGATGTGACACGGCTCTTTGGGAGCCACTGCAGGAGCAGCACCCTGGGAGCCTCGGGAATGCCCCTCTGGGATCCACGGCACACACTCCCAGGGGCTGGAATTCCAGTTCCCAGCCAGGAAAAGATGTTCCTGCCCTTGAAGGCAAAGCTCTTAACAAGGAGCCAGAAGCCAAGTGGAGCAAGATCCTACAGTGACATTTCACTGCCAGCCTTCATAACTTCACCCATAGTTGTTGTAGCTCATGGATTAGGAATGAAATCAGGGCAGGGCCTTTGGTGGGAGCTGCCCTGGATCAAGGGAGACACTGAGAGAGACACAGAGCAGGCAAAGAGAGGCAGGAGAGAAAAGAGGACACAAACACTGAGAAGGTGGCACTCTGAAAACAGAACTGCAACTGACTGAAAAGGAATGGGATGGAAAGAAATAATTTTGTGACTTGTATTTCCAATCAAAATACAATTTCCTCCCTTTCTCACAAATCTCCTCCCGCTGTCATTCAGCAGGGCTGTCAGAACGTTCTTCATTCTGAATGGATGTTCCATGCAGCAGTCACAAAGAAACAGGGAACAGGGACCTTCCTGCCCGTGGGGAGTTTGCCATCCTCAGCTGAGGAGAGTAGAAGGCACCAGAAGGAAAGGACAGCTGGGCTTCACCCTTCCTCAGGAAAGAGGCAGGGGAAAAATCTCTCATCATGTCTGCACCTGCTCCCACAGGGATGTGAAGGCTGATCCCAGAGCCCCAAGGGTCACATTCAGGGCTGCCCGCAGGGAATGCTCGCCTGGTATTGAGGGGCAGTGTGGGAGCACCTGGATCTTGGAGAACCCAGCTGCCCCCCATGTTTGGAGGTGCCTGAGGAGGGCTGGGACGATTCCAGGGACATCCTGCAGTGACATCCTGCCTGTTCCACTCTGAGTGCGCTCAGTCCCAAACCTGACCCTGATCCTGCTCTCAATCTCACTCCACATTTAGACACACTCACAGTTCTGTATTTAATCTCATCCCAGAGGCAGAATTATCTAGCCTCAGACCCAATCCCAACCCCAGCCCTAAAGCCTATCCCATGACTAGCCTTAACCCCAATCCCAGCTCTAATCCAAATCTCAGTCCCAACTCCAAACCCAGCCCCAATTCCACCCTCTTCCTAAATCCTCATCCCAAATCAAATCCCAGGTTCAGCCTTTCTGGGTGTTTGGGGATGTCTCTGTCCCTCTGACCCTGATGACATTTGGGCAGGGTCACACCAGGGCTGAGAGGGGCAGAGAACCCCCCACCTCCCCAGGGATGAGAAGGTTGGAGAGCCCCCCCGCCCTGAGCACCCTCAGCGGTGAGAGGGACACAGAGCCCCTGGTCCCCAGCCCTGCACAAGCATTCCCTGAGGCCAGAGGGATGGAGACCCCACGAGCATCCCCCAGGGCAAGGGGACAAAGACCCCCGAGCACTCCCAGGGCTGAGAGGGACAGAGACTGCCCCAAGCAACTCCTGGCACAGGGTGAGAGGGAGGGAGACCCCCCAGACATTCCCTGGGGTGAGAACAATGGAGACCCCCTGGAGAATGGCCTGGGGTGACAGGGACAGGGACACCCCATGGGGAATGGTCTGAGGTGAGAGAGGGACACCCCCTGGGGAATGGCTTTGGATGACAGGGACAGACCCTGGGGAATGGCCTGGGGTAAAAGGGACAGGGACAACCCCCCCAAGCCCCTCCCAAGCACCCTCCAGGGCGAGAGGCACAGACTGCCCTGGAGCATCCCTTCGGCACCAGACAAAATAATCTCAGCAGAAATCAAACTTAACTCTGCATAAAATACTTTGATGAATATTTGATATTCCCACAAGTCACTTGTGATGGAAATGCAAACAAATCCCAAACATGAACAAACCGACAATAGAAGCAATTCTGTGGCAATTCCAAATTTCATTGGTTCCTGCACAGCTCCAGCTCAGCTACTGGCAGGTTCAGATAAAAGAAAAGTGGAACTTTGGCCCAATACAGATTAATAAAGGGAAGGGAAAGCTCAGTCTACCTGTCACAATGGTGACAGGGATGAAGAGAAAAATGATTCTCACATTTGGCTGTTGTAGATGCAGGTGAACCCAATAGGAAGAATGAAGATGTCTAACTCCAGTTCAGAAGGCTGAATGATTTCTTTATTATAATTATGCTATAATGCATTAATATACTGTATAAAAGAGGATACTAAAAGTACATGCTACTTTCTCTAACTATCATATCTAACTAACTCATTTGGAAAAGCCCCCAAGCCTGTGAATTTGGGACTTATTGGGGAATTTAGCTATTTGAGCTGGGCTTCTTGTACGACTTCGTGCAGCCTTGTGTTCCTCACCTTGTGCTGAATGATCCTTGTCAGTCTTGCTGGTATCATTTGCTCCCTTTCCTCCAGCGATTTTAACAAACTTTTCTAGGAAGGACAACAAAATATTTTCTTTACACTGGCCACCCACAGCAGCCATTTTCCTCATAAGTTCTCCCAAAAGTCACACTGAAGAACCTGCATTGAAGTTTCCAAGAGTTCCTCCAGAAAGAGCCAGAACCTCCTGAGAGGAGGAAACCATGCTGTTGTCAAAGGCACTTGGGGTCAGACAACAGCGCCCTGAACTCACTGCACCAAAATAATGTCTCAATCTGGTTAATTAAATTGTTAGAGAGGTGCTTCTGCCACAATTAAGGTGCTAACGAGACCAAATCCCAAGTGGATTTTATTGAACAGTAAATGTGAGGTAGAGGGAGAGATGGAAGAAAGAGAAAAGGGGGGAGAGCAAGGGAGTGACAGGGACAGAGACCTCCCCTGAGGTGGGGCAAGTGTGACATTGTCCCCTGTGTGCGTGGCCTTCCCAGGGTGGGGGTTTTACACCTGAGCCAGTTTGGAAAGGGGGGTGGTGTTCACCCCCCACCCCGAGCAGGGATTGCCTCACTGTTTCAGGGTGCAATGTAAGATGTAACCCAAAGTATGTTTTCAGTCACCATCTTCATAAACTGTGATAAACAGGTGGGGCAGTGTTCTTTATCTCTTCCATGGCTCAGCCCTGATAACGCCCTCCAGGGGCAATCTTCTGTTAATGGGCCATTGAGTGCCACTGCAGGACTGATAAAATTACATCATCCCATTGTGGGATGCTCCGCCCAGGGGGAGGAACCAAGCATTCCTACCTGGATATAATCTCACCCTTGCAACACCAGGACCACCTTGCCTACTGGATTCCCAGAGGACAAGAGCTCCGTAACCACCACTGGACCTTCAGAGGAAGACCAGACCCTTCCACAGGATCACCGCTTTGACAGAATCACGTTCATCACTCCAACAGGACTGCAGACACCATTTCATCCGACAGCTACCACCACCCTGACCAACGGGGTGTCAGGTTAAATCCTGACTCTGTCAGTCTAAGCCAGTGTTTCTGTTTCATTGCCTTGATCTTAATATTCTTACTAAATTGTAATTCTGGCTTAGACTCTCCCCCTGGTTTGCCTTCAAACCAGTACAAAACTCATTGTGCTCATCCCTTGTTTTTCTCCCAAAACAGAATTTCCTATCTCCAAACCTTCACCAGATGGAGGAGGTAGCTGCGAGGAAGAAGAAGGAGGCCTGGCACCCCCGGGCAGCTGAGGAGGAAGTCAGTGCCCCTTTCCCCCTCTCTCCTACTCCATCTCCCAGCCCAGCGTGGCTCCCGGCTGCAGGACAACCCTGCTGTCGACGCCATCCTGCCAGGGACACACTGGGGGGATTCTCTTCCCCTTCCCTCTGGCATGGAGGCAAATCCCATCCTCTCCTTGTCCTTCCTCCCCCAGGGAAGGAGCTGAGGATGGAAACCAGGAAAGACAAATCCCCGCGGCAGAACCTTGTGGAAGAGGCTGTTTTGAGCAACTCCATGGCGCAGAAATCCAACAGGGAGGAAAAGCCCCGGAGATCCCGCAGGAGGAGGGGCTGCAAACCCAACCCAGGGTGCTCTGAGGAGGAAAGACCCACCCTGTGCCAGGAAGGTGGACAGAGCTTCAGCCAGAGCTCAGAGCTGGTGGTGCATGAGCAGGTTCATGATGGGGAGAAGCCCTACAAGTGCTTGGAGTGTGGGAAGAGCTTCAGGAGGAGTTTCAACCTGATCTGCCACCAGATGATCCACACCGAGGCATGGCCCTACAAGTGTGGGGAGTGTGGGAAGGGCTTCAGCTGCAGCTCTGCCCTCGTCATCCACCAACGCATCCACACGGGGGAGAGGCCCTACGAGTGTCCCGAGTGTCAGAAGAGTTTTCAGACCAGCTCCAGTCTCCTCCGTCACCAGCGGATCCACACCGGGGAGAGGCCCTATGAGTGTGGGGAATGTGGGATGACCTTCAGCCAGAGCTCCAGCCTGATCTGCCACCAGAGGATCCACACCAGGGAACGGCCCTATGAGTGTGGGGAATGTGGGAAGAGCTTCCGCCAGAAGTCCCACTTGATCCGCCACCAGAGGATCCACACTGGAGAAAGGCCATACAAGTGTGGGGAATGTGGCAAGGGCTTCAGCCAGAAGTCCCAACTGATCATCCACCAAATGATCCACACTGGAGAGAGGCCATACGAGTGTCCCGCGTGTGAGAAGAGGTTTCCAACCAGCTCCCAACTCCTCCTGCACCAGCGCATTCACACAGAGGACAGGCCCTTCCGCTGCCCCCACTGCAGGAAGGGCTTCAAGCACAGCTCCACCCTTGTCAAGCACCGGCGCATCCACACCAGGGAGAGGCCCTACACGTGTCCCCAGTGTGGGAAGAGCTTCACCCAGAGCTCTCACTTGACCAGACACCAACGGAGGCACCAGTAAGGAAAGCTCTGTGAGTGCCCGGACTGCAGGAAGAGCTTCGTGCACTGCTCCAGCTTCATCCCCCATGGGAGAACCCATGTTGGGAAGAGCCCTGGTGATCCATGTTCCCTGTGATGCATGCTGGGAAGAGATCTTTTCCTGCCCTTGCCAATGACATGGTGTGGGATCAAAGAACACGAGGGTCTGGCCATGGCCCTGTCATTACATTCACTCCTACCTCAGGTCATTGCCAGGGGCAGCAAAGGGACTCTCTCTCTCTCTCAGTCCCTGAGGAGAAGGGTGTCCTTTCCAGACAAAAGGAAATACATGGCCAGGAAGAGCCAGTCAGTTGTGATGTAGTCTTCCCTGTAAATAGTTTTTCTTATCCCTTCTGTTATCAGTATTTTTTCTGTTCCTGTTTGTTCCTTGTCTCGTTGCTGTTCCCAGTAAATTGTTCTCCTCCCAGCCCAGGATCTTTGCCTTTTGTGCTTTCCATGGGAGGCGGGAGGGCAGCGAGCGGCAGCATGGTTTTTAGCAGGAGCAGGAAATTGGGGAATCCCATTCCTGAACCCTGGCCCTTGGAAACTGAGCATCCCAGCTGGTCCCAGCCCTGGTGGCCATGGCAGCAGCCTTGGGAGCGGGTCCCTGGCTGGGGCTGTGGGAACCTCTTCACTCTGGTGCCCAGGGACAGGACTGGAGGGAACGGCTGCAGCTGAGTCGGGGCAGGCTTGGGTTGGATCTCAGGAAAAGGTTTTTGCCCAGAGGCTGCTGGGGCACTGCCCAGGCTCCCCAGGGAAGGGTCACAGCTCCAGGGCTCTCTGAGCTCCAGCAGCATTTGGACACCGCTGCCAGGCCCAGGCTGGCATTGTTGGGGTGTCCTGTGCAGGGCCAGCAGTTGGACTCGAGGATCCTGATGGGTCCCTCCCAGCTCAGCCAGTTCTGTGGTTCTGGGATCCCATGGCCCTGGGGATGGGACTGCCAATGGTTGCCATGGCAATGGACTCTGGCTCCAGGCCTGAGCTGGTGTCCATGGCAACCACCCCTGGCATGGGGTCTCCATGGAGCTGCCCAGGGACTGACCATAGCAACAGGGGCTGGTGATGGTTGCCATGGAAACTGACCACAGCAACAGGGGGCTGGTGATGGTTGCCATGGAAACTGACCATAGCAACAGGGGCTGGTGATGGTTGCCATGGAAATTGACCACAGCAACAGGGGTTCCTGGTGATGGTTGCCAGGGAAACTGACCACAGCAATAGGGGCTGGTGATGGTTGCCATGGAAACTGACCACAGCAACAAGGGTTCCTGGTGATGTTTGCCTGCTAAGGATCAGATTTGTCACAGGCACTCAGAAGGGTTCCATGGGGACTTTCCAAGAGCCGGAAATGAGCTCAAGAGCTCAAGAGCTGGAATGTCACAGGCAGAGACGGGGGCTCCATGGAGACCTCCCAGGGGTTTCTGGGGATGGGAGACAGCCGTGTGGTCAGAGGCAGTCACAGCCATCCCATGCTGACATCCCAGGGGACATTGGGCTGCAGAGGCACCGATCTGTTACAGGCACTCACGGGGGCTTCACGGTGACATCCCAGGAGTCCCCAGGCTGCCAAAGAGTCGGGATGTCACAGACACTCACAGGGGTTCCTGTCATGGGCAGAGTGGGAGCTTCAGGCAAAAGCTTTATTTCCTTACTGGAGAAACTCCTGCTGAGTCATGAGGTGGAGAAATGACACACAACAGCCACCATGGATCCTGAAACCCCTGCAGGACCCCCAGATTTCTAGAATTCCTTCTAAGAAAGGAGACTGGGAGCAGCTGGATCCAATCCCACCTCCAAACTTTATCAAAGGTGTAAAAGATTGGACAGGTGGAATTGAACCTTAATGCAATTTATCCCACAGGATTAACGATGGAATGCTAGATATATTTATATAAATAGAGCTCTGATTGTTTCTGATCATGATTAGAAGAAAGATCCTTATCAGACTTATTTACTCCACAGTATAGAAGCTATAAAAATTATTAGAATGTAGTGCTCTGGGAACCAATTTTGACGTCACCAGGGCCTTGCTGGAGTGGTTTGAGCCCATTGCAGGCAGAGCCTCCTGCTCCAGCAGGAACTGCCTTTCCTGTGCCAGGAGCAGGGCAGGTCCCGCTGCAGGAAAAGCCCCAGGCCAGCCCCAGCACAGGGAAGGCCTCGGGCACAAGGGCAGAGTGCCGTGCTGGGAGCTGTGCCAGGGAGAGCCTGAGGCACCAAAGGCACCTTGGCAGCAGCAGCTGCTTGCAGGGCATGGCCAGAAGCCTCCCTTGGCAAGCCGGCCTGGTGGCCAGCACTGCAGAGCTGCTGCCTCAGGGCTCATTTCTGGCTGGGCTCTGGAAAGCCACTTCTGCTCCAGGAGCCTGATGGGGAAGCCATTGGCCCCAGCACCTTGGGGACAGGACATTAATGACAAAACTCTTCCTGCCAGCAGAGACAAGGCAGGGGCAGAGGAAAGGGGAGAGCCAGGCCCAGGGGACGGGGCTGGATTGTGGCAGCAGCTCTCTGGCCACAGAGAGAAACAGACAACTTTCCCAGACATGGTTCTGGGAAAGGCTGTGAGAAGATCAGAGAAAAGAATGAGAAACAATTCTTATCTTAACTTGCTGCACCTGGTGTTGTGAACATGTGGAATGTGTTATGGAGATTTGTTTACCAAAGGGTGGTTTCTTAATTAGCCAATGGTGATGGTGTTTTAATTAAAGGACCAATTAGGTCCACTTGTAGCGTACTAGGGTATAAAAAGTAAGGGTTTCTTACTAAAAGAAAATAATCAGCCTTCTGTGAATGCAGGGAGTCTGTGTCAATTATTACCTGGCCAGGAACCCCTTGCACCAGCACTGGAATGGTGATGGCTGTGAGGTCACAGCCCCTGCAGCAGCCTGGCTGCCCTCAGCAGACATTCTGGCCAGAAGCATTGTGAGGGCACCCAGCACATCAGAGAACCCACACAACAGGAATTCCGTCCTTGGGGATGAGAGGGTTTCACTGGGCCAGGTTGCACAAGGCTCCTGCTCTTGGAGCATTCCTGGGATGAGAAATTCACTTCTCTGGAAAAGCAGTTGCATTTTTTTGCCATTCTCATTGTAAAATATTTTCTCCTTATAACAAATCCAAACCCACTTTGGTTCAGTTTATAGATGTGAGAAATGATGCTGACTTGTAAAAATTTAGAAGGTTTATTAAAAGCTTATCAAAATACAACAGAAGACTGAATAAGGATGTGAAAAACAAGATTCAGTCTCCGGGTAAAATTTAGAAGTTTAGTAGATGGCAATAGGAGACAAAGGTAATAAAGTAAAGATTTACGAGTGGGTGCTTGAGATTCCACCAAGAGCACCCCTGCTATTTCAGAGACGCCCTTTCCATACCCTTTCTATTGCATCAGCCTGCTGCATATCCATAAACAATGATGCATATTTAAACTTTTTCCCAAACTAGTTTACATGTTCCAAGAACTATTTAGTACGTCTCTTCCTTGGGTCTGCCTTTTTAGAGCACACACATTTCCTGGCTGTGGTTTTAGTCTGTTCTTGTTATCACCTCCAGTTTGGGCTTTGGTCCATATTTTCTACAGACAGTGGGTGCTGATAACTGGCATGTCAGCAGCAGGGGTCTCCATCATATGTTCACTGGATGCTATCCCAGACAAGCAGGCAGTTCCATTACCACAACCATGACTATATCAGCTATTTCACTACTGAGTTTAGTTAATAAAAGAAATAAAAACTATATCTTTATAGCAAAATTACTTTAACATTATACATATAGCATCCATTTCAATATTTTCAAAAAGCCAGTATTATAATATATATTTATACATATTATATATGACCCTCTTTGCCAGAGTGCAGCCAGTTCTCTGAGCAAAGCAGGTCCCAGGTGAGTGAGGAGAGACAGGATGGGCTTGGGGAATGTGGAGCAAGGTGGTCCACACTGGGTGAGACCTCAAGGCACAGCTTCTCTGAGCAGGCCAGACCTCCTTAGGAGAGTGCCTGGGTCAGTATCCATCACAAAATGCTGCAATCACCTCTTCCCTAATGTTATATGTAACAGGTATAATTCGCGCCATTTTCTTGCTTCATATATATATAATGTTAAATAGTTGTTAGGATGTACCTCTTGGCATTAGAAGCCCCCCCCTTCTCAGGCAAAACTAAGTGTGTGTTGAAACCTGATTTACAAGCAAGGAGATGTGGCTCGCCAGGAGATGGGCCTTATCTGAGGCGATATGGAGACACCCAGGCGCTGATCATTGCGTGAACGACCCGAGATGGACATCAGGATCATCCCCCCAGGCTGATACATGTGAATACTCTGTTCCCGTAAATTTCATCAAGAGTTTCCATGACACCAGACTTTGAAATTCTCTACCTTGTCGCTGAGAAGGAAATCTCATCAACTTATGGGACTTTAAATGAAACAAAGGACTAAATGCCGAAATCCTGGCCTCAGGCAAAATTTTCCCTATAAAAATCGCTTGTACCAGGATAGTGGTGTGGAGGCATAGAGTGAAACCTCTGCTGAGGCTGATCTCTGTGTCTTGCACTCAGCGCCGATCCCGGGCTCGACACTGTCCTTTTCCATGTGGCTGGCTAAGTTAGATCTCTATTGCTAAAATAAATTATTTTTATTTTTATTAATTTGGCTGGATCATTTTTCATTTATAACACCTAAAGAGAAGAGTAATAAAATACACTCTTTAAAATAGAAATGCATATTTCTTAGAAGGCTTTTGAAATAATTCTCCATAACTGCAGCAGGAAACCTTCCTAACCAGACCAGAGGGAAATCAAGGCAGAGCCATGGTTTTTTTAGGACTTGTTTGATCCTAATGAGCCCCGTGGAGCATTTGGAGCTGAGCCCTGGAACCTCAGGGCCTGAGAGTAGATTGCACAAACCTTTCCAGGAGTCAAAGTCAGAGTAAAAACCCAAAGTTTCTCGAAGCATTAATGGGACCCACTGAGGTCCATCCCCAACACAGGCTCCTCATGGACTCCTTGGAGGAGAGAATTAGAGGCTGGGATGGCACAAAAACCTCTCAGAGACTCAAAGATGCACAAAAACCTCTCAGTGTGGAAAGGAAAATCCAAAGTAACTGAAAAAAGTTGGGTATCTCAAAGCATCAATGAGCCCCACTGAGTGTCAGCACAAAGCTCTCAAGGGACTCGTTAAAGCAGATAATTGGGGCCATGACTGCACAAACCTCTCACAGAGTCTGTAGCAAAAGGGAAACACCAAGTACCTTAAAAGAACTGAAGTACCTTGAAGCATTAATGAGCCCCACTGAGTGTTGTTCCTGACAAAGCCTCTCCAGGGACTAATTACAGCAGATAATTGGAGGCCATGATTGCACAAAGCTCTCAGAGACTCCAAGGCAAAAGCCAAAGCCAAAGTGCTTTGAAAAACCTGCAGTCCCTGGGAGCAGGAAGGAGCCCCCAGGGCCATTCCTGAGCAAGGCTCCCCAGGGACTCCTTCCAGCAGATCCTTGAGGCCACTGGGATGTGGGCTAGGGGGGGATGCTGAGGGCAGGACAAGGGGCTGACAGTGCCCAGCCTGGCTGGGGCTGTGCCAGGAGGCCCCAGTGCCTCAGGACAAGGTGTCTCCTGACAGCCCTTGGTGGCACAGACCCTGCTGTGCCCCAGGGCACCAGGACTTGGCTTCCCTTTGTCCCCACCTGTCATCAGTGCCTCCAGTTCTCTGCTCTGCCTGGGGCCTGGGGACACTTTCTCAGCCGTGTCTCTCAGTGGAACCCATTAAAAGCCAAAGAAACTTTGGAGTTGGATTCTGACTTGGAGTTCTGGAGAGGTTTCTGCAGCTCCCTCTCAGGGCCTGATGTTCAGGGCCTGAGCACAAAGCCCCAGAGGGTCATTAAAGTCCTTGCGCTGTGTCTGTGCTGCTGAGCTGGGCCGGGCTCCTGGCACAGAGGGTGATCCTGGTAACCAAGGAGAGCTTCAAAAGCACATTTCTCTGGATGAGCAGCTCTTCTCCCAGCCCAGCAGGGCTGGGGCACTGCCTGCAGCCAGCCCGGGCACAGCACAGAGGCACAGAGAGCTTCCATCAGTCAGGGCTGGGAAGGTGCTGAGAAGTGCCTGGGGCAGAATCCCTGGCAGCCCTTGGCACAGGAACCTCTGGCTGCAGGACAATGCAGCTGCAGCTCCTGGAGTGATCTCCTACAGCTGGAACATCCCAATGCCCACAGACCCTGTGAGTACATTCTCTGATCATCTCTTGTGCAGAGCAGCCAGGGGTGCCCAGGGCTGTCCTGCAGAGCAGGGTCCTGCAGCCCAGGGCGCTGTGCTGGGCCAGGGACTCTGCTGCCTGCCAGGGACAGCTCTCAGCCGGCCCGGGGAGCTGCTCCCAGCGCTGGAGAGAAGCTGTGGGGCTGCTGGCTGGGTCAGGGCTGCTCCCTGCTCCAGACCAGCCTGGGCACAGCTCCAGAGGACACTTCCCAAAGAAGGTAAACCTGGGATTGCTGTAAAGATCAGGAGCTTTCCTGAGAGTGTTTTCAATTTCCTGCTTGGAGCAGGGTGGGAAAGCTGGGGTGATGACAAAATGATTTTTGCTTTTATACATTTTTCATATAGTCGTATCTCTGTAAATTACTATTATATACTTATAAAAATATAACCCTTATATTGTAAATGTAGGTACACTTAATGGGAAGAAATGATGATGTCTAACATCAGTTTAGAAGGCTGAATGATTTCTTTATTATAACTATGCTATAATACATTAATATACTATATAAAAGAAGATACTAAGACTACATACTTACTTTCTTTAACTACTATATCTAACTAGTAATAACCTGTGATCCTGTTCTTGAGAGTCTAGACACAGGTGAATTGGATTGGCCATCAGGCTCAAGCAATCCTCACTAGAATCTAATCAAGCAATCACCCCAGGTAAACAATTCTCTAAACACATTCTACATAGGAAAAACAAGGAGTAGAAATAGAAATGGTTTTCTCTTTCTCTCTGTGCACCTCTATGAAAAATCCTGAGAGTGGGAGAAATGTGCTAACACACCCTTACCTAACTCTTAATTAACTCTATTTAACTACTATTATAAACTTAATATCATTATAATCCTTAATTAACTCTAGTACATTTCCTAACCTTTCTCTTAGATTTTAGAACAATAAGCTGAATGACTAAATACATTCCTGAAACACTGTATAGTCTTATTATCAGGAAGAGGACCTAGAAGAAGAACATTTTGGTTTTTGACCAGAATGTGAGCAGTCACAAGAAAAAGTGAAGGCAAAGAAGCCCTTGGACCTACTCCAATGGGCTGAGCCAGGGGTGTGTAACTGGGACAATTGACTCTCCTATTGGATGTTCCTGTTAAATATCCTAATTAATTAACCTTAATAAAGTGTTGAAATCAGGGGCCAGGTGTGCCCCATCCCCACTGGGACACCTGGAAACTTGCAATAAAGGTCTGGTTTTTACTTTACTGGTCTAACACTATTACAAGGATTTTTTTTCTCTTTTGACTATAAACAACAGGGGGATGAACGAAGCAGAACAGGAATTGTAATCCCAGAATGACAGAACATTCTGAGTTGAAAGGGACACACAGGATCATCAAAGGAATGTGTGAACATTTACAGAGACTCCAGAACTGTGACTTTGGGTGGTCAGTCTCTCTGCTGGCAGCCTCCCAAAGGGCCTTCAGCCACTCCTCAGCCCTGGAGAGCAGCAGCATCACCTTTGCAGGGCCCAGCAGGGCTCTCCTGAGCTGCCCTCGCCCAGCTGCACACAGACCCTGCCCCAGCCAGGGCCCTGTACACAGGCAGGTTTCTGTAGGGCTGGGCCGAGGGCACCCAGGGTGGGATGGGCTCTGTGAGCGCTGGCAGGGACAAGGCACCTCTCAGGAGGGAATGTCCAGGCCCAGGGAGATGCTCAGGGAAGCAGAGGGGGCTGAACAGAGCAGTGCTGGGGCAGGAGGGCACTGTTGGTGTGTGGGAGGTGCCAGGCACAGCTGGGCATGGGAACACTGTCCTGAGTGCCCGGCTGTCTCTGCCCTGCCCTCTCAGGCACAGCACCACAACATCTTCTCCTGTTTCTGCACTCCCCTGATATTGTCAGTGTTTTCTGGTGCTCTCAGGGAGGCTCTGGCATTTGCAGCAGCTGAGTCAGGCACTGCCCTTGGCATTCCTGCCCGGCAGGGCTGTCCATGGGAATGGGGTGTCCAAGCTTCCCTGGGACCTGTGGGGCTGTGGGCAAAGCAGTCCATGGGAAAGGGGAATGAGCTGAGCCCCTCCCTGAGATCCCATCATGGGCACAGCCGGGGATCTCCTTGCTGTGCCCTTCCCAGCTCTGAGCTGCCCTCCTGGGTGCAGAGCTGTGCCAGAGCCTCTGGGAGTTCCCTGAATGTCCCACGGGGAAGTGCAGAGCTGCCACAGCTGAGGAAATGCTGCTGGGTTGGCCAAGGGAGCCGTGAGTGTCCCTGGCACAAGGGGGTGCTGAGAGCTTGCCCAGAGACCTTTAGAGAGGGTGAGACATTCAGGGATCCCTCTGCTCTGGGCAGGGTCTGGTTTATCCCAGGGTGACCTGGGAGTGTGATTGTGCTCTGATTGCAGCCAAAGGTGCAAAGCCAGGGCAGTTGGAAACAAGCCCATCCGGCCCCTCACCTGCCCCCATCCACAGGGAATCCTTTGTCACTCACATCTCTCAGTGGCAAACTCTGAGTGCAGTAGGAATGCTGGGGATTTCTGACCTCAGAGAGCCAGGAATGATGTGTGGGTAGGAAAAACATTCCCTACATCTCCTCACTGCTATCCATGTCTTCTAGACCACAGAATGCAGATAATACTAAGCCTTTCTGCAGTAGGAGAGATTCTCCTGACAAATCCTGAATATCTGGCCTTGCCCCTCTGCCACATGGCCACAAACCCAGGTCAGCAGGGCAGGGATGGCTCCTTGAGAGCCCCCACAAACAGCCCTGGCTGCTCCTGGCACATTCAGCCAGAACAAATTGAGATCAGGCAGGGACCTGGGTGAAGGTTTTCCCAGAGCAGGAACAAGGGTGGGTGAGTTTCAGCAAAACAGGCTACAGGGAATGGCCCTGGTTTGGCTCCAAGCAGCCTCTCCTGACTTGTCACTGTCCTTTCTCCATGAACAGGTCTCCATGTGCAGCCACAGCCAATGTCCAACAGCAGCTCCATCAGCCACTTCCTCCTGCTGGCACTGGCAGACACGCGGCAGCTGCAGCTCCTGCACTTCTGCCTCTTCCTGGGCATCTCCCTGGCTGCCCTCCTGGGCAACGGCCTCATCATCAGCGCCGTAGCCTGCGGCCACCACCTGCACACGCCCATGTTCTTCTTCCTGCTCAACCTGGCCCTCAGCGACCTGGGCTCCATCTGCACCACTGTCCCCAAAGCCATGCACAATTCCCTCTGGGACACCAGCACCATCTCCTACACAGGCTGTGCTGCACAGGTTTTTCTGTTTATCTTTTTCATTTCAGCAGAGTTTTCTCTTCTCACAGTCATGTGCTACGACCGCTACGTGTCCATCTGCAAACCCCTGCACTACGGGACCCTCCTGGGCAGCAGAGCTTGTGCCCACATGGCAGCAGCTGCCTGGGCCAGTGGCTTTCTCAATGCTCTGCTGAACACAGCCAATACATTTTCCCTGCCCCTGTGCCATGGCAATGCCCTGGGCCAGTTCTTCTGTGAGGTGCCCCAGATCCTCAAACTCTCCTGCTCCAAATCCTACCTCAGGGAACTTGGGCTCATTGCTGTTAGTGCCTGTTTGGTATTTGGCTGTTTTGTGTTCATTGTTTTCTCTTATGTGCAGATCTTCAGGGCCGTGCTGAGGATCCCCTCTGAGCAGGGACGGCACAAAGCCTTTTCCACCTGCCTCCCTCACCTGGCCGTGGTCTCCCTGTTTGTCAGCACTATTATGTTTGCTCACCTGAAGCCCCCCTCCATGTCCTCCCCATCCCTGGATCTGGCCCTGTCAGTTCTGTACTCGGTGGTGCCTCCAGCCCTGAACCCCCTCATCTACAGCCTGAGGAACCAGGAGCTCAAGGCTGCAGTGTGGACACTGATGACTGGATGGTTTCAGGAACATTAAACTGCTGGCCAATTTCTGGCAGTCACTTGTAATAAAAGTCATCTTTGATACTTCTTGTTGGTTTCATTTTGGAGGTTCATATTTTGGGTTTTTTTTCATACTGTCCACAATAAAAAATACACTCTGTGCCATTTCTCCTTTTGTTTCTCTCCACCTTCCCTGTGGGCACAGACTATGTCAATGAGGGCCTGCACTGTTGTTGGCTTTAAAGGAACTCAAGGATGTCCCAGCAAAGTTTTCTGCAGAGATGCCCTTTTGTTGCCTTCTCTGGAGCTGCAGCAGCAATGTCTGTGTGCAGAGCTGGGGCAGATCAGTGCTGGCACAGCAGCTGTGCCCAGCAGCAGCAGCACTTGGTGTTGCCAGTGCTGCTCCCGTGGCCCTGCCCCGCTGCCCTGGTGGCCCTGGTGTTGCTGCAGGGCCTGAGTGCTCTCGGGGCCGGGCACAGTCCTGGGGGTGGCAGTGCCGGGGCTGCAGCAGGGACAGCCCATGGGCACTGCTGGGGCAGCGCTGACGCCTCAGGCCAGGGCCTGGGGGCTCCAGGCTCCTTGCCCAGGCTCTCTCAAGAACACGGCCAGGCCAATGCTCAGCACAGAAAACCCCCGTGAGCAGCCCCAGGCTGGCCGTGGGCAGGCTGGGGGCACACAGCATGGCTGGTGCTCTGCAAGGGCCCTGGGGGAGAAGGGAAGGAGCAGCAGAGCAGGGGCTGATCCATCCCCAATGCGCTGGACAGCCCAGGGCAGCGTCCCAGAGCGTCCTGATGGAGCTGCCAACAACATCCCCCCTCTGCAGCCCTGGCCTCTCCCCCAGCTCACACAGGTGCCGCATCCTTGCAGGCACAGCCACGGCAGCACTGGCTCAGGAGCCCCTGTTTGCACTGCACACAGCAGGCGGGAGCACCCCCATGCTGCTGCTGTGGGGACATGAACCTGAGGGAGCACAAATGCCATCAGCCCCTGGGGCAAGCAAGGGCTGGGGGACGCCAGGGAAACCACTCAGCTTTGTCCTGGCCTCTGCAGCCAGCCAGAAAGTTTGTTTCCATCAGCTGGGAGTTTCCTGTCCCACTGCAGACGCTGTTGCTCAGAGCCAGGGCTGCCTGGCAGCCACCCCCAGACTGCCCTGAGCATTTCCTTGGCTTCACCTTGGCTTTCTTTACACTTCCTGATAAAAATATCTTCCCATTGCCCATCCCTGTTCCCTCCCCTGCAAACAGCCCATCCCTGTTTGCCCTTTCCTCTCTGGCCCCACTCCCCCATTCCAGTTCCTGACTTGGCACCATGGGAACGGCCCCTGGGGAGCAGGATCATCGCACAAGTGCTGCAGGAATTGTCTGCAGGCTCCTGCAGTGCCTGGTGCTGCTCCCTTGCCAGAGGCAGCCCAGGCCAGGGGGGCACATCTGGGCTGCTGTGTCTGGCTGTGGGGCTGCCTGTTCTGGGCAGTGAGGAGGGGCTGCAGAGGCTCTGCAGGACTGACAGGATGGGCTGTGGGGCTGTGAGGAGAAGCTGAGGGACCTGGGCTGCTGGAGCTTCTGAAGAGGAGGCCCACGGCTCCTCCTGCAACTGCTCCCAGGGTGGTTTCAGAGAATCACAGAATCAGCAAGGCTGGAAAAGACCTTGGAGATCATCAAGTCCAACCTGTGCCCTCACCCCGCCTTGTCTCCCCTGAGCCTCCTCTTCTCCAGGATAAACAACCCCAGCTCCCTCAGCCACTCCTCACAGGACTTGTGCTGCAGTCCCCTCACCAGCCTTGTTGCCCTTCTCTGGACACGCTCCAGCCCCAACATGTCCTTCCTAAATTGGGGGTCAAGAACTGGACACAGCACTCGAGGTGCTGCCCAACCAGTGCTGAGCACAGGGGAAGAATCACTGCCCTGCTCCTGCTGGCCACACCATTCCTGATCCAGGCCAGGAGCCATTGGCCTTCTTGGCCACCTGGGCACACTGCTGGCTCATGTCCAGCCTGCTGTCCATCAGTCCCTGCAGGTCCCTTTCTG